>NC_090025.1:164157154-164465487 GCF_037176765.1 Anolis sagrei
AGGTGTCATTTTAAAAATGTACTAAATACATATTTTATTTTTTCTTACTCTGTGTTCTGTACAGGTGCCAATATTGCTACAGGGGAAGAGGTAGCCATTAAGTTGGAATGTGTGAAAACCAAGCACCCGCAGCTCCACATCGAAAGCAAATTTTACAAGATGATGCAGGGAGGAGGTGAGTTCATAGGATAAGAAGAATTGCTACCAATTTAAATAAAAGTTAGAGCTTAGTTCTCAGTACCCGGTTGTTAGTGCCTCCCAAGATAGTTACAATGTCTGTGGTTCTACTTGTTTATGACAAACAGAGTGAGCGGTATAAGTTAAGAGATGCATGGAATTGCCTGGTGTGGAGAAAGTGGGCAGGGTGATAGTAAATCACTGAAGTTGAATGATAAGATTCAGGAAATACCTTTTTAAAAACTTCATGGTTAAGTGTGAAATTCAGTATCACAACATTTGGAAGATCCAACAGGTAGCTTTTTAATGGAGTACATTGGTAGAAGATAAGATGTTAGATAACTTTTAAATGGGATACATCGGTAGAAGATAAAATCAGTGGTGTGTTGTTATATGCCTTTAAGACATCTCCAAATTATGGTGAACTTATCTCAGGCCTTTCTTGGCAAGATTTCTGCACAGGAAGTTTGTCATTGCTGGAAGAATGGCTTGTGCAGAGTCACATGGTGGGTTTCCATGTCTAAGAGGGGATTTGAAAGCTGATCTGCAGTCCTAGTCTAGCACCTAAATCACTACACCACACTGACTCATCAGAGGCTCATAGACTCCATATTACATTTAGTATCAGAAGCAGTATGCTTTTCTATACAAGTTACTAAGGACATGAGGGGAAAGATGTTAACTGTAGTCATTATCTGCTTCTGGGTTTTCCATAAACATTAGGTTGACCACTGAAGCGGGACTTTGGACTAGATGAGCCTTATCTTTGATCCAGCAGGATTCTTTTTTCTGTTCTTATGATATATATCTTTCTTTGTCAACTTACCTTCTTTCTTTTTAGTGGGTATCCCTTCTATTAAATGGTGTGGAGCTGAAGGTGACTATAATGTCATGGTGATGGAACTTCTAGGACCCAGCCTGGAAGATCTCTTCAACTTCTGCTCTCGCAAATTCAGCCTCAAAACAGTTCTGCTTTTGGCAGATCAGATGGTGAGTTCTTGTTTGGTTCTTAATCTCTGCTCCTTAGATCAGGCCTGTACAACCTGTGGCCCTCCAGGTGTTTGGGACTCTTACTTCCAGAAGGCCTAGCCAGATTGTCCAATGATCAGGAATTCTGGGAATTTAGTCCAAAACATCTGGAGGGCCGCAGGTTATGCAGGCCTGCCTTAGATTCATGTGAGCATTTGTTTGTGGTTCACCATTTCCGCAGGGACAGTATGAGAGGTAATGTCCAAAGTAAGCCCTTAAGTAAGAATGCAGAACATTTGCAGAAATAGTACACCATCTTCTACATGTCCAGTTATTGCTGAATAAAAGATAGGTGTGCTGACCTCTGTCCATTTCAATTGGTGCATGTCCAGCTTGGGGAAAAGGGCATTTTATTTGCTGTATAACTAGTAGTTCTATGACTGCATCCTCATTTTTTGTTTTCTTGTGGAATGAATACATGAGGTTCCCCAATCTCCTTTTGAGTCTAAATCTCAGTACACAGTGAAGCTTTATCATGTGTGTGCTTCTTATTGTTGAGGTAGTTTCTGTGCTTTCACAACATCTTCCTGTTCTTCTGTTTTGTCCTGGTTTCTCCCAACCAATTTCAGATCAGCCGTATTGAGTATATTCATTCCAAGAACTTTATCCACCGAGATGTAAAGCCAGACAACTTTCTTATGGGTCTTGGCAAGAAGGGAAACCTAGTATACATCATAGACTTCGGCCTGGCAAAGAAGTACCGTGATGCCCGCACCCATCAACATATCCCTTACCGGGAAAACAAAAACCTGACAGGCACAGCCCGCTATGCCTCTATAAACACCCATCTTGGGATCGGTAAGTTTGGTTTTTATTCCTATGTGTCAGAGAATGGAACATTATAGAAAAAGATCTATTTACTGCCATGCCTCCACATTGGTGATTTTGACTTTTGCAGATTTTATTATTCATGGATTTGATTTAAAATGTTCTTTCTAGGTCTACTAGTGTAACTCTGGTCAATGTTCCCCAATCATGCTGGAGGACCTCCAAATTTCTAGAGCGAACACTTCTCTGGAATCTCTAGATCCTCTAATTCAATCCTGTGTTCAGTTCCCAGCCATGATAACCATATTGTTGAGTCGAAAGACCTAAACATTTCTCTCAAGTAAATGAGAAATGTCTTTATTTGCAGTTTTTCATTTCCATGGTGGTCTTGTGCTCTTCACCCCAGTCAATGTTGATGGCTGACTGTACTATATATCATTCCACAGAAAGGGGGGAATGGCAGCATCACCTCAGATAGCCAGCCACTCCTAGCCATCTCCTTTCCCACCCAAGCATTCAAAAAGGCTAGAAGTGACTCTCAGAGACTTTTAGCTGCATAAATAATCCAGGCACTCATTTGTCTATGTGTTTTGATTGCTTTAAACTAGTTGGAACTAGTTCAGAGGTTTTACAAACCATCTGACCAGAGTAGTCGCAATATTTAATATCCAGGCAGATTACTTTTGTGCTATGCTTGTTACTTTTAAAAAAATGAAAATAAGGAAACTAGGAAGTTATTCCAGAAAGAGGCAACTGAAATGACCAGGGTGTTGGGCATCTTTCCCCAACAGGAAGAAATAAGAGTTTTTTGTCTTTTAGTTCTGCAGGGTGGCTTGTAAGGTCACAGATTGCCTGGAAAGAGCCAGACATAAAATGTCTTTTAGTGTACTGAATGTCAGATCCTTCGGTGACTTAAGTTGGTGAAAAACCACCTAAGCTGTGGACCTAGCACAATTAATTATGCAGAGCATGAACAAGGGCTTCTTGAAACACTTGTGCACACAATATACAATTCACTGTGTTGGATGCAGTGCTTAGATGATTGCCTTTTTCAAAAGATTGGATAAATGTGTAGGATCTTTCAGTGGTAGCAATCTTAAAACTGAACCAGCATTTTAAGAGGTAGTAATTGCAGTTGTTGCGACTTTATGTACACAAGTTACTCAACAGTGAAGATGCAAAAGTTTTCATTTCAGTTCTAGTTTTTTATTTATTTATCGTGTCATCAGCAACCATTGTATTACAATTCTAACAGAGCAAAACAAACACAGAGATTAAAAAGAAAAGGGGGGAAAAAAGGAAAAAAAACACACAGATTTTGCAAATTTGGTATTTGGTTAAATGTCCTTTGACCAGTATCTGGCCACTTGGAGTGCCTCTGGGGTTGCCGCAAGAAGGTCCTCCATTGTGCATGTGGCAGGGCTCAGTGTGCATTGCAGCAGGTGGTCAGTGGTTTGTTCTTCTCCGCACTCGCATGCAGAGGATTCCACTCTGTAGCCCCATTTCTTAAGATTGGCTCTGCATCTCGTGGTGCCAGAGCGCAGTCTGTTCAGCACCTTGCAAGTCGCCCAGTCTTCTGGGCCTGTTCAGCGCCTTCCAAGTCGCCCAGTTCTAGGATATAGCACCACAAAATCAAAAATTGTAAACATGTGTCATATGTTTAATCTTGGTTCTGTGTACTTTCATATGTATTTTGTAGAAATATGTTTCAATATGTGTATTTTATGGAATGTTTTTAGATAATTGTGTGTTTTTAATCTTGTAACCCGCCACAAGGAGAGGGGGGTAAGATTTATTATTGTTGTTGTTAGTATATGGAAAAGTCAAAGGGTATATGTGAATACTTTTACTGGGCACTGTTGAACGCTGGACAAGATGCTGATTGGAGCCACCAAGGCAGCTTCTGTGTTGTTCTGGAAGTTGTGAACAGTTTGTGCCACTGAAAGGGATAGGAATCCACTACAAAGTCTGAAACTTCTGAACAGTGTACTGATGCCCTATTCATGGTTACATGTCAACATTTTAATCAACTTGACACTTAGTACTAGGTTATTGGTACTGACCACAAGTATAACTCAATAAATTGCCATTAGGACATCCAGTTGTTGGCTTGCAGAACCATAGAAACTGAGCTAATCCTTTATTCCTCTAGGTACAGATACAATCTGTTTCCCTCCTGGGAATTTGAACATGCAAATAATTTTTACAGCCACAGGGAAATGCTTGGTCTGTAGAATATCAGCACTATTTTGCAACTGATTAAAGCAGTGATGCTTCTGTCTGGAGGGTTGGAGGTTCTTTTCAGCCTATGTTTGTGACTATTATCTGGTTGCATCATATTGTATTTATTTACATTGACTTTAGACAGCAGAGTGGGGGATGTTTCTTCCTTCAAATAACTATGTTCTTGCTATTGTCTTTGCTGAGTGACCATGTTACCAGCAATGTAAAACTGATTGTAGGTAGATTCTCATTTATGAGGGGAGTTTTGCATAAGAGTACAAGGGATTTAAATCTTTCCCTTTGGTACTCCTTGTCACCAAACTGTAGGAGGATTTGAAAAGGGTTTGTATAAAATAGTAATAGTGCTCTAAGAGTAAGTATTTTGGGTTATTTTATAGAATTACTTCAGCTGACCCAGGCCTGTACAACCTGGGGCCCTCCAGCTGTTTTGGCCTCTTAACTCCCAGAATTCCTTGCCATTTGGTAAGTTGGGCTTCTGGAAGTTGGAAGCTAAAACAGCTGGAGGGCCACAGGTTGTTCAGGCCTGAACTGAGCCATTCCCAGTCCACAGGCTAATGACTAGCTGTGTTGGGTGCACTTGATCCATACAAGCTTTCAGCCAGGATTCTTGGATGTGGTTAATGCCTCTGGAAATTGAATGTGTGCCCAATGTTCTCCTAAGGCTTTGATTAGTAGGAAGATGGGTAATGTGCGATAATCCCTTTTAAGAGAGAAACAATGGCAAATAAATGTAATAGCAATCATCCTCATCCAGGGACTCTGAAACAGTGTTGAAGTTGTTGGTTTGAGGTGCCGATAGGGCTAGTGTTATTATCCTTATCCCTGCACTCCATTTTGTGACCGCAGCTCCCCCACCAGTTTCTTAAAACCCCTAATCCCATTTTTTTAAAAGGTGAGCACAATTTGCAGAAACATTTAACCTCCAAAATCTTGTAGAAGGCCCTCCAAATGCAAAATTCCCCTACCTCCACAAGGTGCCCACAACAGTGTATCCCCAAATATGTTTTATTCTGCAGTGTCTCTCAAAATGGTCACTGGAAATGATGCAATTTAACTTCCTGTTGCCATTTTCAAAGGTATTACAGAAAGCAAATTGAAATATTTGGTTTGCTGTTGGGAGAGGGGATAGCCCATGGAGATTTAGGAGGAAATTTAACCCCTGGCCCCCATGCAGTTACCCATACTAGCTCATAATCTCAAAATAAGGATCTTCATAGTTAGTAAATGAAATTTGTCAATTTGTCTTGAAGAAATTATTTCAAACTGTCTTCCATACCCTGTAGATCAGGCATGGGTAAACTTCGGCTCTCAGGTGTTTTGGACTTCAATTCCCACAATTCCTAACAGCCTACCAGCTGTCCAAAACACCTAAAGGGCCAAAGTTTGCCCATGCCTGCTGTAGATCCATCCTCCAGTATTATCTGGTAGAAGTTTACCATATTTTACTTTTAAAAACTGTGGTTACAACTAAAGTTCTTAGTTTAAAAAGAAAATAGAACAGCCATTGGACTTCCGAACCGTGTTCTGGAATAATATGCCGTGCTGGAGATTTACTTAACTGGCGTGCCATGATCTATTTTAGGTAGGCTTACCAATTCCATTTACCCTAGGCTAAATGCAGCATGCCAGTCATATATTGCTGCCTGTCTTTGGACAGACAGGCAGACTGCATTAACATCAATCTTGAATTACTGAAACCTTTTAAGAATAATGGTTTGAGGAACTTGTTATGGGGCAGGCCCAAATGGATTGTCCAAAGTCTTGTAAAGAGTCGAGACAGGAACTATAATTGGAACCTGCAAAGCTTTTATTTGGACGGTTGACAAAACATTACAATTATTCAGAGCCTGGTTCTAAAAAAGAAAAACACAGGTCCTGCAGTTAGCAAGGTTGGAATAAAATGTAAGTGTTTGTGTCTGGGTTTGGCTGCCTAGTACATTTTTTATTCAGTCATCTTTTCATGTGATTTTAGGGAGGAGGAAAAGAACTGCGTTCTGTTCTGTTGAATTTGCTTGGCTTTGAATGTAAGGAATGTTCATTTGAATGCACAGTGAAAGAATGATCCCATCCAGAAAACAGGCAGGGTGGATATTTAATGACATCTGAAGAAAATAAACTAGAAAAGAAAATGATACGTAGATGGCAAGATTTGGGTGGACCCTTAAGCCTGATCCTGCAAAATTGTTGTTGTTGTGTTTTTTTAAACACAAACAAACTGGGAGGAGCCATTTGAAAATTCAGCCTCTTGATTCACACATTCCTGTCAATTTCTGCATGCTCAGAAGATGACTTCCAGCCTGTCCTGCACCCTTTGGAGCTCATGATAACTGAAATAGACACCCAAAGGTGCCCAGCAAAGTGTCTGTAACAGACCCTGTCTGGAGGAGTGGTGTATAAATATACTAGTGATTTTTTTTCACATGCTTGTAATTTATTTTCTGTGTTATATCCCCGCCACACACACATCTGCCGGGGAATACCAAGCAGAGTCCTAGACCTTTCCTATTGAGCAGGCTGTCTAGCAGTTACAGATGATGTCATGTCAAAATAATGACACATTATTAACATGAATAATTCCATGTTGGCTGGGGGATTCTGGGAGATGAAAAAGATGTTTTTCAAACTGATTCCTAGAAGAATTTCTCTTGATTTTCATTGCTCAGAACGGGGTGTAGGACAAGTTGTGTATGTTCAAGTCATTTCTGACATATAGTGGTCCTAATATGAACATGTCAAAGGGTTTTCTTGGCAAGATTTGTTCAGAAGAGATTTGCTGTTGCTTTCCTTAGAGGCTGAGAGAGTATGACTTGCGCAAGATCACCCAGTAGGTTTCTTGGTCAAGTGATTTGAACTTTGGCCACCAGAGTCATAGTTGAACATAGTACCACTTTTCTACTTCTTGGACATTGCTGGATCTTACATAAAACTAGCCTGCATTACAAGTAGCTTAACTCTTGTCAAGTCCAAAGAGTTCGGTGGTGGGATTGATCTTGAATCGCCAGTTCTTTTGTCTGTGGCCTCATCCAGAAGCAATTAAGAAAAATATGTTCTCCCTGGTGCTTCAGACACCTTGTTGCTTACTGCTCCTGCTAAAGCATTTATTTTATATTCTTCCTTTCAGCCCAAAGAAACGTTCAGCCATGTTAGTGTTCTTATTCTATAGAAGGCTATCTAGAAGCAGTGACTGGTCCATATGTGTCTTCATTGAAGGGCACCACTTAATGCATGGATGTGTGCATGCAGGGCTAGTGTTGAGTAACTCAGGGGAAAGGGTTAAAAGTTATGATATGTATCGTCAGCCCTTCACATTTGTGGATTTGATTATTCATGGTTTTGATTAACATGTTAGGAAGCTCTAGGTCCTCCAGTATGACTCTTATGATCAACTTCCTCCAGGTCATAGAGTCATGCTGAAGGACTTAGGGATTCCTAAGGAGAATGCAGTTCTAGGAATCTGTATGTCCTCCAGTATCATCTGGCAGAAGTTATGCTGGAGAAATTAGATATTTCTAGAGACGTCTTTTCTCAGTTAAAAACAATAGTTTATTTGTACGTTCTCATTTTTTTGGGAATCCTATGCTTCCAACCTTGTTGAATGTGGAGGACTGATTGTAATCCTTTGACTGGCAGACAAATGCTTGGACATGGTAAAGGTTATTGCCAAACCACTGGTGGGATGTCTTTCATTTGCTACAATAAAAGAGAGTAGAGGGAAGGCAAGAGTGTGCCAGGTGAAACAACATCTTCTCTCTGTGGTAGGCCCAAGTCTTTTCATTAATCTCATTGGCAAACTTTACTAAGGGGTGAGGTAGAATTTGTGAGCCTTTTCCCATCTGCTGCTCTCCTCTCAATTTCTGTCACAGTCTGGAATCAATACCAGCTAAGGACAGGCAAGCCCAGAGTGAGGATATGTGCAGAGCAACTGTTTCCACACCACAACCTGACTACAGCTGCTTAGCTATCAATCCCAGAGCTTGGAAAAAATACGTCGGTCAACATGCTGACTGAAGGATGCTGACACTTGCCCAAAATTAACATCTCGAGCTCTGGTAAAGTCATCCATCCCATCCAACCATTTGGGATTGATCTGTGCAGTAGAACATCTATGCGGTTGTGTGGCTTCACCTTAATTTTCCCATAGTTTGTTGATCAAATATAACTCAAGAAAACATGCTGAGCAGACTAGAGGACAGCATCCTCCCCCTCCCTTGAGACTTTGAAGGGCCACACATACCTGTAAAATAATTCACCCCCCAGATACCTCCCTGGAGTGTGTGGCCATTTGGATATGATGTCATATTGAGAAGGGGGGAGGTTTGTTAGGCTTGTTTTCTGCTGCTCTGGAGACTAGAACACAGAGCAATGGATTCAAATTGCAGGAAGATATTTCACCTAAACATTAGGAGGAACTTCCTGATGGTAAGAGCTGTTCGGCAGTGGAATATGCTGTTTGGGAGCATGATGGAGTCAGGAGTGCTTTGACTGTGTATTACTGCATGGCAGGAGGGATTGGACTGGATGACCCTTGGAGTTTTCCACTTACGATTCTATGATCTGGAAGTGGCTTGTAGTTTTTTAAAAGTCATCTTATGTTGCCCAAGGAGGAAAAAGTGATGGATATGTGTGTGTGAGACCCTTGGGACCAGCCTTGTCTTAAAGACTGCGGTATGAGGAGTTGGCAAATGTAAGGAAGACACTGGAATAAGCATGAGGCTTGAACTGGGGCACTGCAGAGGTTCATTCCTGTGTATGATACAAAATGGCTTCTATTGTTGAGAGAAGCAATGAAAAGTGGATGCTTCCTCTAGAAACCCCTAGAATATTGTTGTCCCAGAAAGGAAGCAATAGGTGGTTAAAATCTGCTGGTTGAACTGTTGAGTGATCAGTACTCAAATCAATGTATGTATTTTAATGTGTTCCAGGACTTTGCGTTTGCTACAGTCAGTGGCTTAATGGGTCGTGGATCTGTGCTTACAATGCAGATCTGCCTGACTTGGACATAACCTAAGAGAATGTAAGAACTAAAAGGGTACAGAGTTGAGGATGCACACTGCTTTTTCTCTGCCCCTGTCCAGTTGGGAAGGCGTTTTTATCCCATTTTAACTTTGACCTACTTAATTCACATTTACCAAATCAATATGCAAACATGCAGTTTTCCTTTAGTATCAGACTTCTCTGGATTTTTGGAGGGCAGTTCTCTTGAGGAAAAGGAGAGGGAAGCACACAGGAAAAACTCGTATCTATAACCCCCCCCCCTTTTTTTTTTTTTTACAAAACTTCAATGTGTTTAAGGAAAAAAATATATAAAAATGTGTATGTATTGCAAAAAAATGTGACTAAAAGTGACTATAAAATAGCTGCATTGATGCATTTCTCCTAGCTGTTTTTGTTTGTGAAAATGAAAAGCTGTATGGGAGGAGGTCATTGTTTATGGCTCTTTAGGTGGCAATATCTAAAATGCTTACTGTGAAGATTAGGTTTTGTATCAATTCTTCAAAAAGGTATGTGTCTGGGGGACTAAAATGTCCTATCTACCTGAATGCAGGTCAGTTCATCTATGCTTTTTAAAAAGCCGTTATGTGATTTCTTCCCCTCTCTTCTATGAGTTCTTGTATTTTAAGTGATGGGGGATTTTTTAACTGTTATTTATTTTTTCATCATAAGCACCCATAAATATTTGGAGAACAGGAAGAACATAAACAAAACAAAAATAATAATCCTTTGCCCTGCCTTTTAAACAAATCCCAAATGAATGTGCAAATAGATGAACTAGTTGGGGAGGGGGGATAGAAACTGCCCACCCCCCACCCCAAATCCATGGCCTAATTATCTGAAGAGTGTGTTTTTCTTTCTTGGCTCAGCTTGGAGAAAAGGGTCAGGATGAGATTAGGGAAGAGGCTGTGAAGGGGCAAATGGAAGCACAGAATATGTTCATTGCCCTCCTGTTGATATCACTGTGAGCAGCTTTCTTTATGTATGACATGAAACAAAAAAACTTAAAGCAGAGGCAGAAAACGTGTAGACCTTGACCTGTTGCCAGGTTGCAACTCCCATCAGCTCTAGTCAGTGTTGAGGGATGCTGAGTGTTGCAGGCTAACATCATGTAGATACAGGGAGACTAAGGTGTACCTCCCTCATAAAATGCAAGCAAGCCAGATTAATCACCAAGGTTTGTGAGCTGAGCACAGATCTGAACCACTCTTTAATCCTAATTCAGCAGTGACATTATATTATTATTGGAGATTATTGCCCTCATTTCTTGGTGTTTAAAAACCTGCCTAGGCCGAGATTTCTTTTGTGGCCACTGCCTGGAGAGAATAAAGTTGGACCAAAATAGATGATTTATGTTATTATCATAGTCAGATTTATGTTATAATATTAGATATAATATGTGCGTGCAAACTTGATTTATGTGCGTTTTAAAGTGATATACATTCACTTTTTTGAGATTTGGGCGGTCTGTTAATCTACTTGTATTTGCTATGCTTATTGTATAGGCATTGAAAGTTTGCCATCTGTTGTTGGAACCTGCCCTGAGTTCCCCTGGGGCAATAGGGCGGAATAAAAATAAAGTTGTTGTTTTTGTTGTTGTTATTACCTGCTCTAAACTTTCATACATTGGATTGCTCTGTGAGATTGTGCTTGGGACGTCTCTACACTAGGAAAATCACATGTGTTTTTTTATTTTTCAAATCACACCTATACACTATTCCCTTTTATGCTAACAGTACAGTGAATTTTATTCATCTAAGTCTTTGCTTCTAGAAGCTATGCCCTGGAGTTTGGGTGGTGGTTATTTCTCCATTCATTTAGATTATTTATTTTTTCATTCCAGTTTTTGTGATATGATTCCAATAGGCAAATGGCACAGATATGCGGGGGGGGGGGGGGGGGTATCTATACAGAGCAAGATGTTTTCTTAGCAAATTGGGTGGCAGCGGCCAAGCCCTAAAAATCAAGGCTACAGTCCATCTTAAGTCCATAGATATCAGTGAGCTTAAGGATGATATTGTTTACTTAGTGCACTCTTTCCTGTGTCAAAGTTAACTGCAAGAGTATTCTGTTATTGTTGTTTAAAACAACAAGATTGGGTTTTGTTTTTGTTTTTTTACTAAAAGACTGGCGCATTCTTCTGCTTTGAGAGGATTTTGGGTTTGAGGAAGAAGGCGTGGGCCACTGAAATTTGTTGAGAACAGTAACAAACATGAAAAAGCAGAAGGATAAACACCAGTGACCATGTTACATTGAATCAAAAAAGTAGTCTAGCCATGTGTGACTTTTAAACAAATGTAGCCTTCAATCCAGTTGTTGCTTCTTACTAGAGTAATCCTACTGAATCAGTTGGTACATGGTTAAGTCAACACATAACTAATTTCATTAATTGATTAGTCCTTGTCTGCTTGGGACAAAGCTAAATTTCAACTTCTCTTTTTAAAAAATGACATTATCCTTTTCCAACCATGCATTAATGAAAGAACTGATTAGAGGCCTGCCTCTTAACTGGAGGATTTGTTGGTGTTATTGTTAAATCAAATTTCAAGCCACCAAAATGGAGATAAAATTCCAAATCATGAAAAATCTGACTGTCAGTGCCACTGTTGCTGCAATCAGGCCTATGAAAATCACTCTCCCGAAGCTCCTGTTTGTTTTAACAAAAAAGTCTCATAAGTATTGACTGTTCTGTAAAATGGTGTGAGGGGGAAGCCAACCCAGACATTTGTGCTGTAAGTTGTGGTTTGACACCAGGATATAGATAGGTGTCACCCTTCACGCAAATAGGCAAGTGAACAGAGTGTAGTCTTCTTCCAGATTCTATGCAGAAACTAAAGGAAAGCGGATTTTTAAAGATAGGCAGAACTGATTGTGCCCTCTCATCAACCTAAGTTTTGCTAGTGTTAACAGGGCAAGCTACAGTGTTTGCTTGCATTGTTGCACATACTGTTTTAATCCTCTTTGCAGTTATAAGGCCGTATACTTTCTGAACACTTTGGATGATTTGTTTAAAAACACCAAATTCAGTGCTTTTTCTGCCCTCCTGTGGAATTGCGCAACATATAAAGCCTTGCCTAGAGCTGAAATTTCCACAGGACTTTCTCAGCAATTATGAGCACTAAACACAGATTGCAAATATAAATACATGCTTGGATTCTGGGTGGTGTTGCCCAAACTCTGTATTCTGGAGCTTTCCTGTGTGTGTCTTTTGATTTTTCTTCCCTCTCCCCCTTTATGATGTTGTTTGAGCTCTTGCTGGAACATCTTTGCTCATGTCTATGTGTGTGTGTCCCTCTCTTTCCAGAACAAAGTCGCCGTGATGATTTGGAGAGCTTGGGCTATGTGCTGATGTACTTCAACCTTGGCTCACTGCCTTGGCAAGGTCTGAAGGCTGCTACTAAGCGCCAGAAATATGAGCGCATCAGTGAGAAAAAGATGTCAACGCCCATCGAGGTGCTCTGCAAAGGCTACCCATGTAAGATTTTTGAGCACTTTTGTATGTGCCAGTATGTGTTTGAGGTCTTCTGCATGCATTCTTACTGGCCTTGCGGCTCCTAGAGAAAGCAATGTTTCTAAGTTCTGCACATTTCAGTTCCTCTTAAACACTTCATCTGCGTATATCATAAAATGACTCAGATTTATAGTCTTAACTGTCACAGATGCTGTGTGACCCTGCTGTGAACGTAGGAACCAGGAAAAACTGTTGTTTGCCCTTCAAATGCAAAACACTGGATCAACAATTGTATTTTTTTTTCAACAAACACTGCCTCTAGTGGCCATCTAAAGACTGTAGCTGTGAAAGCACTGCAAGCCGCCTAAGTCCTTTTGGGAGATGGCGTAAATAAAGTTGTTGTTGTTGTTGTTGTTGTTGTTGTTAAACTATTGCAAAAATTACTGAATGTTGACTTACCCTAGGCAACTGAGTAAAAGGCAAATGTTTAAACTAAAAATATCAAATTACATAAAGGCATCCCTCTTCTCTGACAAAATGCTTTTTCAGCCATTTAGAATTTTATCCAGAACTCATATAATCAATTCAGGACCTGCTCTTCCATCCTTTGTTGAAATAAAACTAAATTAAAATCAACCAAATTATTGAATTATTACAAAAACACAACATAGGTTTCTGCATTTTTATAATTTCCAGTGCTCTGTTGGATGAGCAGCAGTAAGATTCCCTTTAACAGACTAGCAAATGACTTGTCAACTAGCTGGATCAAGGCTGTCCTGAGATTTACCACTATTTAAATGTGGTTTAATAGAACCAGACACTCAAATCCTTTCTATCAAGATCAGCACCATGGGTCCTCTTTTTCATCATACACCTCCCTGACATTCCATCAAGCAGGGTCATGTTCTGTATGATTTATGCATCATGTTCTGCATAATTCAGCACCTCCTCCCAACTGTCCCCAAAAGCCACTCAGCTGTTGTCTACATCCCTGCCCTCCCACTTAGCAGATGTTGCCGCCTCCTCCAGTCCATTCCCCCCTTTAACACTTAAAAATTGCCCCGAGGTTTTCTGGGAAATGAAAGATGGCTGTGCTTCACTTCACAGCACACCCAGCCTAAAAGAAGAAGGGGGAAAATGGGTGGGTGCAGCAAGCTTGTGAGTGCCACAGTGGTGAAGACAGCTGCATATTTTTATACTTATGTCATAAGTAAATGCAATGCATTTTCAGTATCACTTGCATGTACTTAATAACATAAAACTCAGAGTAAGATAACTAGTCCTATTATGGTACCATTTTGAACCCCTTTTTTCTATGAAAATGAAGAGGAGCATTGCTATCATAGGGGTGGCATAACAGTCTGGGTGCAGTATTTTTTCTGTGTATTTGAGTAAACTTATTTCTGAATTGTGTGTTTGGAGTACTTTTTTATGGGCTGGAGCAACAAAAAAAAACACAACAACAAAGGAGGATATTTATATGAAAGTTACCATTTCAGATGAGGCTTCAATACCCAAGCCAACAACATAAGCCTTCTCCTGACCATGCAAATATATCGAGGGTACTACAACTTTATGATCCCATCCTACTTAGTCTCTGATGGTTGACAGGCCAGAACAAGTCTCAAAAGAAGAACACAATAGTGAGATGGACTTCTGTGGGTTTTTTTTCTTACTGTCCTCCTCATTACTTTTTGACCTTAGTTTGAAAATTAACTAAATGCAGAGTGATGGGCCAACTTTCGTGCTCAGAATGAGCATACATATACCATGCTGCTCTAGAGTCTTTATAATTTTATAAATTCTGAGGATTTATAAAAGGGAGCCTTACATAAGGCGATGGAAAGATTATCAGTGCCTTTTTTGGATGGTGTTGTTCTAAGATAAATCCTTTGCCTTCTCTTCTACCAGCTGAGTTCTCTACATACCTCAACTTCTGCCGCTCATTGCGATTTGACGACAAACCAGACTACTCTTATCTGAGGCAACTGTTTCGCAACCTCTTCCACCGCCAGGGTTTCTCCTATGACTATGTGTTTGACTGGAACATGCTTAAATTTGTAAGTAACTCTAACTTGCATTTTGGCTTATGGTGCAGTATGGAATAGATCTTGACCAGTCTTGAAAACTAAACAGATTCAGGCTTGGTTAATACTTGAAATGAAGACCATTCGAAAATACCAGGAGCTGTAAACTATTTTCAGGGGAAGGCAGTGACAAATCTGCTTGAATAAATCTGGCTAAGAAAACACTCATAGTGTCACTATAAGTCACAATTAATTTGAAGGTATAGCAACAGCAAATGTACATACTAATAAGCTTTAATCCTGGCTACTATGTGGAATGCTCTTCCATTAGAACTTAACATGCTTCAAACATGATTCGTTTTCATTTTATGTTAAAACATGTTTACATGAGTAAGCATTTCCTGTTTATTCCAATCTGGCAACTGTTTCTTGGGCTGCATCAAGAATGTGGCCCAAGTAGTTCATTCTTAGTACTGGAATGTGTATTCCTACATATCTGCAGTTGCTTTGTGCAATAAGAAATCTTTAATCTGGTGTAGAATTTCATATCCTCCAGTCTTAACTTGTGTATTTTCCTCATAAAAAGCTGTTCAGAACACTTTATGGCAGTATAAAGAAACTTGAGAAAAAACTGCATAAAATCACAGGCGCAGACTGAATACTGGATTTCCAGCACTACTGTGCTCTGCATGGTTGCCTCTTAGGCTGTGACAAAACTTTGAAATGTTACTTTCTCAGATCAACTCCCATGATCCATACCAATGGAAAATCTAGGAAAATTTTCAAACTGGACTGAATTTGGCAGCTTTGTGATAGAACAGTTCAGGAAGTACCATCGTAGCTTGGTCCAAAAGAAGAACCAAATTTTCTAAAATACTTTGTTGTTTTATTTGAACATGTTCCAAGAACTTGTCAATCATCCAAAAGAGTTTTTGTACTTTATGACCAGTGAAATGGAAGGTAATGGAGATCTAGTACTCATTACAGGTCTGCACAACCCGCGGCCATCCAGGTGTTTGAGGCTCCAACTCCCCAAAGCCCTAGCCAGCTTGTTCAGCGGTCAGGAATTCGGGGAGCTCAAGTCCAAAACACCCGTAAGGCCATAGGTTGTACAGGCCTCACTTTTAAGATCTTTTGGTCCAATCTTTTAGCCCAATACACACACCCTTTTCTATCAAATACTACTGTTGATGTTATAGTTACACCATCTTTATTTGTATCCCTTTGCCCCAAGATCGAAATCCAAGTCAGCTTGCAAATTAAACTCTTCTGCAGGATTCAGCATGTGTTATTCTAGGAAGTGTTTTTCCTCCATTTCTTACTATTGCAGTTTATAGGAATGTGGTGGTTGGTCCCTTTTTATTTGCTAAAGCCTAAATGACTTGGGGGGCATTTGATGTTCAGGGAGCGGCCCGGAATCCTGAAGACATGGATCGGGAGCGGCGAGAGCATGAGAGAGAGGAGCGGATGGGGCAGCTCCGGGGTTCTGCCACACGGGCACTGCCCCCTGGGCCTCCTGCCGGAGCCACAGCTAACCGCCTCCGCAATGTCGCTGAGCCCATGGCGTCTACACCCACCTCCCGAATCCAGCAGTCTGGTGAGTCAGATATTATTATTATTATTATTATTATTATTATTATTATTATTATTATATTTATATTTATACCTTGCTTTATCTCCCTGTAGGGGACTCAAGGTGGCTTAACATGAAACCATCATTTTAATGACTACTGTTTTAATTATTTATGTTATGTTTTTAACAGTTTGTATAATTAAGGCATTGAATGTTTTGCCTGAATATATGATGTATGCTGCTCTGAGTTCCCTGCAGGGTGAGGAGAAGCGGGATATAAATGAAGTAAATAGATAAATCAGCATAAACATTTAAAATACACAAATACACAAATATGCGAACATGAAAACTGGAATTGGGCTCAGAAACAGACTGGCAGCCAGTGGACCTGCTGCAAGAGGAGTGTTGTGTGCTCTCTGTAGCCAGCCCCAGTTAACTGAAGTTTCCAAGCCATGTAAAGCATGTTACAGTAATCCAGACCAAACGTAACTAAGGCATGTACCACCATGGCCAGATCTGGCTTCTCAAAGAATGGGAACAGTTAGCATACAAATTTTAATTGTGCAAAGGCCCTCCTGTCCACTGCCGATATCTGGGCCTCCAGGTTCAATGCTGATTCTAGGAGGGGCTCCAAACTGAGCCTGTCTTCAGGAAGAGTGTGACCCCCATCCAGCACAGGCTGAATTCCGATTCCCTAATTTGTCTTCCAACTGACCAGTAGTACCTCTGTCTTGTCTGGATTAAGTTTCAATTTGTTTGCCCTCATCAGTCCATTACTGATGACAGGCACTGGTTTAGAGTCAGGACAGCTTCCTTTGCATTAGGTGGAAAGGAGCAGTAGAGCAGGGTGTTATCTGCATATAGGTGACACCATACTTAAAAACTCGGGATGACCTCTCCCAGCGGTTTCATGTATATGTTAAACAACATGGGGGACAAAATGGAACCCAGAGGAATCCCACAAGTCAACGGCCAAGGGTTTCAACAGGAGTCCCCTAGCACCACTTTCTGGGTATGGTCCTCCAGGAAGGATCGGAGTCACTGTAAGACAGCACTTTCCAATCCCATCCTGGTAAGATTACCCAGAAGGATACCTTGGTTAATGGTATCGAAAGCTGATATGCCACCCTCCCAGTGGAGTATCAGGCCAAGGAAAAACCAAATATCTAGATGCATATTTCTTTCCCAACTAAAATAAAGCCTGAATATAAGTAACTACGTTTGTTGGTTGTTGTGCTGGCTATATTATTCGTTAGCTACATTTCTCCCTCACATTTCCTCCAGTAATCTCAAAGTGATGAATGTAACTCCACTCCTGACCACCTTAGCCACACAGCCTTATGAGAAAGGTCAGACTGAAAGTGCCACCAAGGTCAAGTCATGACCGTTATGGTTGAACCTGATTCCCCACTGTTAGATATAGATTGTAATCTCTTAAATTCCACTGGCATTCATTCTTCTCCTCTTTCACTTACTGTATTCCTTCGACTGTAAGGCGCCATCGATTGTAAGGTGCAGCCCATTTTGTGACATAATCATATAGAGAAGAGTATGTCTTAGAATTGAAGAAATTCAGTATATTGCTTATGTTATAAATACATATCCTCGCTTTTCAGGAAACACTTCCCCTCGAGCAATTTCACGAGTGGACAGGGAGCGGAAGGTCAGCATGAGGTTACACCGAGGAGCCCCTGCCAACATCTCCTCCTCTGACCTCACAGGACGGCAAGAGGTGTCACGAATTTCAGCATCACAGGTAGGTTCCTATTGAAATTTATTGACTTGGGACTGCTTGCATTATTTGGCATCCATTAGAGCAGGCATGGGCAAACTTTGGCCCTCTGGGTGTTTTGGACCTCAACTCCCACAATTCCTAACAGCCTATCGGCTGTTAGGAATTGTGGGAGTAGTAGAAGTCCAAAACACCTGGAGGGTCAAAGTTTGCCCATGCCTGCTCTAGTGGATGCCAAATTGGTTCTATGAGGGGCTCCTTTAACGTAATCTTTGCTGAAAATTATAGCAATTACATCATTGCATAAAATGGTAGAAATTACTAAATTCCACTTACAGTATGTATAATTACAAATCCTGCCAGACCAGCCTAACAACTAGGACAGCTGTGCTTCAGTACTTTTCAGAATATGAAACAGTTTTAGTCAGAATCCTTGTGTGAAATGTGTTCTCGTGAATGGCAGCCCCTTCCCCAAATATTTTCAACAGAAAGCACCATGGCTACCAGTTGGTGTTCCTGCCAAAATTTGTAATGGGATTTTAAAGATTGATAATATTACCTTGAAGTCATCAGATAGTCATCATAGTTGTTGTACTGTGGATTTTTGCACTTTTGTCTGCTCACATCAGCAGAAGGCAAACTTGCTAATCCCCTTCCAAGGTAGCCCTATTTCAGTAATCTGACTTAGAGTTTATTTGGATTATGTCCAAAATGTGTTTAGCTGTGCTTGGAACCACTACCTATATTATACTCAAGTATAATTAATTTAAATGTATAGTGTCTAGAACAGTGGTTCTCAACCTTTGGTTCCCCAGGTGTTTTGGCCTACAATTCACAGAAATCCCAGCCAGTTTACCAGCTGTAGGGTTTCTGGGAGTTGAAGGCCAAGACATCTAGGAATCCACAGGTTGAGAACCACTGTTCTAGAGCAAGGAAGGTAATAGTACTGTTCTATTCTGCTTTGGTCAGACCTCACCTGGAATACTGTGTCTAGCTTTGGGCACATAATTCAGGAAAGGTACTGACAAGATTGAACGTATCCATATGCAGATGACCAAAATGATCAAAGGTCTGGAAACCAAGCCCTATGGGGAGTGGCTAAGAACAAGTGCATAATAATAATAATAATAATAATAATAATAATAATAATAATAACCTTTATTTATACCCCGCTACCATCTCTCGCAGGACTCGGTGCGGCTTACAAGAGGCCGAGCACAAAATACATCAGAACAAAAAACACAACCACAACAATACAATACAACAATACATAACTCATAGCAAAGCAAAAACAATAACAAAATATCACGACGCAATTTAAAAACCTGGCAGGGCCAAATGTAAAGATTAATTTTTTTAAAATGCTGGGCATGATCAGGTGAAAAAGGATGGATATTTTGGGGGGTAAGTGGGTGTGCAGACAATTCTAAATCTCTCATAAAGTGCATTTGGGACATATTGCTTGGGATTCCTTAATCTGGGAAGGCACACTTAAATGCATGTTTTCCAGAGTGTCACATATCAGGAGGATGTCCCCATCTTTGCCTGATTAGGTTCACAATCTGAAAAACCTGGAAGTAGCTGTAGCTAAGAGTCCATTCTAACCATTTGTATTGCTCCAGTAATTCCAGCAGGAGACAGAACATAGTCCTCCATTTTTAATTGATGTATGGATGGGTGTACATTTGGCCTATAACATTTGGATTCGGGCACATACTGTCTTGAACTACAACTCTTGAGAATTTCCCAGCCTGCATGGCCAGTAGCCATTCTTCCTGAGGGATTCAGAGATGCAATACAGAAATAACCTTTCTGCACTCGGGGAAGTTCTTGGACTGTAGTTGTTTTCCCTCATGCAGTTTTTCCTTCCTATGGTTGTCTTCGACATCCTACTCACTTCTATGACTGTTCATTTTCAGACAAGTGTGCCATTTGATCACCTGGGGAAATGAAAAGTGGATTCCACCGGACCAGTGTTTGCTTAGGTGAGTGTCTGCCTTGTTGTTTTTATTTTATTTTATTTTAGAGCAGAATTACAAGTTTGCTGAGCTAAGTATATCAGCATTCTGCCTTTCTTCATTTACTGCAAGAATAGCTTCTTATAGTTGGGGAAATAGGATAGACAGTGATTAAAAACCTGTGATATATGGTTCAAACAGATTATTTCTTGGCTGGAAAAAGATTTTGTCATGTTTCAGACCAAACCCATGTTCCAGAACAATGTCCTACAGCATTGGATGTAACTACTTCAGACTAGTGTGCAATGATACAGCAAACTTTACAGTACTGTATAGGACTTTGAAAACATGAAGCCCTAGGCATATTAAGAGCTGTTCAGCTGTGGAACTCTATGCCCTGGAGTGTGGTGGAGGCCTCATTCTTTGGAGGCTTTTAAATAGAGGCCGGGTGGCCATCTGTCAGGGGTGCTTTGAATGTATTTTTCCTACTTCTTGACAGAATGGGGTTGGACTGGATGGCCCATGAGGTCTCTTCCAATTCTATGATTCTAAGATATCTGTTAGGGCAGCAGTTGTCAACCCTGTTTTTACCCAGCACCCCTTTAAATGTCTTTTGTTGCCATGGACCCCTTAACATTTAAAATCTTACAAGTGTGTTTAATGTTGATTTAAAGTTTCTCATTAAGGGTCTTCCAAACTCTCCTGTTACAATACTTTAATTAGAACAATTCCATACAAATTCTGCCCATTTCCTTCACAGTCACAGATACTTAATGCAGATGTCTTTGCTTTCATGTGTTTGCATATTTTGTTCTAAATCAAGTTACTATTCCCCTTTTCCCCCAAAGAGAAAAGAAAAATAGGTGGGGGAAAACCTCCATATAAAATCGGAGTACCTTCTGTTTTAATTATTATTTCCTTGACATGTGGAGTTAGTCTTCTCAGAAAAGAAAAGAACCCCCTCCCTTCCTCTTGGCCCATCTGACATATCCAGCATTTAGAAGACAAGCATCTTTAACTTGTTCTGGTTGCTTTCCAACATGTAAAATAGTGCCTGCCTTTCTTGCCAATATATTCTGAAGCTGACAGTGAGAAATAGGGAGCACTCTAAATACTGTTATGCGTTTTAATTCTAAAACTGTTTAATGTCATAATCTGTAGTCATTTTCTCTTGTGCAACCAACATTAAAGGTATAGAAGTTTTACAACTGCAATTGCACAAGTACTGTATATACTTATGTATAAATCTGAAAACTAGGTGCCCCCAGAGGCACAATGGCTTAAATCCTTGTGCCGGCAGAATTGTTGACCAAAAAATCGGTGGTTCAAATCAGGGGAGCGGGGTGAGCTCCTGTCTGTCAGCTCCAGCTTTTCATGCGGGGATATGAGAAAAACCTCTCACAGGATGGTAAAAACATTCGGGCGTTTCCTGGGCAATGTCCTTGCAAGCAGCAAATTCTCTCATACCAGAAGCAACTTGCAGTTTTTCAAGTCACTCCTGACACGAAAAAAAAATATCTGATAACTGGGTCAACTTATCCAAAGGGCAGTGGAATGACTGTACTTTAATTCTTGTCTTGATTTTAGTATTGTTAGCAGCAATTAGTTTCTTTTTAAGAGAGAAAAGGCCCACTGGTGGCACAGCGGGTTAAACTGCTGACCTGCTGAGCTTGCTGACCGAAAGATCAGTGGTTTGAATCCAGGGAGCAGGGTGAGCTCCTGATGGTTAGCCCATCTCCTGCCAACCTAGCAGTTTGAAAACATGCAAATGTGAGTAGATAAATAAGTACCACTTCCGTGGGAAGGTAACAACATTCCTTGCAATCATGCTGGCCACATGACCTAGGAGGTGTCTAAGAACAAAGCTGACTCATCAGCTTAGAAATGGAGATGTGCACCACCCCCAGAGTCAGACATAAGTAGACTTAATGTCAAGGGGAAACTTTTAGCTTTACTAGCAGCAATGAGTTTCTTTTTAAGAGAAAAGACAGAATATAAATTATTATTATTATTATTATTATTATTATTAACCATCCCTTCTCGGAGTAGAGAGGCAAAAGGCCTTTTTGAATGCCTGGGCAAGAAAATGGTGGCAGCCAGGGGCAGCCCCCACCCTAAGATGGTGCTGGAAGTTTCTTTCTTCTATGAAATGACCTACAACTTATCCATAATCATTTCAAACTCCATAATGTGCCTTCTGTTTATATATGAGATGGACTTCTAACACAAGTATATGCATTTTTCATACTTTAGCAATAAGACTTCCACTGTCCTGATATTGCAAAGGGAAAGTAATTAACCATATTCTTTCTTTCCTTTCTTTTCTAGTGTCTTCACTGTATTTTTCTTTTGAAAAACAAAATAACAAAAAAACCAATTAAAAAAAGAAAAAACCGACAAAAAAAACCCAACTTTTTTTCCCGCCAGCCACAAGGAGGGGACCTGCCCTGTGCTGGCGTCCATGTCTTTTCTGAGATCGCCGACTGCGTTCCCGAGCCCAATTGCCTTCAACAAGTCACCAACGCAGGAGCCTTGCAAGAAAAAATTTAAAAACCACCTCTGCTGCTATGATGCAGCTTCGTCTCATAGGCCTTGCCCCCATCTCACGCCAGCAGGCCATGGCCAGCCAACCCTGCTTTCCACTTCCCCTTCCCTTGTTTGTTTGTTTTCTCTGGATCTGTTTTGTATCATTCAAAACAAAAGACTAATTCCCTGATTCCGTGGGTTTGTTTGTTTTTTAGGTTCAGTTTGTCAAAGATGGAACGGTTTCCGGTATAATTTTTAAATTATTTGGGGCAGGGATGGGGGGGGAAAAGGGTTACCGAAGACTTTAAAATTCCAGCCCTGAATAGGTGGCTTGACATTCATTTCCGAATGGACGCTAACTGCAGGCGCTCGCTAATGAAGGAAAAAAATGGCGGAAGGAGCCTACTGTGTGTGTCTTCAGGCTTTCTTTCCCTAGAGGACACCGCTGCCCCACTGCATGCATTCATGGGCCAGTTGGCATGCCACTGGCATACCAATAAGGCAGACAATAGTGGCATCACGGCAGTTGTGTGCCCTATGGGTGAAGGATATGTGCTGCGCAAGGCAGGAGCAAATGTGAAGGACATGGAAATGTAAACCTGCTTCTCTGGCAGGAAGTGTGTGTGCAGGGGTTTCTCTCTTGAAAACAAACCCCTGTTTGTGTGTGTTTAGTTTTATATATTTCTTTTATTTTCTCTTTTTTTACTTCCCCGGGGAGACGGGGAAGATGTTGATGAAAAGGGAGGGGGGTATGTCAAATGGGAGCGGGGAGAGTAGTTTTCGTTGCAGAGGTTGTTCCTGGCATCACCCATTTTTTGAAGGACGACCCAGCCTCAGACGCACAACCTCCCTCAGTGAAAGGTTTCTCCCACCTTCCTTTCTTATCCCATGTATTGTTTTGAAATGTTAGGGTTTTTTTTTTTAAAGCTTGAGAAAATCATCTTGGGTTGTACATTGGAGCAGTCGTAACCACGCCCTCCAGCCTGTAACTTGGCACATTTTTTTAAAGATACGTTGGACAGTATGGAACCATTGGAAGCGGGTGGGGCTTGGCTTTTTGGTTCTTTTTATTCTTTCTATTTAACACACAGCTCTTTTTTTCTGTTTTGTTTTGTTTTTTCCCCCTAATTTATTTACCCTGCTGACTGTCTCCCCCTCTCTCTCCTTTTTTTTAATTAAAGTAAAATAAACTTTTTATTACTTTGTAATTTTAAAGAAAAACTGAAAAAAAAACCTTGAAGAACTTTGGGGGGGATTTTGTACTTTTTTCCTGTGTAAATATTGGACTTTTTTGAGCTTTATTGTGGTTGTTAATTTGAAGTAATAAAGTAGAAAATGACAAAGTGATTGAAGCATCTGTCCCTTTTTTTTCCCCTTCATCTTTCTCTCACCCCCATCACTACCAGTTCCTTGCCACCAATCTGGCAGGAAGTATAACATTACATATATCCTCCCCCTTGCTCTGTTTCCAAGTTCCAGGAAAAAGATTGACTGGGAAGAGAATGTACACCATTTGGACGAAGCCTAAAAATAACGCTAACCTGGCCTTCAGATCTATCATTGATACTGGTCTGATAGAGGAAGAAATTTGTGAACACGCAGTCTGTGTTTTGAACTTAAGGAAAATATAATGTATGGAAGCTTCAGGGGGCCTTAAGATCTTTTAAAATTGATATTCAAAGTTGGTAAAAATGCAAAGTGAATAAACATGAATTGAATGTATTGTCGAAGGCTTTCATGGCCGGAATCGCTGGGTTATAGTGAGTTTTTTGGGCTGTATGGCCATGTTCCAGAAGCATACAATTATTATTGTATTATACAGGAGACAAGATGGAACTTTCCCAATGTTTTCTTTTTATTAGATTTATGTTTCATTATTTTGTGTTCACAAAGGACTTTTATCACATGAGGCTGGCAAACCAGCATTGAAACTGAACTGTCACTTTTGGTAATGCCCCCTATCACATGACACTGTGCACATGCCAATGACTGCCTGCCTCCTCCAAGCAATTAATCCATCAATATATTGTCGAAGGCTTTCATGGCCGGAATCAATGGGTTGTTGTAGGTTTTTTGGGTTTTATGGCCATGTTCTCTCCTAACGTTTCGCCTGCATCTGTGGCTGGCGTCCTCGGAGGTTGTGAGGCCTGTTGGAAACTATGAAAAAGCTCTAAATGCTAGGCTGCAAGTTTCAGAAGCCCCAGCCAGCCAAACACAAAAAGCAGGAATGTTAGGTAGGCACTGCACCCAGGAGGGTCATCTCTGGTCTTCATTGCTGAGTTTGTTTTCTTGACTACAAACTACAGGGAGGGATCCATTGACCACAATGATGTCATTCAGAATTAACAATCAGTTCCCATTTCTTGCTCTCTCTCCTTGAAAAGGATACAGTTCTTCTCAGTATTGAATCCTCTCATCTCCAATCTCTTTGTCTGCTCCAGCTGATTATCTCCTTTCTTTTGCCACTCCTGGCTCCCCTTAGGCAACCTCCATGTTTTTAAGAGGAAGATCTGGCAAACTTGTGCAAACTGGCTGAACGACACTACTGAGTGCTCATTTGAAGATGGTACAGATCATTTGGCAGCATTTAGTATTGGATCACAACCTCCATCAAGCTTCTGAAGCTGATCACTAAACATTGGATTACTCAATTCCAACATCTCACTGATGCCATTGTTGATTTGAGTTGGTATTCTTCTCCCACACCATGTCCATAGTGACTTGCTTAGTGCTGCTATTTGGTGGTTAGAGGAGACTGAAGAGGACCTCTTCATTTTTGTCTTCCCTGCTATAATATTTTTGTGCCACAATGAAGAGCCTTCCATGTGAGGACTTGTATACTATGAACCAGCCAGGCTGCAGAGGAAAAACATGGTCTCCTGGATTCCAAAAGTATTGTTTACCTGCTCTGGGGAACTGCCAGTTCTTTTCCTGCTAAGGCATTTGCTGCAGCAAGAAATTTACTTTCAGGGATTTCTAGAGTCCGATTGTGCTAAACTGAGGAGATCTTCAGAGCAAGACACTGCATGGGTGTATGCTGCAGAGAACAACCGCGGCTGCAACATTTGATGGAAATGCTGATTGTATAATGGGTGCTCCCTAAAGATTATCATGCACCACAGCTTGTGATCAGAGATTCATCATATGGAAATACTTGCCCTATCAGGAATTGAACCAGGATCTTCAATATACAAAGTGTATGCTCTTCCAGACCTATGGTTCCTTCTCTAGCAATGATGAAACCTGTCATGAGATGTGAACTCCTTTAAATATTTAGTTTGATTATAACACGACTCTAGAAGCAGCAGACATGAGTGAACATTTTGCTTAGGTCTGAGCTCTATGATTAAAAGATATGATAAGAGTTATTCAGCTGGAGAAAGGTAATGTGCCAGACAATGTTGTGGCTATATCTTTTTAGAGGGCCCAGGTACATTTCAAGGCCAAATCTAGAAACTAGGCATGGTTAGGTTTGGTCGGAACCTTCATAATTCAGAATAAATTTGGAGAGATTTGCTTTTTGAAGTGATTTCAAAATTTTTAAGGAAACCAGAAGTCCCTTTGCCCTTCCAAAGCTTTTTCCGCCATTTCTGTTATGAAGCAGTAAGTGAGTCGGAAATGATTCAGTGTTTCCCCGCTTCTGGTCCCTGGCCACAGCACAAGCCTGGGAAGCTGTTTTAAACAAGAGTGGATGACTTTCCTCCCTCTCCTCTCCCCTTGCTCCTGCCTCGAGCCTGGGAAGCATTTTAAAGCAGAGTGGATGACTTTCCTCCTTCTCCTCTCCCCTTGCTTCTGCCTTGAGCCTGGGAAGCGTTTTAAAACAGAGTGGATGAATTTCCTTCCTCTCCTCTCCCCTCGCTTCTGCCTCGAGCCTGGGAAGCGATTTAAAGGAGACTGGATGAATTTCCTCCCTCTCCTCTCCCCTTGCTTCTGCGTCAAGTCTGGGAAGCATTTTAAATCAGAGTGGAAGGATTCACTGTCTGTTTCCACAAAGGAAGAAAAGGACATTGAGCCTTCTCTGCCAAAGAGGTTTTTTAAGACCACCAGAAATACATGTTTACTGATGATCTTTGGCAACCCCTCTGAAATCCCCTTGTGACCCCCCCCCCCCAAAATGGGTCCCAACCCCCAAGTTGAGAAACTAGTCTAACAAGTGAGAACAAGATTAGGTAACTAGAAATGATGTTTTGTCACCTTTGCACTGAGCAGGAATAAAGTTTTCCCAGCTGTGTTTTTCATAATCTCCAAACTACTAGTTTTAACCCAGAATAAAGATTTCAAGGTCTGCTTTGGGCAAGACAACCTTTTCCTAGTTCTATTTCAGAAAGAAGAGAGAAACCAGGACATTTTAAAGGCCACTGAGAAAGTGGGACAACAAAGGATTAACTCGGGCTATGCTTTTCAAACTAGGACAGTGGGAGAGACGGCTATGCATTGGTCTGCCCTCAGGCCAAGAAGGAAATTTCAATCTGGCTCTAGCCATATAGGATTTGGTGTCAGAAATGGAGCAAAACGGGAAAAATAAAGATGGAAAAAAACACCAAGCACCAATCCTGTTTCCTGAGACAGCTAGTATTTCCTTGCATAGACTGTTCTCCTGAGCCATGTCACTGCAAAGCAGTGAGGAACACACAATAAAAAAGTGATTTCACCCTGAGATATTTTCCCTTGCAATGTGTACCTTCAAGCTGCCTGCCGACTTATATTGTATTATAGGGTTTTCTTAGGCAAATATTACTTGGGAATAGTTTTACTAGTTCCTTCCTCTGAAATATAGCCTATAGAACCTGACTTTTTTTTCACCAAGTGCCAAAGCTATTTTTCCCACCCAAGTACTAATCAGAGTCAACACTGGGTTGTTGTGTGTTTTCCAGGCTGTATGGTCATGTTCAAGAAGCAGTCTGACCTCACAACCTCTCAGGATGCCTGCCATAGATGCAGGCGAATGTCAGGAGTGAATGCTTCTGGAATATGTCCATACAGCCCGGAAAACACACAACAACCCAGTGATTCTGACCACAAAAGTCTTTGACAATACAGTAAACACTGCATAGCTTCCAAGATCAAACAGGGTCTGATGTCTTCAGGTATGCAGAAAAGGGCCCAGAGCTCTGAAATGTATAGGACTCTTTCTATGGAAAAAGGCTAGTAAATAGGTTATTGGGGATCCCTTATGTACAGAGATCTTATATGGTAAGCAAACCTGAATTCAAATTTCAAGCCGTGCATCTGAATGTAAGATGCTTACCTCACCGATAAGAAGGGCATCGTCAGCTTCTCAAAAGAGTATTAGTGAAAAGGTGCTGAGGCTTTTCTCTTGTTGGCTTATAATTGCTTATGTTAATCAGCTTTGTGATACATGCTAATAAGGTTGCGAGGTATAGTATGGGAGAAGGCTCTTTAATAGCCGAACAGAGCTTGGGCATTTTACTTTTTTGTACTGTTCCCAAGGTCCCAGCATTAAAGGGGTAGACCGGAAGTTGTTCCTCCAAAACAAGCTTTTCTGTGTTATTTCTTGAAAAGGTTGGGTCTTATCATCAATGGCAAAGATTCAACTGTTATATTAAGTTCTGTATAAAAAATTGAAGGTGCCACCATTTCCCCACTTTTTTCATCAAAATGTCTTTGGAAAGTCCTGTGAAAGATGAGAGCACTTGCTTGTTCCAAAACTTTTTTAAAAATGAAACCTTGTCAACTACTGTGTTGTCAAAGGCTTTCATGGCCGGAATCACTGGGTTGCTGTGAGTTTTCCGAGCTGTATGGCCATGTTCCAGAAGCATTCTCTCCTGACATTTTGTCTGTCGCAACTCAGGATAGATTCACCTTGCTCAGAACACCACCACACACCAAGGTTTTGTAGTTTATTGAAGAAAAAGCAAAATCATAAACATAGAAATAAGGTTGCAAAAGTTCAATAGCCAAAACAGAGTCTTAAATGCAAAGGCAGAGTTTCCAAGGTCAAAAGGCAAATAACATAAAGTATAATCCACAAGCAAGAATCCATGGTCAAACAAGAATCCATGGCAGCATGATAATGTCCCCAAAAACCAAGATCAAAACCAAAGTCCTAAAGAGCCAAAAGCTTTCCCCAAAAGCCGAGGCAATTCCAGAGAAGTTAACAGGGTGTAAGCAAAGTTGCACTGACAAAGGATTTACTTAATCAGATCGTTAAATATTATTTCCTAGCATGAAAGCATTGTGTTGACCTCAAACCTCCAGTTTGTTAGCAAGCCGAGCACTTCAGTGTACCCTTTACTGCAAACAGTCCTCCCTAACTAAATACCCAGAACCTTCAAGGCCAAATAACTCATTATCCTCGGACTGGGCAGCCTGAGAATCGATAGCCACTGAGCTCACAAATGGAGCGGTTGACTCCTCCATCAGCAGCTGTGAAGTTTCACTCAAATCATGACCATCTTCTAAAACAACATTCCTTTCCTTGGGAAACTGAAACGCCGCCTCGTCTTCAGTATCAACACTGTCTGCATCAACAGGGACATGTTCAGAAATCTGTAACCCATCGTCCCCCTTGTCCTGAGGAAACTCAGGCTCAGAAAGTTCAGGCTTACACTGAGCCACAACATTGTCCACATTTATAGCAGGCATCCTTGGAGGTTGTGAGGTTTTTTGGAAACTAGGCAAGTGAGGTTTATATATCTGTGAAATGTCCAGGGTGGGAGAAAGAACTCTGGTCTATCTGGGACAAGTGTGAATCCTGCAATGTATTACCTTGATTAGCATTTAATAGCCTTGCAGCTTCAAGGCTTGGCTGCTTACCTCCTGGGGGAAACCTTTGTTGAGTAGTGATTAGCTGGCCCTAATTCTTTCTTGTCTGGAATTCCCCTGTTTTCTGAGTGTTGCTCTTTATTTACTGTCTTGATTTTAGAGTTTTTTCATACTGGTAGCCAGATTTTGTTAATTTTCATGGTTTCCTCCTCTTCCAAATCACTGTCCATCTTGTCAGAAATTGCTTTGGTGATTCTTAATTGCTGGAAAGACCATCTAGAGCAGTGGTTCTCAATCTTCTTAATGCTGCGACCTATTAGTACAGTTCCTCATGTCATGATAACACCCCACTATATAATATTTTTGTTGCTACTTCATAACTGTAATTTTGCTATTGTTATGAATTGTAATGTAAATATCTGATATGCAGGATGTATTTTCATTTGCTGGACCAAATTTGGCACAAATACCCAATAGACCCACGTTTGAATACTGGTGGGGTTGAAGCAGGGATTGGTTTTGTCATTTGGGAGTTGTAGTTGCTGGGATTTATAGTTAACCTACAATCAAAAAGAAGCAAACTTGGCACACAGAACTACCATGACCAACAGAAAATACTGGAAGGGTTTGGTGGTTTTTGGATTTTTGAAGTTCTAGTTCACCTACATCCAGGGAGTACTGTGGACTCAAACAGTGAGGGTTCTGGACCAAACTTGTCACGAATACTCAACATGCCCAAATGTGAACACCGGTGGAGTTTAGGGAAAATAGACCTTAACATTTGGGAGTTGGAGTTGCTGGGATGTATAGTTCACCTACAATCAAAGAGCATTCTGAACTCCATCAATGGTAGAATTGGACCAAACTTCCTACACAGAACCCCCATGACCAACAGAAAATACAGTTTTTTCTGATGGTCTTTGGCGACCCTTCCAACATCCCCCAGTGTCCCAACCCCTAGGTTCAGAAACACTGATCTAGAGATCAACTATTTGGGGTTTTAGCTCAAGATAACTGCAAGGAACTGCCAGCCTTATGGGCCCATATCTGATTGATTATAAAGCTACAGAGCAATGTGGAAGGCTATTTGTACAAAGTAGTGAAAGGCCACATGGGGGGAATCCATCTCTGCTTAGTGGTATTGTTTGTTTCTTCTCAAGGACAGCTCATATCGATGAATACCATCAGTGAAAAAGGGACAGAACCAGGAGTAGATTTTCCTTATTGATCATATAGCCTTTCAAAAGTAATCCCACAGCTGCCTCCCTTTGAATCCCTACATGTCAGTACAATGCCTCAAGTACAATGTACTGGATATTTTCCTCAAAATATACTAATTAAGAACAACAATACTCTTCACCTATTTTTTTAAATTGAAGCTCTTCAAGGCCATTACACTAAAACTTGTTACGCAATGTAATACACAACTAGGACAGCCAAACATCAATATAATGATTAACAATCACATTTCAATAACATTACAGTTTCTGCAAAGCAGATAAAAGAAATAACAGTATTACATGGTAAAGACCAACAGAAAAGATCTGACAGGTCAAGGAAAGAGTGAATTAGTATTATGTTTGCAACTATCAAGTATTTTTAAAATGATTGTCTTCACACTATCTATTATAGAGGAGGTGGAACAACGGGTTCAAGAAAGACATAATTTCATAATTTCAAGATAATTGCTTTTCCATATCTTCAGATTCTTTATTGATGGACTCTGCCATGAACAATTTTAAAAGGTGTTGTCGAAGGCTTTCATGGCCAGAATCAGTGGGTTGCTGTGAGTTTTCCAGGATGTATGGCCATGTTCCAGAAGCATTCTCCTGACATTTCACTCACATCTATGACAGGCATCCTCAGAGGTGGTGAGGTTTGTTGGAAACTAGGCAAGTGGGATTTACATATCTGTGAAATGTCCAGGGTGGGAGAAAAAACTCTTGTCTGCTTGAGACAACTGTGAATGTTGCAGTTGACCACCTTGATGACCATTGAATGGCCTTGCAGCTTCAAAGCCCGGCTGCTTCCTGCCTGGGTGAATCCTTTGTTGGAAGGTGTTAGCTGGCTCGGATTGTTTCATGTGAGGAATTTCCCCATTTTAAGTGTTCCTCTTTATTTACTGTCCAGCGTTTAGAGTTTTTAAAATATTGGTAACCAGATTTCATTCATTTTCATGGTTTCCTCCTTTCTGTTGAAATTCTCCATATGCTTGTGGATTTCAATGGCTTCTCTGTGTAGCCTGACATGGTGGTTGTTAGAGTGATCCAGCATTTCTGTGTTCTCAGATAATATGCTGTGTCCAGGTTGGTTCATCAGGTGCTCTGCTATGGCTCACTTCTCTGGTTGAATTAGTCTGCAGTGCCTTTCATGTTCCTTCATTTGCGTTTGGGCAATGCTGTGTTTGTTGGACCCTATGTAGACTTGTCCACAGCTGCATGGTATACAGTAGAGTCCTGCAGAGGTGAGAAGATCCCTCTTTGATCCTTTGCTGAACATAGCATTTGTTGGATTTTCTTAATGGGTCTGTAGATAGTTTGTAGGTTGTGTTTCTTCATCAGCTTCCCTATTGATGTATGGTAAGAATGCTTTTCCTCTGGGTGGATCTTTGTCTTTACTCTTGTGGTTTGTTCTTGGTCTTCTGGCTCTTCTGATGTCTGTGGTGGAGTATCCATTGGCCTGTAGAGAAGCCATTTAAATCCACAAGCATGTGGACATTTTGAATAAAAAGGAGGAAACCATGAAAATGATTAAGATCTTTAAAATCAGGACAATAAATAAAGAGGAATACTTTAAAAAAAAACAAACCAGGGTAATTCCAGACAGGAAACAATCATGGCCAGCTAACACCTCCCAACAAAGGATTCTCCCAGGCATTAAGCAGCCAGACCTTGAAGCTACAAGGCCATTCAATGCTAATCAAGGTAGTCAATTACAACATTCACATTTGCCTCAAACAGAGAAGAGTTCCTTCTCGCACCCTGGACATTCCACAGATACATAAACTTCACTTGCCTAATTTCCAACAGACCTCACAACCTCTGATGATGCCTGCCATAGATGTGGGCGAAACGTCAGGAGAGAATGCTTCTAGACCATAGCCATACAGCCTGGAAAACTCACAGCAACCCAACTTTAAACATTTTTTAAAGATTCAGAAAGCATTTTTTTCTTATGCAATTTTACATAAGGGACAACATTTTATTAGGCCACTGTATATAATAGGACATGAACATCTGGTTCAAGATCATTAAAAGTGGAAAGCACTCAGCTTGAAAGACAACACAACCTGTGTCCCTCAGACAAGGTTTTCCAAAATACCTTTCTAAGCTGTTCTCAGTCAGGTGTTGTTTAAGTATTGAGCGGTATTTATGGTATCCCATTTTTATTTTATTTTATTGCTGGATTCCTAGAAACATATAATAGTAAATGCAGCTCAATGGTTAAACAACAACTCAGAAGAGCTTAGAAAGGTATTTTAGAAAACCTTGTCTGAGGGACACAGGTTGTGTTGCCTTTAAGCTGAGTACTCTCCGCTTTTAATGATCTTGAAACAGATTTGACAGGATGTACACACCCACATGCTCACCTGATGGTTACATAAATCATTTCTGCTTCCCATTAGACCCGTAACGTAGAGTGTTCGCTATTGCAAGATGATACTGGGACAACTGACTCTCCGCAAAGCTTTGCATTCCAGCAAGGCTTAGCTGGCGGAGTGACTCAGTCCAGGCATCAGTTGTGAGAATTGCCCTACAGCAATGATGAAGGCCACTGATGATGGCAGTCTTGGTAATAGTCTCCGGAAATCCTCCTCTGCAGTCTCCTTTCCCGCTAGTAAGGTATTGCTGTAACACACACTTGGGGAATGTCTCACTCTCTTAATATTGCTAGGCTATCGCACCAGTTCCCACCATCTTGGCTGGAACCAGTTCACCACTAATTTACTAATTTGATTTTTAATTGGTTTCCTCCAAAGTTACATTCCCATTAATGGTATATGAATAACTTTCATTGAGTTGTCGAAGGCTTTCATGGCCAGAATCCACAGTGGTGCAATGGGTTAAGCCCTTGCGCCAGCAGGACTGCTGACCTACAGGTCAGCGGTTCGAATCTGGGGAGACTGGGTTGAGCTCCCTCTGTCAGCCTCAGCTCCCTATGCAGGGACATGAGAGAAGCCTCCCACAAGGATGGTAAAACATCAAAGCATCCGGACATGCCCTTGCAGATGGCCAATTCCCTCACACCAGAAGCAACTTGCAGTTCGTTGTAGGTTTTTTCGGGCTATATGGCCATGTTCTAGAAGCATTCTCTCCTGACGTTTTGCCTGCATCTATGGCAAGCATCTTCAGAGGTAGTGAGGTCTGTTGGAAGTAGGAAAATGGGTTTCTTTCTATATCTGTGGAAAGACCAGGGTGGGACAAAGCACTTGTCTGCTGGAGTTAGGTGTGAATGTTTCAACTGACCACTTTGATTAGCATTTGATGGTCTGGCAGTGCTTGGAGCAATCTTTTGTTGAGAGGTGATTAAATGTCCCTGATTGTTTACTCTCTGCTGTTTTGCTGTTTAAATTATAGAGTTTTTTAATACTGGTAGCCAGATTTTGTTCATTTTCATGGTTTCCTCCTTTCTGTTGAAATTGTCCACATGCTTGTGGATTTCAATGGCTTCTCTGTGTAGTCTGACATGGTGGTTATTAGAGTGGTCCAGCATTTCTGTGTACTCAAATAATATGCTGTGTCCAGGTTGGTTCATCAGGTGCTTTGCTAGTTCTCAAATCGCTCCTGACATGAAAAAAAAATGGCCAGAACTCACAACCTCTAAGGATGCCCGCCATAGGTGTGGGCAAAATGTCAGGAGAGAATGCTTCTGGAACATGGCCATACAGTCCCGAAAACTCACAGCAATCCAACTGTCATCATGATACCATTTTCAATTATGAATATAATCCAAACATCCAGATCTTTCTGAGCTTCAGTTCCCAGCATATTTTTTTCACCGTAGGCAATGCTTGATAGAAATTATGGGACTTTCAGTCCAACATTTGGGTGTCAACATTATTCCCTCTCCTAGTTCAGAAAGAAAGAAAATTTAATGTCTTGAGCATTAAAACAAGTTAATTACAAAACTCATATGTTCTATTCAGAATGTCCACACTCCAGTTTTTATGGAAAACGTGGTCTGAATTGTATTGTCGAAGGCTTTCATGGCCGGAATCACTGGGTTGTTGTGAGTTTTGTGAGCTGTATGGCCATGTTCCAGAAGCATTCTCTCCTGACATTATGCCTGCATCTATGGCAGGCATCCTCAGAGGTTGTGAGGTCTGTTGGAAACTAGGAAAATGGAGTTAATGTCTAGGGTGGGGGAAAAAACTCTTGTTGGTTGGAGGTAGATGTGAATGTTTCCATGGCCACCTTTATTAGCATTATCTGGCTACCAGTATTAAAAACCTCTAAAATCATAACAGTAAATAAAAAGCAACACTCAAAAACAGGGGAATTCCAGACCAAAAACAATCAGGGCCAGCTAATCACCTCCCAACAAAGGATTTTGCCAGGCAGTAAGAAGTCAGATCTTGAAGCTGCAAGGCCATTCAATGCTAATCAAAGTGGTCAATTGAAACATTCACACCTACCTCAAACAGACAAGAGTTCTTTATCCCACCCTGGACATTCCTCAGAAATATAAAACTTCACTTGTCTTTTTTCCAACAAACCTCACAACCTCTGAGGATGCCTGCCATTGATGCAGGCGAAATGTCAGGAGAGAATGCTTCCGGAACATGGCCCTACAGCCCTGAAAACTCACTGCAACCCATTGATCTGAATTCATACATCTGTTACATGTTGATGGAAATGATTTTGTTTTGTTTTCGTAAAAGCATTTTGACTCAATTTCAGCCAAAAGAGTGGATTTTTTCAAATCCTGCTTCTTCGTAAGAGTTTGGGAAGGGATAATAACAGCTTAAAGCTGTTTGCAATTACCTGCTATTTTAAATTTCTTTTTAAAGAAAAGGACTTCCAAAATAATTATGAGAAAATAGAAATAATGTTGGCTATTAAATATTTTCGCTTAATAATAATAATAATGATAATAATTTTTTACCCACCTTTTCTTGCGGCTATATAATATATTAAAATATACCTAAAATAGGAAAGCCTGCAGTATCTCCAACAAAATTCTACCATCGGCTAGCAAAGAAGACAGTCCTTTGGACAGATATGTTGCCACATACAGAAGGTGAACCGTTTCTGTGGCAAACTGCCTCCTGCCGTGTTCAGTTCATTTCGTCTCACGCTCCCAGCCTCACGCCAGCTGCTCAATTTCTATGCAGTGCCACAATAGCTGCTGAAACACCGTTGGAAAACCTCTAAGCATTGCCTTCTTTCATGAGTTTTCTGTTCCTTATCCTTTTTTGGGAACCATTCACTTGCATGGTACTGTGCTATACAGCTGTGTACCATGAAATATAATAGCAGCATTTTGAAGGTGGACTTTGAAGATGAACTAATAGGCATTTTGCTAGGAGGATGGATGACAGACAAATATGACAGACAGATACAGCGCACCATGATGTCTATATATGCCCATGTGTTTCTGGCATCATATCAGCAACAGAAAGCAATATGAGACTTGGTGCACTGCACAAGGATAGGGCATTTGGCAATTTGGGGTATCAGCTGAGACAGGCATGTAGCCGGGGGGAGGGGGGGGCTCGGGGGGCTTCAGCCCCCCCGAAATTCTCATGGTGGTTCGCGAAAAGGCCTTACTGGTGCATTATTTAAACTGTTATGTTTATTCATATCATGATCTGATCACCATACTCAATATATCCCATATGCATGGGGGTATTCGGGTAATGATACAAAAGGTTTGCTAGGCTAGACCCTCTTTCACTCAGACTCACCCCCCCCTTGAAAAAAATTCACCCCCCCCCCCCGAAACGAAATCTTGGCTATGGGCCTGAGCTGAGAACACCTCCTTATAGTTTCCTCCAACATGATTCCTTCCTTTACCTTTTTAAGCATCCCAATGATACATTGGTTCCCAGCTGGTTTAAAAGGATGTGAGAACTCCTTTTCTCTGACAGTTCACAGGATGATAATTCAAAGCCCGTGTCAGGGTGAATTCCTGACATTTAGCCCAACTTCTGCCAACCTAGCAATTCGAAAACAAAAAAAAAAAATCATAGAATAAAAAAATCAAAGAATTGGAAGAGACCTCATGGGCCATCCAGTCCAACCCCCTGCCAAGAAGCAGGAATATTGCATTCAAAGCACTCCTGACAGATGGCCATCCAGCCTCTGTTTAAAAGCTTCCAAAGAAGGAGCCCCCACCACACTCCGGGGCAGAGAGTTCCACTGCTGAACGGCTCTCACAGTCAGGAAGTTCTTCCTCGTGTTCAGATGGAATCTCCTTTCTTGTATTTGAAGCCATTATTCCATGTCCTAGTCTCCAGGGAAGCAGAAAACAACCTTGCTCACTCCTCCCTGTGACTTCCTCTCACATATTTATACATGGCTATCATATCTCCTCTCAGCCTTCTCTTCTTCAGGCTAAATATGCCCAGCTCCTTAAGCCGCTCCTCATAGGGCTTGTTCTCCAAACCCTTGATCATTTTAGTCGCCCTCCTCTGGACACATTCCAGCTTGTCAATATCTCTCTTCAATTGTGATGCCCAGAGTTGGACATAATATTCCAGGTGTGGTCTAACCAAAGCGGAATAGAGGGGTAGCATTACTTCCCTAGATCTAGACACTATGCTCCTATTGATGCAGACCAAAATCCCATTGGCTTTTTTTGGCGCCACATCACATTGTTGGCTCATGTTTAACTTGTTGTCCACAAGGACTCCAAGATCTTTTTCACACGTACTGAAATGTGAGTAGATAAATAGGAACCACATTAAAAAAAAGTGAAGAGGTATTTTAGGCATGGTGTTTCAATCAGAAAAAAGGGAGAAAGTTTGCGAACAAAGAAAGCTCTTCGGCAAGGAGATGGAGCGACAGCACCCTCCTGTGGCCAGAACTGAGCAAAGCCTCCAAAGATACTGAAAGATGGGAAAAGCCTATATATACCTCTATCTGTTGTCTCTCTTTTCATTGTGTAATGGGCATTGAATGTTTGTTGTATATGTGTTCTATGATCCACCCTGATGAGAAGGATGAGAAGTGTGGAATATAAATACTGTAAATAAATAAATAAAGGCAGCCATATGTATTATACTGTCAGGAGATGCTGCTCTCGTTCCAGCATTTTCTGTGTGAAATATCTATGAAATGAATCTGTTAAAAAGTAACGCATTCTTTTTGAATGCCATAGGCAGCACAGTACTCTTTAAACTGTTAAGAGTATGGCTACAGGGCTTTACTAAGAGGTAAAATGTTTTACTTTTCATCACCTGGCTTTTTAATTGCAGCAGAGTCTCGCTTATCCAACATAAACAGGCTGGCAGATATTGGATAAGTGAAAATGTTGGATAATAAGGAGGGATTCAGGAAATGTCAATTTAATATCAAATTATATTATGATTTTACAAATTAAGCACCAAAACATCATGTTTTGCAACAAACTGACAGAAAAAGCAGTTCGGTACATGGTAACGTTATGTAGTAATTATGGATCCAGGCAGGAGTCAGACTGCATTGGATAATACAGAACATTAGATGAGCAAACATTGGATAAGCGAGACTCTACTGTACATTCACCATGAATAGTTCTGGTTCAGGTCACAGTGTCTGTGTCGATGTATCATTCGTCCATGTCTTGGTGAGGCTGCTTCTATCACTTTCTGTGATGCAAAACAAGATTTGGTGCCAGGTGAATGGGGCATGTTACCTTAGTATTGGATCTGATTTGTATAGTATTGGGGGATGAGGATAAATCTTGGTCTTAGTTAATGAGGACAACCTATCTCTCCCTTTGCAGATTTGGTGAATGACTGAAAATGTGATATCTGAATTGGTTAATGTAAGAAATACCAATGCTTTTTACATACAGCTGCCTTTCCAAACCTGGCACACTCCAGACTACTGTTCCCATGATCCCCAGCCACAATGGTCATGGATTAAAAGGTTTGATATTTTATTCCCACACAGCCAGTTACATTTTTGAATGTTGAAGTCGTTTGAGCAGCATATGGATAAAAACATCGAACCAAACGCTAATGATTTTTTAAATTTCTCAAAAAGAGATAACCAGCTGGAGAAACTGTTGGAGACATAAAAAACTGTGAAAGAAAGGTTGGAGGAGGAAAGGGATGTTGCTAAGAAGTTACAGCTGCTATCTTAAGTATACTTACAGACTTGCAATAATGGCTGTTCCAGCTACTTTGATCCAAAGCATTATGAAAAGCCAGAATTCTTATGTTCTTATAAGTGAGCCTTGCACATGGGCCAAATAGCAATGCTGGTAAAGGAAACAGTATGTCTGGTGTACATTTATGAGTGGAAGAAAAAGTGGATACCATTGGAAATTGATAGGTATTTTCTGAAATATATCTCCTACCCGCCATGACCACAGATCACAATATGGTCGTGCACATAGGTCAGGCACTGGCAAACTTTCTAACTTGGGGGATGCATGGCAGGTCAGAGTGGGGTGGGTGGGTTGGGAGAGAGGGGGTTCTCCCAAGGCCCCTCCCTGCTCTTTCCTCCCCTTCCTCTTCTCTGTCAGAGGCAGAGAGTGAAAGAAAGACAGGAAACATTTGGATCCCAAAATGGTTGGCCTTGGTCAGGATGAGATGGTAGACAGGAGAGAAAATGAATCCTAGAAATGGAAGAGACCCCCAAGGGCCATCCAGTCCAACCTCCTGCCATGCAAGAAAATACAATCAAAGCATTCACAACAGACAGCCTCTGCGGAAAAGCCTCCAGAGAAGGGGACCCCACCACACTCCCAGGGAACCTATGCCACTCTGCAACAGCTCTTACTTGCAGGAAGATCTTCCTATCTTTTCAGTTGAATCTCTTTCCCTACCATTTGAAACTATTGCTCTCTTGTGCCCTGGTCTCTAGAACAGCAAAAAGTCAGTTTTCCCCTCCTCCTCAATGGGACCCTTTAAATCTTGAAACATGGTTCTCATGTTCCCTATCTATCTTCTGTCTCTTAGCTGAACACCCCCAGGTGGAAAGGAGGAAGGAAAAAGAGAAGGAAGGAAGGAAGGAAGGAAGGAAGGAAGGAGATAGAGGGAGAGGGAACAAGGGAAGAGAGGAGGGAAGGAAGGGCGAAAGGGTGAAAGGGAAGGAAGAAGGGAGGGAGAAAAAGGAAGAAAAGGAAAAGAGGAAGGAACGAGAGAAAGAAGGAAGGATGTGATGGTGTGAGAGAGAAGGGCCTGAGAAAAGAGCCCAAGGGGTTACATCCGGCCCCTGGGGCCGGGTTTCTCTATACCTGACATAGGTGCTTCTCTCAATCCCACCATCTTCATTGGCATATTTGGTAGAGTGCAGAAGAGGCTGCCCCCAGTTAAAACCACTATACCATGCTGCAGATTCTCAGTTTAAAATTCTATATAGCAATATATAGCCAACTTGATTAATAGCCACCAATGTCATTCACATCCATACTTCTATCTAATCTCTTTTAACACCCTCCGAGTAAGCAACCATAACTACATTTTGTATCCTACACAACCAAGTATAACAGGTGGCACGGATTGTAGGTTGTAGATCTTTTCCTATAACAGCAGAACCACAGACAGCTATTTTGGTAAATAGCTGTCTGTGACAGTCATGGCTCTTATGATCAGGAATACTCCTGGTCACAGTATTTTATACTGTGTTTATTTTATATTCTGACTTTAGGCACCTTGTGCTGTGTGTAAGCTGCCCCGAGTCGCTTTGTGGAGATCATGGTGGGATGAAAGAATAAAGAAGTTGTTGTTGTTGTTGTTGTTTTCCTGTGAATCCATGCTTGTGCATTTTGAAGGAAATTGCTTTTGGCCAAATTGTAATAAACCTCTGTGGCTTGTCTTCATCATGGTGAGTGGGTTTCTCTGTCCTGGCTTATCTGGTTTAGCCTACGCCCAGACTCTCTATCCATGGTCCTAGCTAAATCACTACAATAAAACTTTGGGTCCCAAACAGTGGAGAAAGTCCTCAAGAGCCATTAACCCAAACAATTCCATGTCAAGGGATTAGCAGGGAAGGTTAATCTAAGAAATGCCCTAAAAGCTTCTATAATGCAGATGCACTGGGTGGAGAGGTAGTTTAGCAAAGAACAAAAGGACTGGTTTGAGGTAAAGAGCACTTCAAAAGGATAGAGAATGTGTCAGGATTAACTAGATAGGATCAAACCCTCAGATTTTGAAAATAATCAAAGTGTCTGAGCCTTCTGAGAGGCCCAAAGGTTTTTTTTATATACTTTAACCATTTTGCTTAGTAAAAACTGATATGGAAGGCTAAACTGAGAATTCATTTACACTGTAGAATGAATGCAGTTTGACACCACTTTAATTGCAATGGCTTAATGCTATGAAATTATGGGATTTTTTAATTTGGGTTTTTTTTTTTGTCATGTTAGGAGCGACTTGAGAAACTGCTTCTGGTGTGAGAGAATTGGCCATCTGCAAGGACGTTGCCCAGGGGACGCCCGGATGATTTGATGTTTTTATCATCCTTGTGGGAGGCTTCTCTCATGTCCCCACATGAGGAGCTGGAGCTGATAGAGGGAGCTCATCCACCTCTCCCCAGATTTGAACCTGCAACCTGGTGTCTCATTTGGTGAGGCACCAGCACTATTTGGCAGAGGAAGACTAAAGACTTTTTAAAATTTCATATTCCATGACTCCAAAGCATTGAGCCACAGCAGTTTAAATGGAGTCAACTGCTTTAATTGTACAATGTAGATATATCCTCTGTGACTTGATCGATGTGAAATGGTTATCTTCAGCACTTGGAACCACTGAGCCTACTATCACTACTACCAACAATAATGATAACGTATCACTTACTTATATTACAATATAATGGTATAGTATAATATAGTAATATATAATACTGATATTGTACTATGCTAATAATATAATATATTATATGTATATATGTCTTGTAAGCCGTTCTGAGTCCCCTTTGGGGTGAGAAGGGCAGCATATAAATGTTGTAAATAAATAAATAATAAATAAACTTACTCATCTCTCTTCCTGGATTTAGGAGGTGTTACAAGTACAGAATGAACAATCAATTAAAAAGAGATGACACACAAACCAGTTACAACATCAGTTTAATGGAACATATAAGATCAATGCAGGTCCAACTGGAATCCTCCTGTGATACATACATAAAGATGTCTTGTTGCTTTGGACATAACTGTGTCACTGCAAGCATCGGCTACTACACCTACGATTTCTTTTGCACCTCAGCTGCAAAAAAGTACTGCTTTTCATCTTCGGATCTTGTAGTGACTTTTACCATTACACACACCTTGCCAACTCTAGTTGGGTTTACAGTGGCATCATATCTAAGGAGCAATGCCAAGGTACCTCCATCAGTGTCTCATCAGGTCTGTCTTTCAACAACGGTTCCAGAAGGATTAGGGTCAAACTTCTCCTCAATACCATCCCTTTGGCTTCTTGTACAGCAGAAAAAAGCCCAGAATAAATCCTTTTTGATAGAGGGCAGGAGTAGATTACTCTGGTTATGTGAAATTCCATAGTTCTAACCTCATCACACTAGAGAATGAATCCACTTTAAATCAGGTTGCTGCTTCCTGCAGAATTCTGGGACTTGTCGTTTAGGAAGGATGCTTTAACAGCCTCGCTAAACTACAAATCCCAAAATTCTGCAGGAGGCGGAAACTGGATTTAAAGTGGATTCATTCTCTAGTGTGATGAAGTTTAGGGATGGAATTCATCGTGCAAGGGCCAAGTAGCTCACAGGCCACAAAGCCAAAAGTGGGAGAGGGAGAAGGAGATGGCTATATATGGACTGACTGGTGGCACAGTGGCTTAAACCACTGAGCTGCTGAACTTCCTGACAGAAAGGTTGGTGGTTAGAATCCAGGGAGCGAGGTGAGCTCCTGCTGTTAGGCCCAGCTTCTGCCAACCTAGCAATTCGAAAACATGCAAATGTGAGTAGATCAATAGGTCCCACTTCTGTTGGAGGTAATGGTACTCCATGCAGTCATGCCGGACACATGACCTTGGAGAAGTCTATGGACAATGCCAGCTCTTCGGCTTAGAAATGGAGATGAGCATCAGCCCCAGAGACAGACACGATTAGACTTAATGTTAGGGGAAACCTTTTCCTTTACTTTTATGTGTGTATGTATATATATTTCCATATAGATATAGATATTATACACATTATATAAACACACACACTTGTGAATATTTGCTTCAACAGGGACGATACTTCACACTTACTCCGAGAAAGCGCAAACACTTCTGCAGCTATTTTTACACCAGCACAATGCTCCTTATACTTTGCATTTGAGGCAAAGGAAAATCTAAACTAAGGCAGTCCAAGGTTAAAATGAAAGATGGATCTGGTTCACACACATAAGTGTACACACTGAATTTTTAAATTTCTTCTTCACCCTGGAAAGCCCTCCCCTCTCTTTGTGTGTGTATGTGATAGAGAAAGACAGAGATGGGGAGAGAGATTAATTGATTTTGACAACTGCGTACTTAGCATCGTTATACATTGAGCCTCAGTAATCTCTGCAATAGGAAGATTATACTTTAAAATGCCAAAAGATTGTTATCTGTAAACCAGCCTGGTCACTACCTAATAATATAGTTATGGTTATTGTTGTTGTGTGCCTTCAAGCTGTTTTTGATTTATGGCAAGCTTGTCAAGAGAAGGGGGGGGGGGCAAGATTTGTTCAGAGCAAGTTTTCCATTGCCTTTTTTTTAAATGGAAAGATCATGCAATGAGTTTCCATGACTAGGGGCTTAACCCTGGTTTTCCAGAGTCCTAGGCTGGCTGTATATTGGAGAATCAATGCCATTTGGCACCACTTTAAATGCCATGGCTCAGTGCTATGGAATACTGGGAGTTGTAGTTTGGCGAGGTAACACCAGCACTCTTTGGCAGAGTCTAAAGAAATTGTAACACTAGACATTCCATAATTACACAGCATTGAGCCATAGCAGTTAAAGTGATGTCAAACTGCATTGATTCTATAGTGTAGTTGCACCCCTAGTCCAACATAAAATCACTCTGGCTTTCCATCAGTATATTCACAATTCAAAATTGTGTGCAACTTTTTTTTCCAATGGGAAGCAGTCAAAAGGGTGCCAGGAAATGAACTCTGTCTGATTTGAGAGGAAGAGCCTTCTCTTGAAGTTAAACAAGCCTTTGAAAGCCATCAGGAGGTAACATCTGGAAAAAGATAATCAGGTGGGAGGATGGATGCTGGTTTCCGTTCAAGTAACTTGAACTCATATGGCTTTGCAAATATATATATATTCTTTATTGTTAAAACATTTTCCGTGGCTCTGAAGTTGCCAAATGTCCAACGCTAAGGGTCTGGAATGGACCTAGCAGCAGCGTCACCCTACAAACTCTATCAATCTAACCATTCAATAAATATATAAATTTGAGATTTTATGTGTAACTTGTGTCTTTTATATATTGTAAAATTAATGCAGATTGACACCATTTTGACTGCCATGGTGCAATTCTATGAAATCCTGAGAGTTGTAGTTTCTCTGCCAAATAGTGTTGAGTCAATCTTCTCCCTAGTGGTAAATATATCCACTAGTATTCATGCAAGGCAATTGGGTTTCTCAGCTGTTAAACTGATATACATACCTAGATATTTCTTTGAAGTGTAGGGACAAAGATATACCAATGCACACACACATATATATAGCAGAGTTTCAGAAGTGTTCTTTCAGTTGCCCAAAAATATCTACTCCCCCTTAAAACATCTTGGTTCAATCATGCTCTCAAGGGACGAAATAAGTAGACTTCTTTAAAAATATCATTGGTGGTTTACTCACAAAACTTCATGTATTTAGCATACAGGTACATTGCTTATCAGTCGAGTTACAGATGGAATTTGAAGTCGTTTCTCTGTGCAGATAACACAAGGTATCTTTCTTAGAATCTTAACAGTACAAAGTCCAAAGCATCTCCCTGTTTTGAGAGTCTAATAGAGTCTCTGTCTAGTCTGAAAGTCCTAGTCTGAAAGTCCAAGTCTGAACTGTACTGTTTCTACTGGCGTCTGAAAACATACAATTTTTAAAACGGAGTCTGAGTCCTCAACAAGCCCAGATCTGATCACATGGTCTGCAGCTCCTCCCACAACATAGAGTTAAGGAAAACTGCACACCAATACACATGTATACAATATAGTAAGCAATCTGAATTATATACATAACAAATAACTAATGGAGGCTTGAAGACGGTTGCTATTTCCAACATCCATAACATTGAGTCATTGCAGGCAAAGTGATGTCAAACTGCATTAATTCAATGGTGTATAATAGATGCACTTGTCATTACTTCTAGGGCTGTGCCTACACTGCAATAAATAATGCAGTTTGACATCATTTTAACTGCCATGGCTCACTGCTATCGAATTCTGGGATTTGTAGTTTGGTGGGTTACTGGGGCTCTTTGACAGAGAAGACTTGTAAATTTAAAAGCATTGAGGCAAAGCGGTGTCAAACTGCATTAATTCTACAATGCAGATGCACTTTAAGTCAATGCACACAACATCACTGTTTGAAAATGCAGAGTTTGGTTGGTGAGGATCAGACTATTTTTCCACCTTGCGTCTTAGTGCATTTGAGAATGGCAGCTTTTTATAACAAAATGTCCTAGGTGCCATGTAAATGGAAAACAGAGAGTGTCCTCTGTCTCTCCCTCCAAAGCTCTTGGAATTCAAGCAGTGCATTCCAAAGGCATGCCAACTTGTCTGTGGCAGCCATTTTCACTAAACAAGCCATCCTGTTTCTATGTTATGGTTCTTAATGGGGCAAAACAGTAAGGCAAAAACATGTTTGGGATTCGTGGGCGCCATCTCTCGGCACAAAGCCTGGCTTGCATATAGTATATGAAGTCACAGCTCATTTCCACAGCACGTGAGGTAAAGAAGAAGGTTAATTGCAAAAGCATGCGGTAAGCATAGCAACAGGATGTTGAAATACTTTGTGTGTGATGAAGAAATCCCTTGAGCCTCATCTCCAGCAAATCCCTGACTTGGATGGACTGTCAGCCCTTGCCTCCCTTTCAAAGCAACCAGTGTCCCCTAGTGTTGTGTTGACACAAAGGCAAGGGGAGTGGATCCCTCCCATCTGTTTATTCTTACACTGACACATCAGATCCCAATCTTGGTTAAAGGAGGGTGCATCTACACTGTGGAATTAATGCACTTTAATGCCATGGCTCAATGCTATGGAAACCCGGGAGTTGTAGTGTTACAAGGTCCTTAGTTTTCTCTGCCAAATGATGCTTTTGCTTCACCAAACTGCAAATCCCAGGATTCCATGGCATTAAGCCATAGCAGTCAAAGTAGTGCATTAATTCTATAATGTAGATATACACACAGTTAGAATCAAATTATTGTTTATGTTGTTGCTGCTGCTGCTCTGCAATAATAATAATAATAATAATAGACACAAAAACACAGTATGACACAAAAAACAAGATATATATGCTGGATTTCGTAATACAAAATCACAAGTCGAACACTTCCCAAGCATTTAGGATTATTATTATTATTATTATTATTATTATTATTATTATTTGATACACAAGATTAGTACACAGCAAACAAGATCACTACGCTGGCAGTTGTCTTAGATCACACGTCGGACACTTCCTAAGAGTCTAGGACTGTATGATGCATTGGTGAAAAATGCGTGCAGATCTGAGTAGGGTGGCCTTTTGCACCTGACATATGGTAATTTTTCCAGCACCAATTGTTTTTGAGTTCAGGCCAAGGTCTTTAGGCACTGCACCCAGTGTGCTGATCACCACTGGGACCACCTTTACTGGCTTGTGCCAGAGTCTTTGAAGCTTGATCTTTAAATCCTCATATCGTGTCAGCTTTCCCAGTTGCTTCTCATTAATCCTGCTGTTGCCTGGGATTGCAACATTGATGATCCATACTTTGTTTTTTTCCACAATCATGAGGTCAGGAGTACTGTGCTCCAAAACTCTATCAGTCTGAATTTGGAAGTTCCGGAGTAGTTTGACATGCTCATTTTCTGTAATTTTTTCTGGCTTGTGATCCCACCAGTTCTTTGTCACAGGCAGATGGTATTTGTGGCACAAGTTCCAATGGATCATCAGAGCAACTGTATTATTATTATTATTATTATTATTATTATTATTACATGGGCTTGGCCTCATATAAGCCGTACCAAGTCCGTTAGGGAGATGGTAGCGGGATACAAATAAAGTTTTATATTATTATTATTATTATTATATTATTATTATTATTATTATTATTTACAGCTTCATTTTTCTTTTTCTACAGATTAAAAGGCAATGATATGCCCAACTGTCCTTGGAGTCAACTCCATTGGACTCACTGGGACTTTCTTTGGAGTACATTGTGCAGCACCTTTACTATCATCTGATGCTGTATTTATTACACGTGTTCCCATATTGCTGTGAGGGGAGGGCATTCTGAATACTTTCTAGGACAGCACCTCTCAAGCTAACTGATGCAAAGCACTGGCTTTTCCCCTCCCAATGTACCTGGGCCTGGTTTTGTATTTGTGTCTGTTGGCCACAATTGTTTGTTTTCCCCTTTGGAAATCTGGTAGGGACCTGCAGCTGATGGCTCATGGATGGGCATTAGTCCAGGGATGACCGCTTTGAATTGTAGTGTCCTAGAAGATCAATAGAAATCAACTTTACAATCCAGCACCAGGCTTATTTAATTAGAAGTAATCCCCGTCCGTTTCAAGAGGCCCTAAATAGAAACATACTCATTGGGATGCCATGATATCTGACAGGTGCAGTGCCAATGGGTCAAATGGAGAGAAAGTGCACAATGAAGAGCAAGATCAATGAAACTGTAGGCACCAATCAAGCTTAGGTGCACCACTTTAGAAGTAACATCAAATGAATTAGTCACCAAGAGTTCATCTACACTAAGGATGTAGCATTGATGGAATTGACAGCACTTTCACTGTCGTGGCTCAATGTTATGGAATCCTCAGAATTGTAGTTTGGTGAGGCACTTCGGCAGAACATCTCTCAGGATCATGTAGCATTGAATTATGGCCATTAAAAGTGGTACCAAACTCCATTAATTCTACAGTGTAGATCAGGCATAGGCAAACTTAGGCCCTCCAGGTGTTTTGGACTCCAACCCCCACCGGCTGTTAGGAATTGTGGGAGTTGAAGTCCAAAACACATGGAGGGCTACAATTTGACCATACATGGTGTAGATGCAGGCTAAATTTTGAAATGAGGTCGATTGCTGTTCAACAGTGGAACCCTCTGCCTTGGAGTGTGGTGGAAGCTCGTTACTTGGAGGCTTTTAAACTGAGGCTAGATGGCCATCTGTGGAGCATGCTTTGATTGTGCTTTTCCTGCATGGCAAGAGGTTGGAGTAGTTGACCCATGTGGTCTCTTCAAACTCTATGATTCTATGGTTCTATGACTCTGATTCTAGGTGTACTCTTAAATTAACAGGCATTTTTTGTACTGTTGAAAGCTTTCATGGTCAGAATCACTGGATTGTGGTGAGTTTTCCGGGCTGTATGGCCATGTTACAGAAGCATTCTCTCCTGAAGTTTCACCTGCATCTATGGCAGGCATTCTCAAAGAGTCTGAGGATGCCCGACATAGATACAGGTGAAAAGTCAGGAGATAATGCTTCTGGAATATTGTACAGCCTGGAAAACAAACAACAACCCAACAGGTATTTTTATTTGTTAAGTATTTAATTATTAAGTAAATTACTAATTATGTAACTAGTAATTGAAGTGTTTATAATATAATTAATAAGAACATTGTGAGTGACCAAACATAATTTAATAGGCCTGTTAACCTGTTTTCTCTGCAGGAACGAGTCAAGGCTGGATTTAGACATGCTATGGTCCTAAATTATGCCATGTTTAACAAGCCCCATTGTATTACCTAAAAGGGTGCATTGTGAAGTTTACAACTCAAATCATGTTCAATTACGTGTAGTTTAATCTGTAGTTTTAAAAGTCTTTAGAAGCTTCTGATAAGTAGTTTAATTACTTTTCTGCATAAATCTATTGGAGTCAATGTAAGAGGCTGCAATAAAAGCCAGGGACTGCCATGGTCTGCTTCCACCAAATTCCAGCCTGACTCTGAAGCCTTGACCCTTTGCTGCCTTTTGCTCTGCCAAAATTAGCCCTGACTCTGTTGTTGCGCCTGAGCCGACTAATCGGGGTTTTCATGCCTGTGCTGCCATGTTTTCTTTTATTTATAGGTCATCTTTCACTGCAAGACATCCAGGGCAGCACGTAAGCATATATATGTACACAGAATACATATATCTGAGGCTTGAATATTGTACTCCATAGGTCTGAGAAACTAGATTGTAATGCACTCTAAAACAAACCAACTAGCCTAAAGAGTTCCACAGGTATCCTTTTTTATTCTCCTTTGTAACAGATAAATAAAATAATAGCAAACCATACCAGAGGGGTCAAACTCATTTTAACTGAGGGCCACATCAGCCTTATGGTTCCCTTCAAAGGGCCGTTGAATCTATGGACAGAAAATCAGTGATACAGAGGGCCAGCTATATATATTTTTAACAGAGTGCTCTTTAGTTTTTACCCATTTTGGGTCCTCAGATGTTATTGAACGACAGCTCACATCACTTTTGATTATCCACTCTGTGGACTGGGGATAATGGGAATTGCAGCCCAACAGCACTTGTGGCTCTGAGGTTGTGGAAAGGTTAAAGGATATTTCAAAGTCAGACATCATATCCACAAGCTTTGTATTGTGTTATTGTATGTTATTTTGTTACTGCATTCATGTGGTTTTTTTCTTTTTTGTTAATGTAATTTGATGCTGTTGCTTATGTTTTGGTTTTAGTTTTGCTGTAATATGTTGCCGGGCTTGACCTCATGTAAGCCGCTCCGAGTCCCCATCGGGGAGATGGTGGCAGATTATAAATAAAGATTATTATTATTATTATTATTATTATTATTATTATTATCTAAACTCAAATCTCACTATTCTGACTAAACAGAACAAACTGCAGCCTTCCAGATGTTACTGTATTACAACTCCCATCTGCTCTAGTCATTATGTCTAATGATGAGGAATAGAGGAGTTGTAATCCAGCATCTAGAGCATGCATGGTCAAACTTTGGCCCTCCCAGTGTTTTGGACTTCAACTCCCACAATTTGACCATGCCTGATCTAGAGAGCCACCTAAAACAACATGGCGGGCCGGATTTGGCCCACAGGTCTTGAGTTTGACACCTGTGCTCTATATTGAGATGGTATATTATGCAATATGAAGAGCATGTTTACCTCAAGCTCTGACCAACCAATTTGACTGCCCAGTGTCCAATAATGTTAAAGATCTCAACCAAGCAATCCTTCTGCTTATTTGTAGGCCTACTTGGATATTTAGAAGAGTACAGTTGTTTTCTTCTGTGAATCCCAGTGTAACAGAGAAGGATTTTTTTTTATTATTAGCAGAAGGGATCATATTGATCTAAACCAGGGGTGCACATGTTCCAAACATAGAGTATACCTTTGGGGGAAATGAGGGCATTGCACCCCTAAATATGAATTTCTGATGCCTCAATGAACATGTGTTTCAGTCTCCAAATTTCGAGCACTGCAGAGAGATACTATCCCCACTTAAGACTTTTTTAGAGCCCTTCCACATAGCCATATAACCCAGACTATCAAGGCAGATAATCCACAATAGCTGCTTTGAACTGGGTTATCTGAGTCCATGCTGCCATATAATCCAGTTCAATGTGGATTTTATACAGCTCTGTAGAAGGGGCTTAGGGTACCTAACCAGCATTTGTAAATGGCCAACTAAAGTCATAAGTTATTGCAATGTGAGAAATCTAGAGCAAAATTTCTTGGGGAGGGTAGAATTCATACTGGGGGGCACTCCCGTGTGGTTATATCGCTCACAGACCCCCTAACATGTGTATTACAACTCCCATCTGAAAATATATCAATCCCTTTGAAAATATATCAATCCCCTTCTAGTGTTGTCTGTTGGTCATGGGAGTTGTGTGTGCCAAGTTTGGTTCAATTCCATCATTGATGGAGTTCAGAGTGCTCTTTGATTGTAGGTGAACTATAAATCCCAGCAATGACAATTCCCAAATGATAAAATAAATTTTTTGAGTGGGGGACATAAATTGGACTGTTAGGTGTCTTGTGTCCAAATTTGGTGTCAATTCATCCAGTGGTTTTTGAGTTCTGTTAATCCCACAAACGAATATTAGATTTTTATTTATATAGATTGTTGTTGTTGTTGTTGTTGTTGTTATTATTATTGTATTGTCGAAGGCTTTCATGGCCGGAATCACTGGGTTGTTTTTTCGGGCTATATGGCCATGGTGTAGAGGCATTCTCTCCTGACGTTTCGCCTGCATCTATGGCAAGCATCCTCAGAGGTAGTGATGTCTGTTGGAACTAGGCAAAAGGGTTTATATATCTGTGGAATGACCAGGGTGAGACAAAGGACTCTTGTCTGCTGGAGCTAGGTGTGAATGTTTCAACTGACCACCTTGATTAGCATACAATGGCCTCACTGTGTCTGGGGCAAACTTTTGTTGAGAGGTAATTAGATGTCCCTGCCTGCTTCCTCTCTGTTGTTGTGCTGTTGCAATTTTAGAGTTTTTTAATTATTGTTGTTGTTGTTGTTGTTGTTGATGAAGACAGATAGTTACGTCACCCCTCGTGGCTCCTCCCACTCCTCGCAGGAAAGAGGGCGGGAGCACGAGCTAGCTCCGCGCCTGCGCAGTAGTGCCCTTGTTTTCCCCTCTTCCTAATCTACCTTCTGTTTCACCGCTTCTAACATTGAGAAGAAGCCTCAGAGTTGTCTGACAAAGGAGAGGAGTATTAGTGGAAATGGACGGCTCCTCTTGGCTTTTGTGAACGTGTGGACGACAAAAAAGAGGCAGGACTTCATTTCCCACAATTCGTGACGGTTAACCAAAATGGCGGAGGCTTCTGGGAAATGAAGTCTAAAAGGGGGAGGAGCTTGCCTCGCTGTAACGGTTATGTCACCCGCTTTTGGCCCCGCCCACTCCTCCCAGGCGGGTGGGCGGGGTGTTGTGAAGTTGGGCACGAGCCAGCCCCGCGCCTGCGCAGGAGCGCGCCTCTGTTTTGCCTCGGCTCCGTTCTCCCTCCACATCCCACCCCCTCCTCCTCCTCCTCCTTCGTGAAGCTTTCAGGGCCGAGGCGAGAAGAAGCAGCAGTCAGACAGCCGGGAGTCTGTGAGGAGATGGAAATGGAGGGTTGAGGGCCTCGTTTGTCGCCTTCCCTGGAGGACGGAGCTGCCCTTTGCCTGAGGAAAAGGAGGAGGAGGAGAAGAAGAAAGGCGTCCCTTTGGTGCCAGCAGTGCCGCGTGGCGGTGAGGGGCGCGTGGCTTGCCTGTGAGGGGAATCCTCCTGAGGGGATGTGGATGGCACCACTTGGGCTGAGTCTGCACTGAGGAAAGGGGTGCATTGCTTTGAACTACCGTGGCTCAAGGTAATAGGATCCTGGGAGTTGTAGTTTGGGAGAAGACCTTATAAAACGACAACTCCCACTATGCCATAGCATTGATACCAATCAGAGATGTAGTTTGTACAAGAAGACCTTGTAAAACTACAGCTCTCACTGTGCCATAGCATTGAGGCCAATCAGAGTTGTAGTTTGGGAGAAGACCTTGTAAAACTACAACTCCCACTGTGCCATAGCATTGAGGCCAATCCTCAGAGTTGTGGTTTGGGAGAAGACCTTGTAAAACTACAACTCCCACTATGCCATTGCATTGAGGCCAATCAGAGTTGTAATTTGGGAGAAGACCTTGTAAAACTACAACTCCCACTGTGCCATAGCATTGAGGCCAATCCTCAGAGTTGTGGTTTGGGAGAAGACCTTGTAAAACTACAGCTCCCACTATGCCATAGCATTGAGACCAATCAGAGTTGTAGTTTGGGAGAAGACCTTGTAAAACTACAACTCTCACTGTGCCATTGCATTGAGGCCAATCCTCAGAGTTGTAGTTTGGGAGAAGACCTTGTAAAACTACAGCTCTCACTATGCCATTGCATTGAGGCCAATCCTGAGATTTGTAGTTTGGGAGAAGACCTGGTAAAACTACAGCTCTCACTATGCCATTGCATTGAGGCCAACCCTGAGAGTTGTAGTTTGGGAGAAGACCTGGTAAAACTACAACTCCCACTATGCCACTGCATTGAGGCCAATCCTCAGAGTTGCAGTTTGGGAGAAGACCTTGTAAAACTACAACTCCCACTGTACCATAGCACTGAGGCCATGGTAGTTCAAAGTGGTGTCAAACAGCACTCATTCTACAGTGTATCAACTTGGGGCCCTCCAGATGTTTTGGACTTCAACTCCCACCATTCCTCACAGCCACTTAAGCAGCTGAGGGGGGAAAGGAAAGGGCCTGAGGCTGTGAGGAATGGTGGGAGTTGAAGTCCAAAACACCTGGAAGGTCCAAGTTGGCCCAGGCCTGGTGTACCCACCTGCTGGTGATGCCACAACCAGACATTTGTTGTGTATTGTGATATGTGCTGGTACTATCCTACAAAGCCCTAAACGGTTCCGGCCCAAAATACCTTGCAGACCGCATCTCGGCCTACGAGCCCACGAGGGCCTTAAGATCATCCGGGGAGGCCCTTCTCTCGGTCCCGCCTGCCTCACAGGCACGTCTGGCGGGGACGAGAGAGCGGGCCTTCTCGGTGGTGGCCCCCCGGCTGTGGAACGCCCTCCCTGTTGAAGTTAGACAGGCGCCCTCCTTGTTGGCCTTTCGGAGAGGCCTGAAAACATGGCTCTTCGAGCAGGCCTTCAACTGAGAGTATCTTGAATGACACTGGAATGGACTAGGATTATGAAATTGGCTATGACCCCAGGACTCGACGAAGCGGATTTTTTAGTATAAGTATATGTTACGTTGTATTGTCTGGTTTGTATTGTCTAGATTTATTGTATGCTGTCTTTTTGTTGTTGTTCACCGCCCCGAGTCGCCCTCGGGCTGAGAGGGGCGGTCAATAAATGCAATAAATAAATAAATAAATAAATAAATATTGTTACATGTGGTGTGGACAGATACTAAAACACTTGTCTAGGAGGAAAAGACGTCCCCAGCGCTGCAGTGGGTTAAAGCGCTGAGCTGCTGAACTTGCTGACCGAAAGGTTGCAGGTTCAAATCCAGGGAGTGGCGTGAGCTCCCACTTTAGCCCCAGCTTTTGCCAACCTAGCAGTTTGAAAACATGCAAATATGAGTAGATCAATAGGCACCGCTCCTACAGGAAGTTAACAGCGCTTCATGCAGTCATGACCTTGGAGGTGTCTATGAACAACTCCGGCTCTTTGTTTTAGAAATGGAGATGAGCACCAACCCCCAGAGTTGGACATGACTGGACTTAATGTTAGGGGAAAACCTTTACCTTTACCTGTCTGGGGAGGATGACCAAAATGGAGAAATGTCTACAAACTAACCTCTGTGGAGGAATATTTGAGATAGCTACGCACATTTAGCCTGGAGATTGACAAAGTGTTAGTATCACCATCTTTAAATATCTCAAGGTCTCTCATGCAGAAGATGGAGTGAATATGACATTATTTCATAATTTCAAGATAATTGCTTTTCTTTATTGATTATTTCTTCTTTATTGATGGACTCTGCCATGAACAACTTTAAAATGTGTTGTCGAAGGCTTTCATGGACAGAATCACTGGGTTGCTGTGAGTTTTCCAGGCTGCATGGCCTTGTTCCAGAAGCATTCTCTCCTGACGTTTTGCCCACATCTTTGGCAGGCATCCTCAGAGGTTGTGAAGTCTGTTGGAAACTAGGCAATGGGGTTTATTTTTCTCTGGAAAGTCCAAGGTGGGAGAAAGAACTCTTGTCTGTTTGAGGCAAGTGTGATAGGTGCCATTGGCCACCTTGATTAGCAAGCACCTCTAAGCGGCAAGGCCATTGAATGCTAATCAAGGTGGCAAATTGCACCATTCATACTTGCATCAAACTTGTTTTTATTTTAATTACTTGTATTGTTGTGATTATTGCTTGTATTGTTGTGTTCGGGCTCGGCCTCATGTAAGCCGCACCGAGTCCCTTGGGGAGATGGTAGCGGGGTACAAATAAAGTGTTGTTGTTGTTGTTGTTGTTGTTATTATTACTAAACAGACAAGAGTTCTTTCTCCCACCCTGGACTTTCCATAGATAGGTAACCCCACTTGCCTAGTTTCCAACAGACCTCATAACCTCTGAGGATGCTTGCCATAGATGTGGGCAAAATGTCAGGAGAGAATGCTTCTGGAACATAGCCATACAGCCCGGAAAACTTACAGCAACCCAGCTGGAGTAAACGTTTTTTAATGTTGTTCAAGAGGATAGGACAATGGAATAAAATTACAACAATTTTATTTAGGATTAAGTATTAGGGATAACTTTCTCTATATAAAAGGTATTAATTACTGAAATAGAGTGCTACAGAAAATAGTGAACACATCTTCATTAAAGCTTTGTAAACAGAGGTTGGATGGACACCTCTTGGGATGCTTTAGCTGTGGATTCATTCCTGCAGGGGCTTGTATTAGATGGCTCTTGGGATCCCTTCCAACTCTCAGACTTCGTGAACGTGGCAAAAACTGTTGTGAACACAATCGCTTGCTGCTGTAATACAAGAAACATATAACACAGACTTGTAATTTGTTTTATTATTGTGTCTGGTGTCTTGAGTGGCATGATGTAGGCCTTACTGTGCTTTAATGCGGAACGTGGCAGTAAGTAGTAGTAGGTAGAAGTGAGAAACTTTTGAAAGATATACTGTTGAGTTGAATCCTATGTGCGAAATAGTATTTCATCTACAACACAGCATATATAATTAGTATTATTATTCTGATAATAGAATTATTTTGTTCAAAATACTGATTAAGAGACACTTAAGAAGACTTGAAGGTTAGGAGTTGTTATAGCATATTGGCATCATTGTTCTCACTTCTAATATGCATAGGAATGATGTCCAGGAAATGATTGGTTCTCAATTTTGCATTTGTGCAAAAATCTGCCTGTTTAATGAAGTTGGCACCATACATACATTTCGCCCAAACTGCAAAAGTAGTGTATATTATCTATGTACATTGTGTACACTGGTTTCCCAAGTAATTATTTTAAATTTGAAGTGTTTCCAGCTCCATCATGAAGTAAGTGCATTGAGGTGTTTGGAACATCTATAGCATTAAAATTACAACATAACTGGAGTTTTCTAACACAAAATAATACATATGGAAGACTAGATAGATAGATAGATAGATAGAATATGCCAGTAGACTGACTGGAAGTGAAGTGTGTTGAATGTTTATAAGATGTATATTTGATACTTAGCTTGTTTGAGCATCTTTGGCTCTCTTCTGTATGAAATAAAACAATGCAGATACCAAAGAAGTAAATGGAAGATTTTCTATTTATCCTTTAGTAAGATATTGCCTGTTATATAACTCGAAGGAGCAAATTTTAATCATCAGTCACAGAAATGCCTTAGAATTGCTGCCTACTGAGATGCAGGATAAGAATGGTAACAAAAAAGCCAGAAGGACAACGATGAATAGTTATACAGAACACAGATTTTAAAGACTTGAGCTTGACTAGAGCCCCTTCCTTACCCACCCACCCACTCTAAAATTGGTGTCATGTCCCTCTGATTTGTTCCTGTTCTGTCAGTGATATAGCTTCATCTCTTCTCTCCCAGCAGTACTTGAATTGTAGCTTGATGGTGGAAGATCGGTTTCCTACCAAGATAATTAATCCATCCAGAGCCCCTTGGGTGTCCTTTAAAAATGGATCAGTAACCACTCACAGTAGTAAAGTGAAATAAACAAAGCTTTTAGGGAAAAAAACTCTTAAAATATGAAGAATCTTGAGAACAATCATTTAGAAAATAATTTGCACTATGAATTACTTACTAGGAGGGAACAATAACCTATCTAGAGGCAGCATAATTTGTATTCCGGAGATCTTTGTCAGGAGCATTTGTTTAAATGTACAAAACTATAGTGCAAGTACCTGTAGTGTTGTAGCCCAGCTGAGAGTGTCTCTTTTATTTGGCATGAACCTATAAAATGTACATTGATGACTAGCTTTGTTTTTCAGTGTGAACACTGAAACACCAAGAAGGTAGCAGATTATCTTTTATCTAGGGAGTAAGCACATTAACATTTGAGCATGTTGTGTAGTGTAGTGATCATTTTAATAACCCCAGAGGGATATAATTTACAGGAAGTAAGAGGAGAAGAGAAGAATTAACCAACTCAATTCACCTGCTGCACAGTATGCTCTTTAGAACTATATAGTAATTTTTTTATTGTGATCACCCTTTTAACATCTGCTTTTATTATGTAGAAAACACTTTAAGCATTAGTCTTAACAAAAGCTACAGTGCATGAGATGGCAAAATACATCTGACTGTTAGACTGATAAAGTGTACATCCTAAGTTACACCAGTGTCTGTGTCCTGCAGTGGCCTCATATGTTCTTTTGCTTGCAAAGGAGTTGTTTCCATGGCTTCTTCAGAATTGAACATCTGCCTTATTTGCAGAATGTGCTCATTGGTCCTAACTGGGACTAACAATATGATCACCCATTCACTTAAACCACAGTATAAATGCTTTTAGGAAGCAATCTAGGCCATTGGCTACAGCTCAGACCTGAAATGTGTTATAATCAGTATGATTTATCTCCATCTGACCATTGTTGACCTACAGCATTATTTTATGCAGCTTTTTTACCATTGTAATAGAGCATGTATTTAAGTGTGCATGTGTTAATGGCAATAGCAATACTGCCATATTATGAGAATTCCATCTGTATACAGTTCTCTTGGATGCAATGCACTTAAATAGTAATGATGTTGTTTCATTTACCTAACAGTGTGGTTTTTTTTTTTTTGTCGTGTCAGGAGCGACTTGAGAAACTGCAAGTCGCTTCTGGTGTGAGAGAATTGGCCGTCTGCAAGGACGTTGCCCAGGGGACGCCTGGATGATTTGATGTTTTTATCAGCCTTGTGGGAGGTTCTCTCATGTCCCCGCATGAGGAGCTGGAGCTGTTAGAGGGAGCTCATCCGCCTCTCCCCAGATTCGAACCTGCAACCTGTCGGTCTTCAGTCCTGCCGGCACAGGGTTTACAGTCCCTACTAATATTGGGCTTCTGCTCTTTTTGCTAAATGGGGTTCAGGGGTTTTGCCTCACAGGCTTTCCTTAACGTGAAAAGGACCATGATAATTCAGTGAAAATAGGTTGCAACAGCTTGTTACGCTCCTCTGTTTAGAAGTAAGAGACCACAAAACCAAAGCAAGTCTTTTTTACTGTCCAAAAATGGCTTGATGTTTTCTGGCTCAATCAGTGAGCACCGAATGAGATGGTCTTCAAAAGAGCATCTAATAGGACAGATTTACTATTGCCCCTTCCCTGAGAACTAGGAAGAAACAGAACTCTTTTCGTCAGTTAGACACAGATGAATCTCCATCACTAAAGATGGCATCTGTAATGTAACAAACCAGTCCATCTAACAGTGTTAGGGAGTTTGGTGCTATTCCTATACATATATATAGAACTACAACTCAAATCTTTGATCATTAGCCATGGTAGTTATACTTCATAGGAGTAGTAACTCAAAGCACATGGAAGGCTGTGGGTTGCCTAACCCTCATGTATGCAGTTGAGAATTAATGGAATCCTTTCTTCAAGAAAAGCTTTATTCCTTTACTTTCTATGTTGCTTTGTGTTTGAAAACAAAGCCTTACTTGATTCTCATTTCAGATATCTCCCTTTTAAATCTAGCCTTTTCTCCTTTATCTTCTAGCTTTCAAGGAATCCTGTTTTGTAATCATCGGTCCTTTTTATCTGGTTTGCTGCATGAGGAACAGCAGTTAGGTCATGGATATGGGGCTGATGGTGTGGGTGGACTGATTGTGATACTGATTCTGGAAACAAACACTGCAGCAGCAGTGGTTGATCCTATTTTGAAAGGAAGAGTGGCAAAATGGGACTAGTGCCTCCCTTCCTCTTGTTTCCTGTCTTTCCAAAAAAAGATGGGAGGCGGGAGTGAGGATGACTGGTTGTGGTATGCTGACCTATTATAATGTGGGTCAGTCCACATGCACACAAAAAAGATGGAAAAAGAAACAGCGGAAATTAATAGAGCAGAAAAACTCTTGGAGAAAGATAGTGGTTCATGGTAAAAGGCTTTCATTGTTGCATATCTGATTTAGGGTGGAGGAACGAAGAAAATGGATTAGTTGCCTTAGTATGGAACAATATTTTGGAATCAAGGAAGGAGAATAATAGACTAAAAGAGGAATAAACCCCATAGAAATGAAAGTGCTTTTCTTTGTGAACTAAAGGTAAAGAGATGCGTACCTCCTTGTTTTCAGATAAATTGAAAAGCTTAAACCTGGAAAGTAATGTTCTTGCATGTCTGTATTGTAGGGATTGTGTTATGGTGCAGGTACAGTAATTAAAAGTCTGTAATGACCAAGCTGTTGCAAATATACCAGACAAAGCTGTTACTGATACTCATTTCTTTATAGAATTTAGAGCAGAGAACCTATTGTTTTGCTAAAGCCTATGCAGCATTCTTCTATCTTTTGTTTCACTGAGCACACTGCCAGCTGTTTGGATAAGAAATGATGAATGGACAGAAATCTCATGAGGATTAGGCTATTCATTCCTCCCAATATAACTACAAGAGCTGTGTTTGGATGTTAATTTTGTAGGTAGATGAATTATAGTACAAAAAGACAGACTGGATGGTGTGAGTGGGCAAAATTCGCATACCCATAACAAAAGACATTGTAGAGTGAATTCAGTTGAGATCCTAGAAGATACAGACAAAGCAGAAATATTTTTGTTTTTTGTTTTTTGTTTTTAAACTAACTCCAGGAATCCCTTGGCAAGCATGGCTGGTTTATGGTTGGTTGGGCAATTCTGAGAGATTTAGTCCAAGTAAGTAACTTTCCTAAGCTCTGGATTTAGGACAGGTAGAGAGGACCTATTGACATAAAGGCTTATTATGCTAAGCATTCTTTTGTTCATTAATCATAGTGAATACAGCCTTGCCATCTGCTTGATTGTTTAGATTTTTGTTTCGTGTGCAATGATGTCATGACATATGATAGGATAGTCTTTGAGTCAGAGAAAGCATGTGTGTTGAAGTTTGCTAGGATTTTATCCTTTCTGAGCCATATCCTTAGAAAAACTAAGAGGGAAAGTGTATTGAGTTTTTCCCTTGATTTAGGATAGTCTTCAAATGCAGGATTTACCATTATCCCTGAGGTGAAAATTATCTCTTTTCCCCACTGTATATGCGGGGGAAAGAGTTAAGATAACTTCATATTGTAGAAGGTTTTCATGGCCTGAATCACTTGGTTGCTGTGAGTTTTCCAGGCTGTATGGCTATGTTCCAGAAGCATTCTCTCCTGATGTTTCACCCATATCTATATCAGGCATCCTTAGAGGTTGTGAGGTTTGTTGGAAACTAGAACTCTTTCAGGAAGCAGCCAGGCTTTGAGGCTGCAAGGCTATTCAGTGCTAATCAAGCTGGCCAATTGCAACATTCACACTTGCCTCAAACAGACAAGAGTTCTTTCTCTTATCCTGGACATTCCACAGATATATAAACCCCACTTGCTTAGTTTCCAACAGACCTCACAACCTCTGAGGATGCCCACCATAGATGTGGACAAAATTGCATGAGAGAATGCTTCAGGAACATGACCATACAGCCCGGAAAACGCACAGCAACCTAAGATAACTTCCTTATCTCATTTGCTCTCAAAATGTTTCTAAAAAGCAACATAGCTGTCATGGGGGTCCCAAATGCTAATATGCACAATATATGCACTGAAATTAAATCCAGACAAGACAGAGGTACTCCTGGTCAGTCGCAAGGCCGAACGGGATATAGGGTTACAGCCTGTGTTGGACGGGGTCGCACTCCCCTTGAAGGCGCAGGTTCGCAGCTTGGGTGTGACCCTGGATTCGTCGCTGAGCCTGGAGCCCCAGGTTTCGGCGGTGACCAGGGGAGCATTTGCACAGCTTAGGCTCGTGCGCCAGCTGCGCCCGTATCTCGGGAAGTCTAACTTGGCCACGGTGGTACACGCTCTTGTCACATCCCGCCTGGACTACTGCAACGCTCTCTACGTGGGGCTGCCCTTGAAGACGGCCCGGAAGCTTCAGCTGGTTCAGCGTGCGGCAGCCATGTTACTAACTGGAGCGGGTGGCAGGGAGCACACAACGCCCCTGTTGTCCCAGCTCCACTGGCTGCCGATTTGCTACCGGACCCAATTCAAGGTGCTGGTTTTGGCCTACAAAGCCCTAAATGGTTCCGGCCCAAAATACCTCTCGGACCGCATCTTGGCCTACGAGCCCACGAGGACCTTGAGATCGTCTGGGGAGGCCCTTCTCTCGATCCCGCCTGCCTCGCAGGCACGGCTGGCGGGGACGAGGGAGAGGGCCTTCTCGGTGGTGGCCCCCCGGCTGTGGAGCACCCTCCCTGCACACATCAGACAGGCGCCCTCCCTCATGTCCTTTCGGAAAAGCCTTAAGACATGGCTGTTCGAGAGGGCATTTAATTAAGTGCTTACATTACGGTAATGAAAAAATCGAAACGGAACAAGGAATATGAGATGGGTTATGATTCCACTATGAGACGAAGCGGATTTTTAGTGTAGTTTGTAAGTGTTGTTAGTTTAGATGTTGTTGAAATTGCCTTTTGTAATTGTCTTTTTATGTGTACTGTACACCGCCATGAGTCGCCCTTACGGGCTGAGAATGGCGGTTAATAAGTGCATCAAATAAATAAATAAATAAATAAATATAGTCGCATTTCCAAAAATATATGGTTCAGTGGATTCATCCATCTTACTGGAGCATCTACCAGTAACGTGATAGCTTCTTATGTAGCCGAAGCATCATATCCTTCCTAATTATCTTTCTCAGCTAATGCAAAATGTAGCAGCTATTTTGCTATCAAGAAAACTTAACGAAACCATATAATACCAGTTCTAAAGAAATTGTGCTAGCTGTCAATACATTTCTGATCTGTATTTAAGGTTTTGGTCATGGCACTAAAAGCCCGAAATAGTTTGGACCCATTGGAAAGAGCTAGTTTCTTGGTTAACTCTGATTATATGAGAACTGAGATTTGGATATAATTATGTCTTGAAAAGGGAGCATAACTGGAAGTCAGACCAAAGGGTTGCTGGTCTAAGGAGTTCTTGTAGTAACTGACATAGGAATTGATGCAGATTGTTGCCAACTGATATAGTAAATAGAATAGCATAGATTTGCTTTAATCCTGAATGTTTCATTCCTTGTCTTACAAATATTCCTGTCTGGTTTCCTCTTTCTGCCTTACACAGAGACCTACTTCTGTGCAAAAATATTCAAAGAGGTACGTTGAAACAATGAAAGGATTATTAATTGGGAAAGGCTCTACATGTTCTGAACCTATACTAGATACAGTTATGGGCTAATAAAATGAAGCTATAGCCTGATAAGCCACAAATCTTGTGAATGGGTGGCCCCCAGATCCAGGAATTGGGTTATTTAACTGTTATTAATGTGATAGTATTCTCTTTTAATGACCAGTTACATAGTTTGGTAATGCTTTCAGATTGATCTCACCCTGTGCTTAGGTGGCCTTAGTGGCGTGTCACGTGAGCTTCCATTACCAATTTTGCATTGTGTGTGTGTGCATGTGTAGTAGTTTTGGTCTGTATGCTAGTGTTCTCAGAATTAGATTACTGTTTTTATGCATAGATTACTGTAGTGTGTTGTATGTGAGACCATCCTTGCATTTGGCTTTGGGACACTGCCTAATGAGTAAGATAGCAGGTTTGTTGCTTGGTGTGACACATGCCTATACTCTTACGACAGCTATGTTAGAAAAATTGCACTGGCTGCTTATTAACTACAGAATTATATTCAAGGTCCTCTCGCTGACATAAAAAGACATTAAGAATGCAAGATAACTGACAGATTGCATTCTTTTATATATACTTCCAATCTACTTCTCAGATTGTCAAAGGAGATCTTATTGGTTATTCTGTGACCAGCAAAATGTCATAACATAACGTGTCAGAAATTAGTCTTCTCTGCATGCACCATCTGAAACACATTCACTATTGAATTGTAGAAAACAGACTGGTTAGTTTCAAATCCTGAAAATGTTTTGTTTACATAGGCCTATCTAATTCATAGTAACTCTGACATTGTACTTGTTATTCTTTGGTGTAAAATTTGTTATATTTATTTTGGTCACAAAGTGAAAGAAGGCAGAAGTTTGTAGGCTCCCCAGACATCTCCTGTACAGTACCATACTATTTTTGGTTTTGGGTTTTTTGGATACCAGGTCCATTGTATCCATGATCACCCACTGGGATTACATGGCCCAGGGGGAATTCAAAGCCATAGCCCATTCCGCAAACCACAACACTGTATTGGCTCATATTTTTACACATGCATAAAAGTTGCACTCTTTTGATTGGCTCACTATCTAAATGCAGAGTTGAGATACAGAGAATTACCATATATGAAAAATAATATTTCCAAATAATTCTATTCCATCTGCTTCTCTAAATGGCAGTTTTTCCAATGGCTTTTAAAGCATTTTCAGTATTCTAAGAAAGTAAGAGAGGAGGTGCCAGCTAGCACTGGGGAATGTGCAACCTCCCCTCAACCCTTTGCCTTCTGTGCTGATCAGACTAGTTCTGGTGTGAACTACCAACAGAAGGACAGAGAAGATTCTTTAAAATGCTTTCTTTAAAAAAAAAATACACTAGTTGTCTCTTTCCAAACATAAATTATATCTGGGTTTCATGAAATAAAATCTGAATTTAATTTTTAAATGTTAAATCTGCTACTTTGAAACACATGCATGTTTGTTTATGTATGTATATGCGTGTGTTTGTTTATATGTATTTAGTAAGACTTAAATATGGGGTTGAGGGAACACAAAGCTCATTGCCTTGGCTTGTGTTTAGGAGAAAGCAGCTAAGGTTCAAAGTAACAGCAGGAATCTACCACAGCCCTTCATCTGTTCCCATTATGGAAGAGTGTTTTGCCTGATCTCAGCTTAGAGAAAAGTAGGCTGCAGGGTTAGTGGGAATAAGACAGTTGGCTGATGAAGTACATTTCAGGGATTATGAAGGACATTCAGAAGATACTTGTTTACATTGTTGTTATTGTATTTTGACTACAATGAGGAGGTGGGCTTGTGGATTTTCTTTGTGATTTGTCAAAATAAATTGCTTAGTTTTAGATTCTTTGTGTATTTTATATTGTTGAGGGATACCATTAGCTTTAGGCAGCTAAATGTTTTTGGTTTGGCCCTGGTAACAGGTGAAATGTGAATGTACATTGATGTTGAGGCCTGAGGGATTATGATGGTGCCTCTGAGTTTGAGATTATGTGCCCCTGTTGTGTGTATGTTCCTACTTTGGGGAAGGATATGCATGCCCTGAAGGGCAGCTCCAAACAGAAAACAATTCATTGGATTTTCTATATTAAGTCCTCCTTGTCTATGTTTATGTGCCTTCAAATTATATATAAGCTAGGAATGCTCAGAAATGGATTGTCTTCTTCTGAAATATAGCACAGAGGATGGATTATTCCTTGGATTGTAGTAGTCCCTCATCCAATTACTCATCAGGCCCGATCCTATTTTACTTTTAATATCAGATGGGATGCAGTGCCTTCAAGATATTGAGATGAAGGTGGTTGAGGCCCACCAGTCACAAAATGATAGTGTAGGACCAATTAATAAAATGGTGCCAGACAGGGATAGCTTGGTATAATTAGTAGCAATTATTGCTACATTTTACAAATATACTTTTTTCACTCTGGAAACTGCTAAAGTATCTGCTGCAGTGATTTTCTTTTATTAGGGAGTGCCATAATTCAGCTTCGTCTCAAGTGAATGACAGTCATTAGTTCTGAAGGTTCATGAAGGCTGAGAAGTGTCTTCTCCCCATTTCTCATCGCTGGCGCACTGCTGGCAAGGAGTCTGCAAGAGCCCATCAAATGAGACAGGGCTACTTCTGATGTGGCTCAATTGGGCTCCATGCTAGCATTGTGCCGGAAGCACAGAGACACCAAACCCTGAGAAGTCGGGCGTACACCTGACTCCTCAGAGAAAAAACCAGGGAGAATGCAGGAGGATGCCGGGACAGTGGGGAAATGTCATGGGAAGGGATCCACAAACAACCACAGTAGGGAGATAAAGCGGTGCACGCACCAATATTTCTCCTGCTGTCCCCTGCCTTCTTTGCCTCCATGTGATAAGGTCCGCAGTCTCCTCGGTTCAGACATAATGTGTTTCCTTCAGATACAGTCTCCTTAGAAGGAAAGAGAGCCTTTGATCCCTGGACTTATTACTTCCAATAACTTTTACTTAGCCCCACCTTTGTCCCCTGATCCCCAATCCCTTCTGTGCAGGCATACACAGGCTGTCCATTTCCTGAAACCACTCCCAAATTGTTCTTCTGGGTTGAAGGAGATAAGTATTGTAGAAATCTGTCAGTGCAATAGAATCCCTACATGCTGCTTCTTCTCCGTTCCCTTCCATTCATGCATTTCATACACATGAATTTTAGGTAAAATTCTCTTCGGAGCATTTTACAACACAAAAAGTAAAATATGAGATACAGTTTACTTTTCATTCTCCTTTTCACCATTCTTTCTCCTTCCTCACTCTGGGCCCTTCCACAAAGTCCTATATCCCAGAATATCAAGGCAGGAAATCCCACAATATCTGCTTTGAACTGGGTTATCTGAGTCCACACTCAGATAATGTGGGATTTTTTGCCTTGATATTCTGGGATATAGGGCTGTATGGAAGGGCCCTCTGTTAACTTGTCAATTCCTGATTCTTGTCCTCTTACTTTGCATGCCACCATCTTTCTTTCTAACTCCTGTTGTTATGTGTTCATGCCCAGTATGCACCTAGAGAGCTCAAAGTTTTGTAAGGTTTGAAGCAAAAGGCTATGGTGAAAGGTTAGTGAGGGAAATGATATACTGAACATATTGCAGTACTGGAACCTGAGAGTACACACAGACTATGGGACCCAGCTCACAGTTTAATACTGTCATAAAATATTCCACTGCTTTTCTGAGGTTTACAAAGTGTATGGACCGTGTCAACATTACTGTCCTGTATGAATAAGTGGATCATTTGTTTTGCACACATACACACAGAGTCTGATATTATCTGGCTTCGTAGACCACTGGAAGGACCGTCGTTAATTTTTCAGTGATCTCTGTTCCCAGGAGCTTATGTAAATAGGGAACACTGGGGAAGCAGATGCCTTCAGGATATATTTGATACAGTTTTATATGTTTAGAAATTGATACAGTACACAGTCAGTGCAAGTTACACAATAAATATTATGCTAATACATTTATTAAAGGGTTTAGCTATGATATAGTTCAGGGTATAGTTGCTGCTGGGTCCTTCCAGAGCCTGGAGTGGCTTGGACATTGTGGAACTTTGAAAGATCGGAAAATGGTTAAAAAATAAAGGAAAAGTCATATCTCTTGCTTGAAGTTTTATTAATATTCACAAATAATTAGTGGGTAGGGTGCCGTGGCTTGACAACACTAAACCAGTTAATGATTTTGGAACACACATACCTAGATGCATGACATCGTTAAATATGTAATTTCAAGGAAGTACCAGTAGTAGTGGTTTGTTATCATTTCTCCACTGACATGTATTTCTGTTTCTATAAGAGTTGGATATCAGCATTATTTTAAAAATATTTTAAGCAAACTAAGTATTCTGAATTTGCGTGGAGCAGAGATGAACACTACAATATTCAAATGGATAGATGCTTTATTCCCAATCTACATGCACTAGGGGGCAGTGTATGTTTCTAATATTGGCTCTTGGCCTTTGATATTTGAGTATTTAGATACCTGCTGTCATTTAAGATAGATTTCATCCTGTCTTGTTTCTTTTGGGGCAAGTTTTGTTTTTTCTCTTCTCTGAAATCCTGTTTGATTTTGACCGAAGCATAATAATAGCAAAAATGCACCACTGCATCCTGGTCACAGTATTCAGAGTAATGGAATGTATTGGTCTTCTGGATAGTAATAGTTCTGTGCTTCTGAAGCACGCAAAGCCCCTCATCTCAGTGATCTGCATATGAAACCCACAAGTGTCGCCATCTATGCATTGCAAATCAAAGTGAAGATAAAGTAGTTGCTTTGGGTCTTTTACCCATCTATCTAAGTTTGTGGCAAAAAGAAGATTTAAAATGAAGATTTTGGAGTTTATTTTGTGCATATTTACTCAGAAGTTCCCTATTATATTCAGTTAGATTGTTTTCAAATGAATTACCATAGGATTAGGATTATATCTTTAGCAGCTAAACTTTTTTGTATTTCCCCCACCTCCACATATTATAGACACTATTGTGATTTACCATAATTGCCTTCTTAACAGAAAAGGAATGTATGGTATTTCCTCAAATATTTTTCATTTTGAAAAATTCAGCTTAGTTGGCTTGGCATACATCTATAATAAATTCTTTCTACCCATGTACCTTATAGGCTAAAGAAAACAGAAACAAGGACTCCACTGAGTCATGTGGGATCTTCAAAGTTGTAGAGTACTGTCAGAAGGAAACTATGTACAGTGGTTTCCTACAGATTCAGCAAAGACCTCTGTCCTGAAGAGAGCACAGTCTTCATCCTGTTTGTGGTTTTCCAACCCCACCTTTTTCTGCAGAGAGTTTCTATCTCTGTCTTGATATGTCTCTTTCTTGCGTTTCTCTATACAGTACAAGTTCATCTATCTCCTTCAAGCTGCAGTTTTCACACTATCATCTTATATCTAGAGCATGAGTACAATTCATCATCTTCATGACCTTAGCATTGTTCTTCTAGATTCCTTGTGCAAGGAGCCCCCGGTGGCGCGGTGGCTTAAACCCTTGTGCCGGCAGGACTGAAGACTGACAGGTTGGAAATTTGAATCTGAGAAAGCACGAATGAGCTTCCTCTGTTAGCTCCAGCTCCCCATGCAGGAACATGAGAGAAGCTTCCCATAAGGATGATAAAACATCAAGGCATCCCCTGGGCAATGTCCTTGCAGACGGCCAATTTTCTCACACCAGAAGCAACTCCTGGCATGAAAAAACAAAACAAAAACTTATTGTTCAAATCTTTGGGTTTAATTTTGAATCGTCTTGGTTTTTTTTTTTCCTTTTTTTTTTTTTTGCTTTATTACTAGTAAGTCTCTTGTGCCTTCACCCCATAATTTCTCTACTATCCAGTCATCCTCTTCCCCTTGGCCCTACTTTGTAATTTTACATAACTCAGGGTGGGGTCATCACAGTCAATGCAGATAGAGACCCCATCTGAGATCAGTAGTTGTTGTGTGTGGCTAATTATGTGCAACAAGAGCTAGGTTAGGGCCAATGTGCTTTAAAGTTATTGTGCCAGTTAGGTGTAGACTTTATTATTTCATTATTTGTACATTGTACGAACAAATAACGAAATGGTTTTGTACACTGTAAGTATGCTCAAACCAGTGCAGTAGTTTGAGCATTGGACTTCAACTGTAGAGACTAGATTTGAATCCCCTCTTGGCCATGAAATCCACTTTGTGACCTTGGGCAAGTCACACACTCTCAACCTCATGGGAAGGCAATGCCAAACTTCTTCTGAATGAATCTTGCTAAGAAAGCCCTATGACAAGTTCATCTTAAGGTTGCCATTTATTGGAAATGACTTGAAGGCAAAATAATATCAAAAACAATGTTAGGGATTCTTCCATCACTGCCTCTTTTCCCATTAAAAATATAATTTTACCTAGAAGGTTTTTGAAATGAATTCACTATTGGGCAAAGATTGGGAGAAATGTTATCTAAATGGTATTTTTTTAAGTAATGAAAGTGATTTATTTGAAAAGAGGAAAAAACTGGAATAAGAATTGTTACATAACAAGAATTGTAGCTGCTGGCCCATCTATAAAAACAAAATAGATCTGTTTTGAAAGGAGTCCAGTTACTTCCATCTCTGTGCTTACCTTATTTGCTCTTTTCTTGTAAAGCAAGAAGAATATATATTCAACTCTTTTTATACTTTGATGGTCTAGTGGTAAAAAACATAAATACTGAATGAATATAAAAAAACTCAATTGTTGTAGACATTTATAATTTATGATTAGTACTGCTTCATCATATTAAATGCACAAAGGATAATAATATGAACAAAGTATATTGACACAATGTAGATAAAGTATATTGACATCTGTTCATCTCTGATTTTCTAGAGACAAGAGTTTGCATATGATCTCATTTCAAGACTATGCTGTTCTCAACGGCGGATGTATCTTTTCAATGTTGGTGGGATCCTTACAGTGAACATAGGTAAGAATAAAGAAAATTTCAGTCATACTTTTCTGCCTTGTTTTGTAACTGGATATATGTACTTAGTTTCTGGATATATGTACTAGCTCTGTCAAAACAGAAATTGAAAGGTCACTGGTTTAAAAGAGAGACATACTGTATCTGTCTTAATATTTGTGCTGACCATATACATGTACAGGGGAAAGTAACATTTTTCACCATACTCTGTCTTATCTAATGATTACTATTTGATGTGAGGGAGTGGCAGTATAAACTTGCACTATATCTGTGCCTATAAGATGCCATACTTTGTTTCCTAGAAATTTGCCAGGGACTGGAAATTCGCCATGGACTTAGGGAATGGAAGCCAACAACTCAGGGAGCCGCACCAGTTGAGGGGTCACCACTTTGAGTACCACTGCTCTAAAAGCTTTCATCAGGCAAACATCAGGGGATGAGGGAGAGAAGTCCACATCTTGCAATCATATGATCTGCAAGGTGGAAATTGTAGATTGAATGGATCAAAGAAATTATCCAAGCAACGTATACCTGAAGCATCAAGAGCTTGTTTTTGTTTCTGAAAGCATAACAGTGGCAGCAACTCAGAGATGGACTCACATGGTAGACCTCATGGTTCTAGTAAAAAGCAAAGTATGGTAGATGTAAGTCTACTTAACATCTGCAATGGAGAGTTCTTGTTTTTTTTTTTTTTTGTGGTAACTAAAAAGAATCTATTAATAAATATAGAAACATCCAGTTCCTTCTGCTGTCTTAAGGAAGGCTTCTTTCAATGTTATTCCTTTTTTAAAACAAACAAACAAAAACACCTTTATTATATAAATTTTCAGAAAGAAATATGATTGAATGCATAAATGGGGCATAAATGTAGGACTGCTTTTAGACAGTTTCCCCAAATCCCCTGCAATTTCAATTTAGAACAATATGTTTCCCATTTTGTTCTTTTCCCCATTTTCTGTGAGTAAAGAATAGCCTTGCTATAGGTTATAGAAACATCAGTTGTTTCCCCTAAATATTTTTTTTATTGTAGAAGACATTTAGGAGTTTCTGATAGAAAGTTTAGGATCTAGGTGGAATGAGATATTTCAGTTAGGGTCAGTTAAATTATTGTTGCTGAAACTTATGATCTTGTTGCTTCCCCAACAGGTTTGAAGGATCCAGAACTAGGTGGTGACTATAAGACGACATGATGATCGTGGTAACTGGTGTCATGTCAGCACCTGAGCTGGGCTCCCCAGACAACATCCCTGTTGCAGCCCCCAATTTATCCTGGATGCCTGAGGATGGCAGACCCACTGCTATGGAACAACCAGTATTCCTAATGACCACAGCTGCCCAGGCTATCTCAGGTTTCTTTGTGTGGACAGCTTTGCTTATCACCTGCCATCAGGTAAACAAAACTTTTGATTATGAATGGCACTTCATAAAGGATGGGTACAGCAACTCTTTACAGAACCTGGCAGAATGACATACAATAGAGATTATGGCATTTTGTGGCCTACAATATCTAGACGTACCACAGTGGATATCCCTGCTATAAAAGTGCTTTCTTTGAAGCACTTCTATAGTGAAGTAGAAGCTTTGGTGGAAAGGAGTGCAATCATTCATGTTCTGGTTTCTTCTGGGTTTTTTTGGCATACTTCACATTCATAACTTTAGAAGGAGTCTTTGGATAACCAGTGTTGCAGAAGTCATTTTGTCAATAGCAAACTTGAAGTCTCAGACATCATTGATTAAGTGGCTTCTTTTAACTGTGACCAAGTTGTCTGCACCATATCATGTTTACTATAGACTTGCCTTCAATGCATTTTGGTAACCTTGCACATGGATGGAGCTTATTACAAAAACAGACTTCTGTTACATCAAGCTAAGGTGCAGTTTCCATTTTATGTGAGGTTAATGGCGTGAAATATATGTGAGTAACTTCCAACTCTATTTTCACATTGCATGCCTGTGGGATCACCATGTGGAACAAGTCTCCAAGTAACTGCATTGAAAGTGTGACGGGCATTAAAATTAATTGCAATATAGAAGTTTATTTTACAGGAAATGTGTATAGCACTTGTTTATCATTCTAAGGTGTCTCTTTTCCCACAGAGTATTGAGTGTAGAAGTAATGTAATTAAAATACATCTAGGCTCTTATAAAATCTACTGTGCTGTTCCATCAAACCTGTTCAGATTGTACCAGTGTGTAGATAAAACTATAGCAGCCAGAAAACTTTCTGTAAATCTGTATACAACCATGCTGTCTAGCCTTTAACACCTATGCTTGGAATGACAATGAGTCTAGGCAGTTTTGTGTAAGAAAAAGGAGGAGAAGGAGAACTCTTAACTCTGGAAGAACATGCTTCAGTCCTTTCCATCTGCTAAAACTATGAGGCAGATTGTCACGACAGGCCCAGGGGGCTTTATTCCAGAATCCTAGATAGTAATCAATCTTCCCTCTCCAGAGATATGTAAGTAGTGCACTTCCATCATAGTAATGTGGCTGGCTTTCATATGCTGTACATTTAATTAAGGGCAGTTAGGAGAAACATATGTAGATTATGATGATGAACCATGATTCATGGATTTAATAATCTTTTGGCTGCATCTCCCAGTTTTGAACTTTTATCAATTCTAAGCACATGGAATAAACATCCATTTATCATTTTAAATTTCTACCTGTTGTGTGTGTTATGTTAATAAACTCTCTCAATAAATGACTTCAGCAAACATGGCTGAACTGTGATGAGTAGGGGATATTTTTTCCTCTTGTTTTCTGCTGCCTCCAGCTTTTCTTCCTTAAGGCTTGGCCAGTATATTTCATCAGGGTGCTGGTTACAAGTAGATCCAAGCCAAATTTAGTATCCTTTGTAATTCTAAGGTAATGCTATCTTGATGGTGACTTATATAGATCTTGTAATTTGTCAACATGATCACCATCTGTGAATTAATGAATGATTATTGATTAGAGAGCTAGATTGCTTGTGTTGAAGCAACTGGTTGAATGAGATGTAAACTTGAATGAGTTACTTGTGAATCAGAATAACTCCATACTTGAGATTTAGTCAGGTAACAGGGATGAATACTGTGAATTCTCTTGCATTAGAATTAATTGTCCCTCTCCTACACATGTACTGAGATTGTTCTACTTGCAATTGGTGCAACCTTTGGTCTCTGTTGCCTAAAGCCAGCAATTCCTATTTGATTATCACCTCATTATGAAAGTCACTACAGCAAAATGTTGACATTGCACTGATTTACATTGCTTTAATATAGAGAGAGGTTACTAGAAGATGGATCAATCTATAGGCAGTAGGTATAAATTGATAATTGAAATACTTTGGGTTCACAGAAGATATGCCTTTTGTATATCACATGTATCATACCATAAGATTCCTGCCCTACTTGTAAGCTTCCTAGAGACCTCTTTTGAAAACTATGAAATATTGATTTGATTTTTTTGTTTACACTGGAGCTGTTCCTATACCATATTTATATAGTAAATGGAAACAACCAAATTAAAGACAAGAAGCTGGGTTAATATAAAATATCACTGCACTCAAGTTAAAACATTTGGCCTTCCTTCCCTCCCTCCCTCCCATTCATGTATAACCAAAGGAAAGCTATTGACATTATTTACCCTAGACCTGTAGTCAACTGAACTAAGATGCCCCAATCTTTGCGAGTATTCTGTGTAGCTGTTTTGGATATAACTGCATCATAAGGCTGTGATTGAAAGGATCTGTGAATGCTACCTAGTTACAGTCCCTTACCCTGAAGCTACTTTCACTTGAAATAGTTTTGAGTGGAATCCAGCTCGAGCACTATATGAAACTAAACATTATTGCACAAGTGATTGTGATTTCTCAGAGGTGGCACTTTCAGACATATTCACCTCTCTCATTTTTGGCTTGGTGGGTGGAAGCTGATGAACCATTGAGTCATGAATGAGCTCAACACCTTGGCACCTGTTGCAAAATCAGTTTCTTAACTGTGAAAACCAGCATAACTATATGCTTATGCTGTGCTGCAAGTGTATAGGCTTCTAGTTTCTGTGTTAACTTGGCAACTCTTTGGAAACATCACTGCTGAAACATTAATTCAGACTTACTATATACAGGCAGTCCCCTAGTTACAAACATCCAACTTACAAATGACTCATAATTAAGACCAGGGGGTAAGACAACAGGAAGTGTGAGGAAAAAGTACCCCTAGGAAGGGAAATTCACCCCTGAAAGAGTTATCATGGGGAAAATGTGTCTCTGCTGAAGATTTATCACCAGTCCTTGTTTCCACCACAACTTAATTTTTTTTCAAAATTCAAGTGTACCCATTCTGACTTAACATACAAATTCAACTTAACAAGAAACCTACAGAACTTATCTTGTTCATAACTCGGGGACTGCCTGTGTATAAAACCAACTTTCTGATGCATCTTCCATTCCCTTTTGCAGTCAGTGAATTCGTTTTTTAACTGGGAAGCAAGGCAGGTTACTCTGTAAAGTAGAATATTTGGAAATGTGATTCAGATCAGTTCCAAAACTGTCAGTTAATGTTTTGTGTATGGAAAAGCATGATGGAGTGATAAGAGTTCTTAATTTAGGAATATTTCCTCCGATCTTACTTCATATTCAAATTGCGCTCCAGGCTAATCCTTGCTTTTGACTTCTGTGGATTTAAAACATTACAAATTTTAAATGCAAAGCATATAACCATATAACAGCATATAAGGCTTTATTTCTACATATTATTTGGAATTTTCACACCATGTGGGCATGAATGTGTAGATATACGTGTTTATCTTTTTTTAAAAAAGTCTTGAAACTGAGACATGGTTATAAAGACTGTGATGGAAAATGGTAGTGTAGGATAAATTTATGCTCATAGTCATTAACTAGGAATGTGTCTAGTGCTAGGCTTCCATTTTACTGGAATTACAAGAAGGCGAATTTGAGAGCAGCTTGTAGATGAGTAAATAGCATATTAAAAATCTCATTCATATACTAATATATTTCCTTGATTTCTAGTTTTGCAACCTTAAAAAGGCAAACTTCTTTACTCTCTCAATGGAATTAATACCAAAGATCATCAAACTCTTAACTGTAGAAATGCTTTTTGCATCACAAAATGTGATGTAGAACATGTTCTTAATTATATTGCAAAAATTATATATTTAAAAGCATTTTACTCCTTAATATTATTCTGCTATATATGAATAATAGATGCAATATAAATACAGAGTGTAGACTTGAAAAATGTTATAACTTCAGAATACATGATCTTATGAGAGCACCACTACACCAAAATATATAAAAATGGTTGCATGTAGTTTGCTATTGCATCTCCCAAATTCCAGATATCTCTTGTTCTTGTTTTTTGTTGTGGTCTTGTTCTTTGTTGTGGTTTGACTCTCATCCCATTCCCCATCTTTTCTCATCCAGATCTATATGCACCTGCGTTGCTACAGTTGCCCCAATGAACAGCGCTATATAGTCCGGATCCTTTTCATTGTGCCCATTTATGCTGTCGACTCATGGCTCAGCCTCCTTTTCTTCACGAATGACCAGTACTATGTGTACTTTGGCACAGTGAGGGATTGCTATGAAGGTAAGTTGTTGGAGGGCTCTGCAGCAATAGTGGGTTTTGGTAAGGGTTGTCAGGCTGTCATAAATAGCTGTTGCTCTCTGGTGCAGAAAAGGAGTCTAGAGCTGAATTGAGAGATAGGATTAGCTTGTATGTTTACTTTTAAAAATTAATTAGGTAAAGTTAATATTTCAAGGTAGCTGTACTATTCCAATGGTAGTTAGTTAATAACTGGTTGGATATCCATGCAATATCTTCTAGAAAGTAGTTCTTTACTTTCTTGTTTCTCAAAAAATAACAAATTGATATTTTTAGTTACCTGCAAACACTATCTTAATACTACAAGGTGTATTCCTCCCATTAACTTGCAACAGAACACAATACATCAGCATGCAGCACAGCACCAGCTGGCACTTCAACCAAGTAATATTTTTATTTATTTTATTTATTTAGAGCTTTTATAACCCGGTCTTCTCGACCTCCGAAGAGGGACTCAGGCCGGCTAACAGCAGAAAATTCATACACACATAGAATAAACAGAATAAACATAATATTTTTCCTATTCCATTTAGTGAGGCCAAAACTCTGTAACTTTAACAAATAACTAAAGTGTCAAATTCTACTGTAAAATGGCTGAAGTTATCCCTTATTAGGTTACGGTTGTAATGCAGTGTATTATACCTTAATTATTGGGAAAAGGAACTCATTAACAGGTTCTTTGTAATTTGTTACTTGTGAGTTCTGAATGAGGCTTGAGCAAAGGCGAGATTAGTTAGCATTTGTGTCTACTTTCTTCTGTGGAATAAGAAAGTATTTTCATCTGAAGTAAAAAAAAAAGTAATATAAAATTACGAAACAGAGCCATGAACATAAAAAAGAATTTGCAGAGAAGCAGGACTCCTTTGGCTATGGTGACTCATAAAATGATGCTATTTTTTTAAATCAGATAGCTGTTTATTTCTGAGTTCCCTTAGTAGGCTATTATGAAATCATAATGAACAGTTCTTTTGGGACCTTGGTAGGACAAGCCAGAAACTGATGGTATAAGGTTGAGAGGGAGAGAGAGTCTGCAGCTGGCCATCAGCGAATCCAATAACTCTGAAATATGCCTTTTCTGGAGTATATCTTTTTTAAAATTATATATTCATATAGATCTTAGAACATTATTCCAGAAAGGCAACTAATAGAACTCTTCACTTCTCATGAGAATCACATTTTTACTATTATCTGTACAGGTAACTCATTCTACAGTATTTATTTATTTATTTACTTTATTTGTATACCGCTCTTCTCAGCCCTTAGGCGACTCAGAGCGGTTTACAACAGGTTAGATATACAGAATACAAAATCATTACACATTTAAAAATAATTACTAGTATTATATTGCATTAGATTACAGTATTATAAATATATATGTATATACAATATATTATATTATAGCATATTATTAGAATAGCACAGGAGACAAGGTGGAACTGTCCCCTAGCCCCTCTTTCTTCGCTCTGGCCCAGAGGGGCAGTTGGTGCTGAGGGGAGGGGTCCCCAATGGATGGCAAATGCAGGAGACAAGATGGTGCTGTCCCCTGGCCTCCCCTCTCTTCGCTCTGGCCCACCAACATTTTCAACATTTTCAACTTTTCCTTTAGAATCTATTCAAAATTATTCCTTATAAAGCTTAAGGGGGATCATCCTCAGCCCACATCTCAAAATTAGAATTAACCTGTTGTAAACTACAGTAAAAGCTGTGTAGGACATGGGCATCTTCTTCAGACTATACCTGGAATACTGTGTCCAATTTTGGGCACTGCAATTGAAGGGAGATGTTGACAAGCTGGAGGAGGGCGACTAAAATGATCAAGGGTCTGGAGAACAAGCCTGATGAGGAGTGGCTTAAAGAGCTGGATATGTTTAGTCTGCAGAAGACAAAGCTGAGAGGAGACATGATAGCCATGTATAAATACATGAGAGGAAGTCATAGGGAGGAGGGAGCAAGCTTGTTTTCTGCTGTCCTGGAGATTAGGATGTGTAACAATGGCTTCAAACTACAGGAAAGAAGATTCTACCTGAACATGAGGAAGAACTTCCTGACTGTGTGAGCTTTTCAGCAGTGGGATTCTCTGCCCCGGAGTGTGGTGGAGGCTCCTTCGTTGGAAGCTTTTAAACAGAGGCTGGATGGTCATCTGTTGTGGGTGCTCTGAATGTGATTTTCCTGCTTTTCGCAGGGGGTTGAACTGGATGGCCCACAAAGTCCCTTCCAGCTCTATGATTCTATGATTGTCTAAAAGCTCTAGGAATCCACTTAGAAGCACTGCTATAATTTCCAGGTGCACATGCACTCTACAGAGCTAAAGCTTGAGCACACTAAACTGAACTTCTTGGCAGCTCTGGAGCCATAGTTGTATAGAGCACTTGTCCACTGGGAAGTTACATAATTAGTGCTTCACAGAATGTTATTAGGCTTCTGGAGATACTGCCATGCCCCTCTTGTTTTATTTTTATTTGCTGTAGAGCTTCTTTAATCTCAGCTAAAGCAAAATGTTCATCTACATCATGGTGATCCTTTTTAAATAAGTGGAAACTGTTCCCCTACTTCTTTTGAGTCTTTTGAATAGAAATTTTCATTCTACACTATATTCTTAGGCCTAAGTAAACACACATTTAGGTCTAAGCATATTTCTCTCCCTTTGAGCCTCGGTTTTTTGCTTTTTATTGCGACATCTTGCATTAAGCCTTCTTGTACAAAAATAGTGCAATACTTGCTGCTAGTGAGAATGTCCTTGGGTGCATGAACCAGCTAATCATCTGGAGCGATCAGTTGGCCTTTCACACCTGTAACAGTGGGCTAGAGTGTAATAACAGATGGTGGGTGCATAGTCCAGAGGCCATCTTTGTTTGGCTTCGTTTTCCCATTTCTCTGCCATCAATGAGTATGTGTGTGTGATGTGTACAGAGGCATTACAGGAAGCCGGCTGCTCCATAACACCCTTCTCCTAGCAACAGTGATTATTTCCATTGTCTCGCCTAGGGAGTTTGCAAACATCGCAACATCTGCATTGAAGGGTCAGCCTACTTTCTAAAGTTTGCCAGTGTGGCCAGCTTGATGGCCCGTCTGTCAGATGATGAGTTATATTGTTATCCCCTTCACACACACAGCATGTGTTCTCAATCTTCAGAAGTGTTTCAAAACTGTAGGAAAAGGAAGAAACAAGAGAGGGAGGGTGGCAATCTGACTTCATTTCTAGAAAGATTTATCCCTTGGGATAATTAGCCTTGGAAAAATGTTAATAAATATATGTATTTAGCTTTAAATCTTATTTTTGTGGCAGCCAGTGCTTCATAATGTATATGCACACAGTACAGTAACTTAGGACATAGTTACCCTATTTTCACTTGGCCATTTAAATGGCCTAATATTGGGATATGAGGCATTCAATTGTTTTAGCATTTTGAAAATCCCAGTTGATATTTTGGCTGTTGCTTCAATGGAAAATGTTGGGAGTAATTTGTCATATAATTCTAACACAATCCTGCACATGTCCACTTAGAAATAAGTTCTATAGTATATTAAATTGGACCTACTCCCAGGTAAATTTTCATATGTTAGTTTCTTTAATGTACTTCAATGAGGATCTTGAGTGAAGTTGGAAAATATGCTTGTCAGTTTTAATTTCAAATTCAACAAGGTTGATTTTTAAGAACTTCATTATGCAAGAACTTAATGTGATGAGGCATGAATAAGATTTACATAAGATAAAAGCAGTGTGTTTGCCATTGTTGCATTGGCAAATCTGCAGCAAAGACCATGGTGGAAACAAACATCATAACAATTCATTGTCTCTGTATTGCCTAGCCCAAATAGAAACCATAGCCTAGAAATTAAGTGTAATGTATTTCATGACATATCCTTTGCCATCTTATGTAGATTGTGTCAAAGGAGACTGTTTTTTAAATTTTAAAAATGCTTTTATTAACTGACCAAAATGAAATAATTTGGATAACTAAGATATAGAACATAGTCACTACATCGGCTAAATTAAACCAGCATCCTTTTGTATGGAACATTAGGTATACAAATTATACCCAAGCATAGAAAATGAATTGAAAGCATACAAAACACATTCACATGTGTTCTATAAGGTGAAATGAAATCTAAATTGTGATAGCATAATACACAAACATGTGAAAACTCACTACTGTTTGTGCGTTTGTTAAATCTCTAATGTTAGATGATATCTTTTTCTATCAAAGTAATATAAAATTCTGCAATTTAAATATATGCTCTATTAAAATAAAATGACTTGTCCGTGCTCTGGTTGGGGTGAGATTTAGATGTAACATGTGATGTTTTGGGCATGCAGAAATCCGTTCTGATTTCCATGTGAACAAAACTTCATGTACACATTATTACTCCATTTTATTTTATTTTTTGATGAAATTGTTAGGGTCAGTACCTAGTGGCTCATACTAGAGAATGTCTGTCTGTTTGCCTGGCCAAGCTTAAAATTAAAGTACCAGTTGATTGTCTCTTACCTGAAATGCTTGGGACCAGAAGTGTTTCAAATTTCAGAGTTGTTTTTTTTTTAAATTGCAATACTTGCATGTACATAATGAAATATATTGGAATTGGGCTGCAAGTCTAAATACAAAAAATATGTTTCATATATAATTTTATACCTGACATTTGAAAAATAATTTTGTGCATGAAACAGAGTTTGTGTACTTTAAACCACCAGAAGGTGTCCCAATCTCAGCCACTCATGTGGACAATTTTAGATTTTATACTATTTCGGATTTCTGAATAAAGGATGCTCAACCTGTAGCTGTTCAATTTTTAAGTACAAAGCCCCTAAAGTTGACAGTGGCACTGAATCATCTAGTACAGCAGCAGTGTCCCAGAATGACACTAGGAAGCACTGTGACTCTGTCAGTGACAAATAAAATATAGTGCAAATGCCATTTCAGCAAGTCATATTTTCCTGTGATCTTATAGTTCTTTCTGAATAATTGTATCAATTAGTTTGGTATAAAAATGCTGAGACATGCTTAAAGATGTATCATGTGGATCTTGGGAGTTTGATCTTAGTAATATTTTGCTTAGATGGTCAGCTGTCCATTAAGTCTGAAATTGCAAACTATTCTCCTTTATAGAAGACTATAATTTTAATATATAGATCATGATCAGAATCTGCATATTTTGGTTTGTGTACTTAAATTGAGCTACCTAGAATAAATGTGGATTATATTTTTACCTGGTGGAAACATTAGTCTGCTGACTTGTTGTATTTTGTAATATGATTTGGAAGATAGGAGTGGAAGCTTCACCAAAGAGCAAAAGGCTGTTCCTCCTTTTACTGCCTCTGCCTCACTTTGCTGCTCAGACTTCTTAGTCCCTATTTTGTACTATTTCGGATTTGGCAGTATGGCAGTAAGAGATCAATTTCACTCTGAAACTCACCTGCAACCGTTCATGTATAGCTGCAAATAGAGACTGATCTGACATCACCCATTACAGGTTTAAATTGGCAAAGGAGCCTGCGACCCTCTGACTGTGGTTAAAATAAAATTCTCATCATACCACACCATTGACCAGAATATCCAGGGCAGATGAACATTATAGTAGTCCAACTACATCTTGAAAGCCAAATGTTCCTCAATTCTATTCTAAATCATTGTAAATATATGGATAAATTTTCAAGGATACCCAAACCATCAAAAAACAGATTATTACAAAAATAAAATAGAAACCATTGCAGAAATTGTGGATGTCGGGGACCATTTTAGAAAAAGAAGTCTTCTTGTCATACTGGGCATGTGTGGCGAAGCACCTACAAATAATGTAACAGGAGTTCATTTATCTTTCACACTATTATTTCATCCATTGAGAGATTTTAATTAAACTCATATAATTAATAGATGGGTCCGCAGTGGCACAGCAAGTTAAACCGCTAAGCTGCAGAACTTGCTGACCGAAAGGTCGGCAATTCAACTCTGCAGGATGGGGTGAGCTCCCGTTGTTAGCCCTAGCTTCGAAAACATGCAAATGTGAGTAGATCAACAGGAACAGCTTTGATGGGAAGGTAACGGTGCTCCATAAAGTCATGCTGGCCACATGACCTTGGAGATGTCTACGGACAAAGCTGTCTCTTCAGCTATAAAACCCCCAGAGTCGGACTTGACTAGACTTAATGTCAAGGGGAAATCTTTACCTTTACCTTAAATAATAGATATTTTTTTAATTTGGTCATGGTCCTATTGCATGCAGTGTTAAATTCTTTTAGAATTGATAGGATGTAGACATTTGGGGAGTGAGCCAGTGTTGTGTTAGTCGGTGTGCTCGGCCATGGGGACTAGGTGACCTTGGGCAAGTCATACTCTCTCAGCCTCAGAGGAAGATAAAAGGATAAAAGCAACCAAATCTTGCCAAGAAAACCCCACAATAGAGTCGCCATAGGGTTATCATAAATCAGAAACTTGATGGTATACAACAAGGAGAAAATGCTTTTTGCGGGGGAAGGGATATTTCCTCCTTTTGTTGTTTCCCCCTCCTGTTTTTTTAAAAAGCACTTATTTTAAAGTACTTCAAATATACTTAGTGATATTTAGCAATTATTTCCATTTTTCTTCTTTTTCTTTTGGCAGCTTTTGTTATCTACAATTTCCTTAGCCTGTGCTATGAATACCTTGGTGGGGAAAGCTCAATCATGTCTGAGATTAGAGGGAAGCCTATTGAGTGAGTATTGCCTATCTCTCTCATTCTGTCATATATGCATATACATAACCATTCTCTTTGGTGGGATGGGAAAGGCGGCTAGGGACATCTATCTGTCAGAGCACTTATTCTACCTCTGCCACTGAAATTTATCTTATATGACAGATGTCCTGATGTTGAATGAGATCACCTGAGTTCCAGTATCTGGACCAAGCTGGCTGGGAACATTTGTTTGCATATGAATTTGGACTTGAAGCCTTTGTGCTCTTATTCTGTCCAAAGCCTTCATTTTAGGCACAATAGTTACTGTAGTTTTATGTTGTTGTCTTGCCCAAGGGCCTAAGGCATTTCAGTCTTGGATGTTGCAGTACACGTTGGTATGCCTAAATGAAGTTAAGTGAGAGGGAGACCTATGAGTCCACACTATGTACCTGGTTTATTTGTTTGTTAGATGCGTTTTTAGCTCTGTTCCCTTTAGAAACTAAAAATGAGATAGTTATAATAAGACATAATAAGAATTATTTGTATTCTGTCCTGCTTTTGTATTTTTTTCCTTTTTTCCCATTTTTCTATTTTTATTTTCTATTTCCTATTACAGCTGTCAAAGTGCCAAAAATAGAGAACCCAGACACTATAAACTTTTGATATGTTTATTTAAATATCAATTTTACATCAAGCTTGATTGTTATGTTGTACTTTATTGAACATCTTGTTGTATTGCTTTTAGGTCCAGCTGTATGTATGGAACTTGTTGCTTATGGGGAAAGACTTACTCTATTGGATTTCTGAGATTTTGCAAACAGGTATGGTTTAACAGAAGCTGATAAGAGGTCAAGAACTTGGCTCTAGTGAGTCTCTTCCAAATAGGTTTTTGGTCAGCTTTGTAAGAGTGGATGTAGGTGTTGGGTAATGTGAAAAGAAAAAATCGTTTCCTTGTCTCAATTGTTACATTTTGCTAAGAAATCTGAGACTTCACATAAAAACATGTCCCATGCCTGACAGTTTTGACACCCTTCTGAGAATTAGAAAGCAGGTTCTAGTTGTAACTAACTATGTAGCCGTGCGGGTATGATGCATGAATTATGGAGCAGAGAAATTTTGGATCAAGGTCTCACTTGGCTTTCTTTATGTAACTTGCCATTTCAGTTTTAATCTAAGTCTTCTGTAATACAGGAGACAACTGCTTATTAGCTCTACATATTGTATCTCTCTTTCTAGTAGTTTAACTAATATGGGGAGAGGAATTTGACAAGAGACTCAAAAATAAATTTGAAACCAGAACTCCCAAATGGTAATGCCAAAGTAAAACTTCAGTACTTAGGTGGGTTATTGATTGTGCATAGTATCATCTTAACTTGGATTGTGGAAAGGTTTTATGGTGTGTTCATATGCAGTAACATTTCACTTCTGATTGTATGGTATGTCTTGATAACTTACTTTCATGATTCCTGTGATCTATTGTCTTTCCCTGTACTGCATTATACACCTGGTTTTACTAACATGCAGTTTGTCTTTTGTTCCTCCTTTTAAATTAGTTCCTCCATGTTATGTTTACTGAAACCCTTTCTGTTTTACCTCATGGATATTTGCACATGATGATCATGTGTTGATTCTCTCCCCTCCTCCCTCCAATTATTCAAATTTTGTACAACCTTTTTGGATTGTTTGAGTATAAAGACTATATTGTAAACTATATTTTCACTCCAACACCTTGGCAAAAATGTGCCTGCATACAAGCATTTCAAAGCCCTTTTAAAAAAGCTTTTGGTAGCAGAGATCGTTAAAGAAAAATTATGTCATTGTAAGTACTATAAAAAGATAACAGAAATGAACTGAGCATATAGAGATCATCATTGTAGTTATAATTTCTGCCATTCCCAAAACTGGGACATTAGTCCACTTACAATTTAAAACAATATAGTACACTAAAGGTACCATATCCTGATTTTAAAAACTAACATCGGCCCTGGTCAGTACTTGGATGAGATATTGACAACAAATACCAGGTGTGGTAGGCTATATTTCAGGGATAGAAACTAGCAAAACTACCTCTGAGCATTCCTTGCCTAAGGAAACCCTGTGAAATTCATGGCCTTGCCATAAATGAACAGGTTCAAATTACAGGAAAGGAGATTCCACCTGAATATTAGGAAGAACTTCCTGACTGTAAGAGCTGTTCAGCAGTGGAACTCTCTGCTCAGAGTGTGGTGGAAGCTCCTTCCCTGGAAACTTTTAAACAGAGACTGGATGGCCATCAGTCAGGGGTACTGTGAATGTGCTTTTCCTGCATGGCAGGGGGTTGGACTCAATGGCCCATGCGGTCTCGTCAAGCTCTATTATTCTATGATTCTAGGTGATGTGAAGACACGCACACACACATACAGCATATAGCTAAAACATACAAAGTATTCCTTCAGTTCAAATTGAATTGAAGAAAAGAGACTAAGTGGGCAAAGAGTCGAGTGTGTGATGAGGGAATACAAGGTGACCTATTAGTTAGGAAGTGTGGGCATGACAGAACTAGGTTACTTTTAATGTATTTGTGGTATCAGGCAATTAGCTTTCAACAAGGCATGTAGATTTCTGACTTGCTTGTGTAGATTGTTTATTTCATACCTCATAATGGCCAATACTTAGTGTAGCTTCTTCTGGGTGATTAAATATCATGTGCTCATCATATGGGACTCTGTGCATAAGATTTGCAGAGGAAGCAGTCCAGCATGAGCCACCAAACTACATCAAGGGAACCTCTCCCATTTTAATTGCAGTGAATAAATTATATTAAATGTTTCAGCCATAAATTGCTGAGATGATGATAAAAATTGTTCTTGGTATAAAGTGCCAGCAGGATTGAGTAGTCAGTACTTTCTGCTCATCCTTCACCCTTCTCAAATAGTTCTTCTAGGATTAAAAAAAATGAGAAAGACTGATCTGTAGTGACCACAGCCACTTTCTGGTTACAGATGCAGGACATGACGTGTCATCTTGCAGGAACAATTTCTCTGTTTTTATTGATGTGTTAATGCTTATGTTTGCAGAGTGATTGTGTGATAGAGAAGTCAGAAAGTTTATGAGCAACAGTTTTGCAGTTGGGATATTTTTCACCATTAGACAGAAACTTGAATGGTGTGAAATTGTAACTCTAGAGAGGACCAACTCCATTTTAGATGCTAACCTTTTGGGGTCCCCCCCCCCTAGACTTCTGCATGATGACACAGCAAATGTCTAGGTTGCCAGCACCCACTATTTTTTCCCATATGTCTTAACACTTTCTTCACCAGGAAGTGTCCAAAAATAAATGCTTGTGGGTTTGGGCTGCAGGAAGATGAATAAACAATCCCTAGAACAGAGAAGAGGAAGTTCAGAAGCACAGTTTAACAATTAGCTTGACCTTTTCCAGTTCACGACTTGGTGATGACTCACCAGTTGGCTTGTGCTGGGATTCTTAATCTCCCCAGTTTGTGATCACCACCCAAGACCATCTTATCAGAAACAATCTTTTTCCCTCTTCTAGCTTTGTCTTTCAGATGCCAGCAGAACCAGGTTCTACTGCGTGTGTGCTTAACACAAAGGAGGAGAAATGAAATATTTTACCGTTTCACCCCATTCTTTCTTTTCTGAATATGATTGCTAGTTCATAGACTGCCTGGAAAAGTAAATGGGTACAACTGACATTCTTTCTGCTGAGAGAGAACTTAAATTTTAAACATGGAGGAGATTTAGTAAGTGATCTCGTCAAGACCCTTGTAAAAAATATAGTCAGTCACATGTCTAAAACATTTCTAATTTATTCCCAGGCATTGGTTATTATTGTTCTCTGAAGTCTGACCTGCTAAGATGATCAAAGCAGTATTACCTTTATAATACTTTGTATGAGCTTCCCTAGATAACTGGTTGGCTACTATATGAACAGAATGTTAAAGAAGATAGATCTTTAACCAGATGCAGCAGAGCTACTATTTGTATGTACTACTAACGTGGCTTTTTGGTCTTTAACATAGCTCACATGAAATATTTTCATTGAGAGATTGAAGAAGCAAGTGGTCATTAGTGGGTTTAAATTAGTTCTATGTAGCAAGAATCCATCTGGTTGAGTTGATGAAGGATGAAGGAGTAATAATAATAATAACAGCAACAACAACTTTATACTTGTAACCCTCCTCCATCTCCCTGAAGGGACTCGGGGCGGCTTACATATGGCATAAAGTTCCTAAAACAACATAAAATAGACATACAGTACAATACAATAAAGAAAAACATTGCATATGAAATAACAATTTAAAACTCAGAACAGCGCCCAATAACTATCGTAAGAAATGGCCAGACTGTAAACAAGACAAGGGAATGGGATAGTGCAAATTGTAGCTGAGAACAAGGGCATGGGATGAAAGTCCAGTGCTATGTCATTGATTGCAGAACATTGGGGCTAGACGTTCTCAAAGGCTTGTTTAAACATCCAAGTCTTCAGATCCCTATGCAAGGAGGACAGAGTGGGGGCTTGCCTAATCTCCCTGGTGTGGGCGTTCCAAAGCCAGGGGGGCACCACCGAGAAGGCCCTCTTCCTCGTCCCCAACAACTGTGCTTGGGACGGTGGTAGGAACGAGAGGAGGGCCTCCCCAACAGATCTTAATGCTCAGGCATGTACACAGGGAGGGTGCAGTCATGAAGCTAGGCAGGGCCCAAACCGTTTAGGGCTTTTTATCATGACCTGCACTTTGAATCATCTTCTCTGCAGCAAAAAATATGTGTGGTTACTAAACTGCAAGATGAAACACGAGATCATATTTAAGACATTTGCTACTTCCCTTTGAGCATTTTTTCAACTTCTACACTTCTGTCTGGAATTTCCCTTTCTTTGGTCAATAACGAGGGGAAATTCTTGCCAGAGATACACACTCAAGAAAAAAGATCATGAATCTTATTGCTAGTTCTAACAAGGGTAGACCCATTGAGTCTGTTGTAGAATAGTGAGTTGGGGATAATGTAAATCTCGTTGATTCAGTGTATTTACTCTAGCTGAGCATACAAATAGAATTCAGGCCAAGTAAGCGGAGAGAAAGGTCTGCAGTGAGAGAAGCCAATGAAGAGCTATTCTAAGAAAAGCAGCTAATAAAAATATACTTAGTCCTGCCCATCATTAGACCAGCCCATTTAACGATGGCTAGATCAGGCATGTCAACTTCTGTGACACTGGAATCCTTTTTCTTGTTGTGAAATAAACACTAGCAAACTTAGGTGTTACAATGATCTGTCGGATTCCTCTGATGATTAATGGGTTATGTACAGAACAGATTGCTAATGTTATCCTGAGTAGACCACTGGGTCTATGAACTATTAAAAATACTCCTCTAAAAACACAATTGTTTTAGTCTCAAGATAGTTGAGAGTGGGCTACTTTTCTATTCTGTCATTAGTTCCCTAAACTTTAAGATGTCCATGGTTCATAAACAAGAATTGGTCTTTAAAACTTTCTTACCACTTTTTCAGAGTATTTTATTATTATGTATTCTGTCATAATACTTACTTACTTAGGCGATCCCTCAATGTCTGAGTAGGATAATCCTCTAGGGTGGGTCTGTAGGTGACTATGGAGCCCTATTCTTGATCTGCATCGTCTCCCACAGTGAGGGCATTGGTTTCCAGGTGTAAGGCAGTCCCGGTCAGGGTTGGCTTGACGCGCCTTTCTCTTGGCACGTTTCTCTCTTTCGCCCTCCATTCTGTCGTAATATCCTTACATTAAGTCAGAGCTGGTACTTAGCAGATAATTTAGCCTTTTTCAATAAAGTTGCAGAGCTACTTTTGCAGTATCTAGTCTTCACTAGTGTTGAAGGCATATCTTTATCCTAAAAATGTGATTAATTAAGAACACATTGTTGGTCTGTGTGAACAGAAATGCTGATTATAATTCTGGGTTTAATGTGCTTAAGTGTTGAAGATGGTTGGAACTGATTGGAGATTAAATACCGAATACATTTTCTAATTTCTTTTCTGTATTTCTTTTGCTTGCCTCTTTACTTTCTACCACTATCAGGCCACTTTGCAGTTCTGTGTTGTGAAGCCTCTTATGGCTATTATTACAGTCGTCCTTCAGGCATTTGGCAAATACCAGGATGGAGACTTTGAGTAAGTAGTTTAATTATAAGGAGATGTCTTTGTCAAGTGATACCAGCTTGGTAGTCCTGTGAAGAAATTTCAAAATGTGTTTAATAAGAAAAAGCTTGCCTGTCCTTAGATCTGAGAGAATGAAATAACATTTTGCCTACAAGAAAATAGGGATTTCCTTATCTTCCCTAAAGAAAGGAACAAATAAGATCTCCATTTTGTACTGGGTTGAATGTTGGACTGGGATTCCGGGAGACGGGGTTTGAATCTCTATTTAATCATGGAAACCCACTAGGTGACCCTGGGCAAGTTGCTCTCTCTCTCAACCTCAGAGGAAACCAATAGCAAACCTTCACTGGAGAATTATTGAGGGTAACTGCAGTGCCTCTCAACCCACCACAGGCACTGGAACAATTTAATCCACTATTTGGTTATAGCTGTGGTAAATCATTTATGTGTGTCTTGGCACTGTTTACTGATAGACCTGGGAAGAAGAATTTGCATAGGTGGGAGGCTTAATCCTGCCTGAAAAACTGAGTATTCATGTTTTCTTTTCTTACAGTGTCTCAAGTGGATATCTCTATGTGACTATCATTTACAATATTTCTGTGAGCTTGGCCCTCTATGCCCTCTTCCTTTTCTACTTTGCCACACGTGAACTGCTCAGTTCCTACAGCCCCGTCCTGAAATTCTTCATGGTTAAGTCTGTCATTTTCCTGTCCTTCTGGCAAGGTGAGATATCAGCATACGCACTTGCAAACGTAACCAAGAAGATTTGGTACCCTGTTAAAATGTTAGCAGGCATGCATCTTTATCTCCTTGGTGTTTAAAACCGCTATCCTAAGACAAACCGCATTTTCTTGTGCTGTTTTTGTATATTATCCTCCTCATTATTTACATTTATTGTACTTCTCGCTTCTCACTGCCCTGCTATCAGTTCCACTTCATTCTAATAATATAACTCATCAAATCTGATGATGGGAGATTTCAGGAACACTTTTGTTTTCTGTTATTTCTCTTGATCAGGATGACAACTATGAAATTTTGTTACATTTTTTAGAAATATAAACCACATCTTTTTATAGTTTCTGCTTTTTATTGTTGTTAACAACACACATGTGAGTGAACATGGCATGTTTCTGTTGTTTGAAAAAGTGTTGTGTATCATTGCAACATCTATATTGTATCACTACCTCAGTGGAATCAACCAGTGGTGGTTCTAGTTCCAGGATGAGGAAAGTATGACCTATGAGTCACAGGATCCATTGAGCTCCCATTTTGCAGGCCCCCAAGATCCTCCAGAAACCTCCTCAATGCCTCTTAAATATGCCTCATTTTTAAAACAAAATTGCAGGCGAATAAACAAAATCACAGGCAAATTTCCATGTGATTTTTCAACAGCACATGTCCGCAAACCACCCATGATTATAGATACTCCTTCAACCCCAAAGCTCCCAATACTTCCAAAAGGCAAGCCCCCCACCACTAACAAACCAGAAAATGTGGGAAATGGCCACCGTAAGTGACATTATATCATTTCCAGTGTACATGGGTGCAGCCTATGGAAAGGACTTGGCTCCCAACCCAAATACAGTAACCAAATCCAGTCTGGTTGGTGTTCATGAGCCATATTAGTCAGATCGCCAAAAAAGTTTTAGGGGAAACTAGCTTTCCTGTTGTAATGTTTGCCTGTTCTGTGTCATGCCCAACAGGAATAATTGCTTTCTGTGATGTATTTGACCATCCTGTTACACCTTAGTTGGACCACCAAATTGATAGGAAATTAATATATCAAAATCTGGGAATAATGAAAAACATTGCAACAGCAAATAGATTAAGAAAAGGAAGTGACAACAAATTCAGAATCACCTATGGATTCTGGACCGGTTGCTGTGCTATAGAACTGAGATCTCTCTCAATTTTTACAATTCAGGGATGTTGCTGGCCATTCTGGAGAAGTGTGGTGCCATTCCTAAGATCGACTCTGCCAGTGTATCTGTGGGTGAAGGAACTGTAGCAGCTGGCTACCAGGACTTCATTATTTGTGTGGAAATGTTCGTTGCAGCAATTGCTCTACGCCATGCATTCACTTATAAGGTCTATGCAGACAAACGTCTTGATGCACAAGGTATGGAGGAAGCTCAGTTTTGAGTCTTGAATGAGAAGGGGATGTTAATATAGTGGAATTTATTCACCTCTAAATTCGCTACATAGGCATTTTAACACTAATTTTATTTTTTTCACATTTGCATACAGATCTGTTATATAATCTAGTTTTCATTTTCTCTTGAAATGCAGTCTGCTGTTGGATTAAGGGGATTACGCTTATGAGTCTCCCCAGATCTGCTTTCTATATACCTATACAAACAGTCCCTTCTATAGATTATAAAGCTCACATTGGGAAATAAACATCATTTTCTTTTTTACCTTGGGTCTATGAAAAATGAGAGCAGAAGTCTTGATATGGAAAGACTAGTGGGTGGGATTGAGGTAAGAGAACAACAACAAAATTTATCTTCAGAGTGACATATACAGCATTTGACAAGTGAAGAAAGGAAAGACATTTCTACTTTCCCTTCGCTTGTTACTAAAAACTGGGATCAGAGCCAAGCTCTTGAACATAGTGATCAAAGTCCATTATATAGATTCTGTTTGTCTTGTTGCCTAGAGAACAGCAGAGCTGAGATGCACAGGTTGACTAAGGAATCCCCCCTTTTTTTTGAGATTGCGAGGGATGGATAACTCTGTACAACTTGAATATCCTTTATCCAAAATGCTTGGGAAGAGAGGTGTTTTGGATTTTGGAATACCTGTATATGAACATACATATATAATGAAATATCTTGGAGATGGTACTCAAGTCTTAATGCAAAATTCATTTGTATTTCATATATTCATATCCTGGAGGTAATTTAATGATATATTTTTAATAATTTTGTGCAGGAAACCAAATTTGTGTACATTGAATCATGAGAAAGAAAAAGCGTTTTATCTCAGCCACCCATGTGGACAATTTTGTAGTATTTTGGTTTCAGAATTCTGGATAAAAGATGTTCAACCTGTAGGATATTTCAGCCTTCTGTAAAATCTTGTATTTAATAGCTAATGCTAGCAAATTAACTATTGTAATAATGTCTTGGTGGAAAACTCTAACTTGCCTTTTCAAACTGCTGTTTCCTATATCTTTCTCTCTTGTTTTTGTTTCCTTCACTCCTTTTTCACTTGCTTTGGGCTTTGGTGTCTGGTGCAGCTGTTCCATCCTATGGGCCATATGGTAGGTGCCAACTCTCTCTGCATTTGTTTCTTTTCTTATTTTCCACCATGCACTGGGTAGATAAGTCACGTGCTGCCCGTTGTTATGTGTAACAAGTATATGCAGGTGTACTTTGGGGAAAACATGAATACAGTGGGAGGTTTCCTTGAGATTTTTGCCTCAACAGCTCTGACAACCAAAGAGAGAGGTGAAAGAGACTTGCTTTTTCAGCAGTAAGCTTGCTTTGATGAAAACATGAAAGAAAAATGTAGTTTCACTCAAGGATGTCTGTTGTACATGTATTTGGCTTCTTTCACTTACTGCCTCGTAATACATTTAATACTCTTTACAATTTCATTGTATTTGGTGTGAGGAGCTGTTTTTATTGAGCATACATTTCTTGAAATTGCCTTCAATCTTCAGCATAGCCATACCTTTCTTTAAAAAAAACCCACATAGAAATGGGATTTATTTAAATGTAAAGTGAATGTAGAGCAATCTAGTCATTTTGGTTGGATTGCATGCTGTAAGCAGTCGTATGTGGTGTATATAGCAAAGTTTTTCAGCAGCTTTGCTTCCCCTTCCTCAAGGTGTACTTTCTGTTATTGACTTCTTTCCTCCTTTCCTTTTCTGTCTCTTATTTTTCTCTTACTTCTGCCTTGGACCTGTCAGTACCAAATATATTTTCTGAATGCATTTCCTAGCACCTTTCTCTTTTATAACTTTTTAAAATAATAGTTGAAATCTAAGTTGTGATCTTATGCTACTTCACAATGATTGTGAGGATTTTGTGCCACCCAATTTGCATTTGGACCCTTCTAGTGTATGGTTACCAGCTCTTCTTAAGTTGCTAAAATTCATGCCCAGCTAATTATTGATCTTCTCAGCTTGCCACTGCTAACAAGTGGTACTGAAGGTGGGTTTCTGCCCAAAGTTAAGAAACATCTAAGTGAGACAAAAGCAGATTTCTACTCTCTGTAATTCCTACTGTGCTTTCTTTTCCCCAGGTCGCTGTGCCCCCATGAAGAGCATTTCTAGCAGCCTTAAAGAGACCATGAATCCCCATGACATTGTGCAGGATGCGATCCACAACTTCTCCCCAGCCTACCAGCAATACACTCAGCAGTCGACCCTAGAACATGGGCCGCCTTGGCGTAACGGCGGACACATCATTTCACGCTCCCATAGCAGCTCCGGTGCCCGTGACCACGAGAAGACACTGCTCCTTAGCTCAGATGATGAGTTCTAAGGTGGCAATGGATCATGCCATAGCCTGAAAATTTCCCTTCATTTATTGAGTGAGAAGTGCAGGTCATATCCCTTTTTTGAAAAAAAAAATGGTGCTCAACTCACGAATGGGTACTTCCTGTTGCCAGTTTTGAGCTGGGACTATTTTGAGTGGGTCCGTGCGGGTGGTTTGAACTGCCTTTTCCTAGAGTCTTCCCTACAGGCTTCACATGAATAAGAACATTCTCCACCAGGCATTACAGCAGAACGGAGATCCTGAAGGTGTAGAATATACTTTCTAGGTGGTTCCCCCCCCCCCCACCACCACCACAATATTTAAGGCGGGGGGGAGACTGGTGGTAGAAGGAGTCAGGCAAGACAATTGAAAGAAATGTGACTATATTTAACCATTTGCAAAGCTTTCTAGAATGTGACTGGCTGATAATATCAGCAACAGAAATCACTTTTCCCTACTACACTCCAAAATTATATTTCCTTATAGCTATGTCTAAATAGTTATTTTGGTTATAGGTTGAACTCCATCCCTAACTGTTGTCTCTGTATTAATTGTGACCAGCTCTGCATTCTGACTAGAATCCCCTTTGTTGTATCTCATGGTGCTGTGGTCACATATGTGATCTGCTTCTGCTAGTGATTAGGATTCAATGCTTCAGAGAAGAGCAAGAATCTGTTTTAGAAGAAGGGAAGTAGATCACCAGGGAATGGTGAAGAGCAACTTCTAGATTGAAAAGAGGAGCAGATTTGAAATCATTTTTTCTTGAGGTGAAGGTTGGATTCTGTGCTAGGTTTCCTACCCGAAGTTTCAAAACAATACTAGTCATTTCATGAAGAAAATGATTTGCTCCATAAGTAGAGGAAACCATATTTGAGAATGGGTATCGTGTAGAGAGGGGTTTGCTCAAAATGCTGAAGGAGGATTCATTCCTATTCCAGTCAAGCTCTCAGGTGGATTAAAATTTACATCTTATCTATCCACTTAGAGTGAATGCCACACTGGATAATTCCCCTTTAGATGTGCATCTTATCTGCACCCATGGTTTCTTATCCAGCAATAAAATCCACATGTAGAAATCTGCTTCTGTACATGGATCCCAGTTGCTAGTTATGTCATGTATATTTATGAACACATGTTTATTTCTAAATTCTGGAAGTACTTCATGATTCTTTAAATCTTCATTTGTATTCTACACAAACTGATACTAAAATGTTTGTTTTTCTGTGCATTCTTGTGTTTTCAATTCAAGAACATCCATTGGAAGCTGCACATCAGTACACATTACTGATGTCAATGTTTTATTTTTCTTACTAGTTAATTTTAAGTGCCAGTGGAATAGTTTGCCAGGGATGGTGAATATTCCCTCTTTTCTTCATCTCCTGTTCTGGGCCCATTTAACCATATTAAGTTATGCACAGGTATTATTTTGCAGTTGCATTATCTATAGGCCAAATGATTGAGAAGCACATATATGTTGGTTTTCTTTCGTCCTGTCCCCTGAATTCTATGAAAGGTTGTCTTTCTAAGTAGAAAATCCCACCAGTCATTGGCTTTACTGGCCATTTTGGCATGTTGATAATTTGAAGTTGGAAATTCAATAGAATTAATTGAAGTGTATTGCACTTCTCTGCTGCTGTTGTGGTTAATTGTGCCTGTATTAACACTGCCCTCAAAAAAGGGGAATAGCATTAGACCTCTTCCTTCCCAGACACCTCTCTCAATTCCTGTTCCTCATCTGCTGCCGGTAATGCTAGTACTTTTCTAAGCTGCTATGTGTCTCCCACACCTTTTTGTGGTCATTGGGCGCCTGCTCGCTTATGATACTTTTAACCCCTTCTTCTGTGGAGAGTTTAGAAGTGATAATCTCTGGGGTTTGATTTCTTTGAGGATCCCTTTTCTCTGTGCCTTACTATTTTCACTTACATTCACATACCCTACATCATGGCCAAATGCAGATCTCAGGGGCTAGAACAGCAGCCTTTGTCCAAGTTGCACTCAATTGGGCAAGAGCATGTTTGTGTAGGGCTAGGCAGGTTTGCTGAGACTTGTGGCTATGCTTCCTGGAGCATTGCTTGTGCTGCCACTGTGGTTAGCACTTCATTTGTTCCAGTTGAAACTGGGTGGGAGGTGGGATGGTGGAGCACAACAGTTCCATTCATATTTCCTGCTCAAAATAGCCAGAGGGGTTGACAGCTCAGGGGATTAAGGAAGTAGAAGAGAGATTTAATAGTAATGTGTTGCTGTATACCGTTTTTTAAAAAAACATCCCTTTTTCCAGTTCCACTGATGTATACTGAGTTGCTTCAAAAATCTTGATGCTGCTTTTAAAACAAGCACCAAGCCCCCAATGTGTTGCCAGCTTATAACTGGCATGCTAATCATTAAGTGGTAGCAAATCAAGCAGTAATGTGCGCAACTGCTGCTGAAGTGTGCATGAAGCTCTGCCAGGAAATCCCAAGCTTTCCTTCTTGCATTAGCTGTAGCTGCATTAAACTGCAATAGACTTTTCCCCCTAAAAAGACCTTGCTACATTTTTGAAGCTGTATAGTTTTGGTCCAGAGTGGTTAAAGCAGGGCTGAAAATCATGTAGCCTTTCTTTGATTGTATGCCAGGGGGTTGGACTGAATGACCATTGTGGTCTCTTCTAATCCTGTGATTCTTTGTTGCTGAACTCCTAGTATCCTTAGCTAGCATAGACATTGATCAGGGATGCTAGGAGTTGCAGTCCAGCAGCATCTATAGGGTTGCAAGATTTCCTATTCCTGGATGAAAGACCAGATCCCTGCACTTTTGGGAAAAGATAGTTGTTATTTTGTGCCAGAGCTAGAAACCTTTTTGTGAAATAGTACAACACAGCCTCATTAAGCAGGTATACATTTCAAATAATACTTCAAAATAACCTTTATTTTTTTCAAATTCCTTTTTCTAGTTTTGGAATAGGATAAGGAGACATTCCTCCATTCATTGCTTCATTTACTCATAACTGTTTTTATGGGGCTGTTTATAACTCTTTTATCTTCTTTCTGCTTCCCAACTATATCTGATACACTGTTATGTTTTACTTCTGATGCGTGTTCAGTGTGAACCCCCTTTTTGTTTGGGATGGGTGAATACGTGGCTGGAGTCTGCTGCTGACTTAGATGGCATTTCAGTGTTGCAAAGAGTTCTGTATTTTAATTATTTTTATGTATTCCACATATAAATATATATATATTGTGCATTATGAGCTGTTTTATTCTTGAACTTTCCTATAAGTAATGGGTTCAAGCCAGTACAACCCCATCAAATCAAATACAGAGACCAGTTATAGCAAAAGACCTTGAGATTATTTTTTTAAAACGAACACAGCAGAACAAAGGTGGTTTGTGTGCCGTGGGGATGTTTCGCTGTCTCTCAAGGCAGAAAAGGGATAGATCCAAAGAGCTTGACCCTGAGTGTAGCAATGATCATGCATTCCAATTAGAGCTTCTCAGAGGCTGATAATTAAATATACATGCATATGCACTAATCCCATTAGAATTGTTTTCTTCCTCACCCTCTCTTTCCCCCTCTTCCTTGGTTCCCCCTGTCCACCATGTAATATACCCCCTAGGATTTTATTTTCACTCTTTTTTCCATGTAGTTTAGATATTTGTATATAAATGACTGGAAAAATAAATATCCTGTATGATAAGACAGAGTTACCTAGTTTTGTACCTATCACGTAATAACTGATGTGAGCTCAGAGACAAGGTGTTGTCTCTGTTTTGGTTTTTGTGATGTTATACTGCTTTGCAGAAACAAAAGATATGGCAAATTAAATATAGAGATAAAATAGATTTACTTAACATGTCTCTGACTGCTGATTTTTAATATGTCTTGTCGTTTTTCCTCTTCCACATATCTTCTGATTATCAATAATATCGGGATACAAAAGGATCTTGTAGCACCTTTGAGACTGAGGAGAATAAGGTTTTAGTATAAGGTTCCATAAACCCAGGTCTGTTTCATCTGATGAAGTACACTGCATTTGATGGTGTCGATTGAGTTTTTGGTTTTCTTTCAGCCTCAAAGGTACTACAAGATCAATTTATATATTTTGACATGAAGCAAGTTAATGATGGCATCAAAGAGGCCAACAAAAACGGGTTACCCTTACTCACTCAAATTCATTTTCCACGCTAAGGTGGTTCTCCTTTCTAATCCCCCAAACCTTTTGAACTTTCATATGTTCTTACATGCCTGTGCTGTCACTCAAGACAGACATTCCTCATAAAACAGATAGCCCACTGTACTGTTCCCATATGTTAGAACAGAGCTTTCCAAAATGTGTCATAACACATTAGTGTGTCAGCTGCAGTGTGCAAGTGTGTCATGTGAATGTAACCAAAAGCCTCTTGAGTTTGTGAAATAAACATTGAGTCCTATATTTTTAAAATTATGAACGAAAGGTTTTCATGAGATAGGTTGTGTCCCCATACATTTCATTGTGATAAGTTATATATCTGTTATAAGGGGTTGGTTTCACCTTTGATTTGCTAGTGTCGCAAAATTTACTGTGCATGTCTAAAAGGTGTGTCACTAGCATGAAATGTCCAGAAAGTTCTGTATTAGGGGGATGGAAATGACCCAATCCAGTCTCTGGAACACTTAAGAGTATTCTTACCCCAACCAGTGAATGAAGACCTCTGAAGGATGGGGAGGATCTATGTAAATATGTCTTTAAGTCGCCTGTAGAGTTATGGTGACCCATGAATTTCCTAGTGTTTTCTTGGGCAAGGAATACTCTGAAGTGGGTTTGCCAATTCTTTCTAAATAAAGCCAACAGCATTGGTCTTTGTTGGTAGTGTCCCATCCAGGTTCTAACTAGGATGTAGAAGACCTAGTGTGGCATTGATGATTGAGAATTGGACTACCACTGGAGACCATGGATTAAATCTCTGCTTGGCCCTGAAACCAGTTGGACAACCTTGCACAAGTCTCATTTTCTCAGCCTCAAAAGGAAAGCAATGGCAAACATCTGAACTAATCTTACCAAGAAAACTCTCTGATACGTTCACTATAGGGTTGCCATAGGTAGGAAATGACCTGAAGCCACACAGCAACATCCATGTTCTATTTCTCCTGTTCATTTCAGTACTTCCTCTGATTCTGAGAACAGCCAGGAAGCCACCCCTAGCCTTTCGGATTCATTTAGGCAGTTGCAACCAAAGTATCAATTTTCCTTCATATTTTCTAAGAGAGCTTTGCTAAGCAGAAAGCCCTGGTGCAACCCATTTCTTTTCTCTGCTGGCTTAGGGAACTTCTGGTACACTTGACTTTCTGCTCCCCACCTCCCACCTTGTTGCCGGGAAGACAGGCCCACCTCTTGCCTTTGTGGTCAACCCCTTAACATGGGGCCCTGTCTCTTAATCTCCTGACCTTCTTATGGTCTGGTTCACTTTCCCTTCCCACACAATATCAGTGAATGAAATTACTTTATATACACTTCCCCATGTCCCTAGAAGGATAACTATTTCTAGAGACTGCCAGCTAATAGTGAGACTTCACTTTCACTTCCCTAAGAGCCTGATGTCAGTGGCTGGCTTGTGCTCTAGTACTACAGGCTGGAGGAAGATACAAATGTAAATGCTGTTTCAAAGTGCTTTCTGGATTTTTAAAAATTGGTGGTAAATATCACAAAAAAATGAGATTCAACTTGGTTTAGATCGAAGTATTGCAGTACCGACACAAACAGCTCTGCAGAAACATGCTCTATGCTTCGTAAAAGCTGCTCTGAAACACATCTTAATGTAAAGGAAGTGCAATGGAGATTTCGCAACAGGTGGTACTTTACCCCTGGAAAACGTTAGATAAGACAAAAGTGGTAAACCTCAATCTCTGGATCCAAATCTTACTCTCCTGCTGCCTGGCATGACCCTCTGAAGTCTCTTAGATATCTACATCCCTTTCTCTGTTACACATTTGTTTGGTGGGCTCCCAATTTTTGTACAGTATTTTCCCCACTTAAAAAAAATTAAAGTCTTTCCTAGGCTTTACTTGCAGGTGGTAAGAGCTGCAAGCTTACATATTCTGGTATATTTATTCCTCCCTTTTGCCTTGTTCCCTACTGCAAAATGCCCCCCCCCCCCCCCCGAATTTATATGAAATTGAATTAATCCCTCAGGGTTTTGAGTTAAGGCATTCAAAGTACAGTCAGTATTGTTGGCAGTGCTGTGGTCCTATTTCTTTTTACTTCAATTCCTTGTGTGAATATTCAGCAGTACAGAAGTTCTGAGACAAAGTTGCTGATTCCTATCTGGAATGAGTCCAAACTAAATCATGGATCATTTTTACTGCTATATGCCTCCCATCATTTTTAAATGTAATGACCTTGGAATTTCACATGAAGACTTTAAGAAACTACACAGCATCAAAGTCATACATAATCAGTAAGTGGTAATATCCAAAACAGACAGCAGCAGATTGATAACATTTGAGAGTCCAAGGCTAAATGCTGCTATGAATTGGTCAAGATTACCTCCAGCTTCCCTTCCAACACTACATTCTTGCTTTCACGTTTTAGCATTTTAGACCTATTGATCAGTGTTGATGCCAGAGGACAAACCTTGCAACAATGCGACACTAGACAGTAGATGCCCAGTTGGTTTGTGTGTTTTAATGCGCTGGGATGAAGGTACACATGATGGGTGGAGATGACTCACCTTTTGCTCTTTGTTCCTTAAAGAATGCTAATCTGGATGGAGACACGCCAACTAGTCTCATCTGTCACATAGTCTGTACCGGAACTGTAGAAAGGGAACTAACTAGGCTCTGCAGAAAATCTTGAAAATGTGTGTTTCTCTGGGCATCTAATGGGTGATCATGAACATGTTGGACTGTTCATGCTGTGTAGACCCTCATGTCATGGTCAGAACACATTAACCCTTTTCCCCTGCCCTGGGACTGAGCCAAATCCATTACACTATTCCTCACCTTTAGCTGTGCTGCCTAGACTGATAGGAGTTGCAGTACCTGGAAGGCTGTGCAATTTTCAACCCTGGCTTATAACAAGGGTAGGAACACAGTCTTTGAGATGTTGGAGCACATACTTTCAGTCTAAGCTATTTGGTGTGGTTGGTAGGTGCTGCAATTCCAATAACAACTAGAGTAGTGGTTTTCAACCTGTGGGTCCCCAGATATTTTGGCTTTCAACTCCCAGAAAATCTTAACAGCTGGTAAACTGGTTGGGATTTCTGAGAGTTGTAGACCAAAACATCTGGGGACCCACAGGTTGAGAACGACTGATCTAGAGAGACATATTTTGTTGTCGTATGCCTTCAAGTTACTTCCAACTAATGGTGACCTTGAGGCAATCATATCATGGGTTTTTCTTGGTAAGACAGGATCAGAGGGGGCTTGCCATTGTATTCCTCTCACATCAAGAATGTGGCTATCCAGTGACGTTCCATGACTGAGCAAGGATTCAAAATCATTACCCAGCACTTAGCATTTAAGACCTAGTTTTCACACTATTTCTATTTTATTGTTGAATAAACACATCCTGAGCCAACCACATAAGCAGAACATAGAATATACATGTTGAGTGGAGGCGGTAAGCATCCTTCTCAAGGCAGTGCATTAATCAGGCCTAGTGTTCCTTCGAGAAAGAAAGTATAATGTCTCATCTGGACAATCCCAAGTTCAAGGTGAAGCCCAATTGTGGGTTCCGAGAAACACCTGAATGGACCAAGTAAACTTGCAAAGTTTGCACTGCTGATTGCTACCCAATTTCCCCTCTGGATCCCCTCCTGCTAACGTGGGTATTTGCTTGTTTTCTCGTGTATATGAAGAGGATCCTTGTTTCACAGTGATGGCAATGTTGTGGAATGTGGAATGGGTGAGGCCACTTGCCAAACTTTTTGACCTCCAGGTAACATTCCTGGGATTTTTTCACATGCTTGCTTCAGCTGTCCTGCTCAGTGTGCCTTTCATTTTTAGCATAGCTTTTCTCTGGCACACATTACACATTTACACCACTTTTTATGCCAGAGTCTCCATTTAAAGTGCTTTCTATAATCCAAATAGAAAACACTTCCACTTGTGGAAATGGCAGCGGTTGTTTGTATTTTGCTGGTGTGCTGGTTAGATGTGGCGAGAGGCTGCCATTGCGGTTTTGTTCAAAGTCAAACAACATAATACCAGAATCCATAAACAGTTTAGTCTTCATTAGTCTTCTTCCACATTGCTGACTTTGTGTTCAGTCTGTGAAACTACGTATATTTACAAGTTGGAAACAATTCCAAAATCATTACATTCAGCCACTCTTCCTTTGGGGAAAGATCCTCCAAGGTCTGCAGACACACAATTTAAATAATATGTGCAAATTGCAGAGAGGATTTGAACGGCATAAATAAAGGCAATGGACCTCTAGATTATGTTGAATTCCAATTCCTATCAGCCTTAACCTACCTAGCCAATTGTGAAATATGATGAGGATAGTTCACTACCAATTGAGGGAAAGTTTCCTCATCTCGGGTGTAAAATACTTTGCCTCAAGTTTTTAATGCTGATTTTGTGCACTGTGGCCTAGTTCATATTTCATAAAACTCATACGCATTACTATGCACACATTTTTTTCAGTGTACTGAAAGTGTCCTGTGTCTAGGAGAAATCAGAAATGTAACCTTTTGGAACTACCACTCCCAAAATCCACCAATGCTATTCTGGGTGGAATCTGTAGTCCAAAAAAGTAATATTTCCAAAATCTGCTAATTGCCCATTGCTGAATAACCAACACAAGATAGGTTACAAGCAAGTACTAAAATGGTGTTGTCGAAGGCTTTCATGGCCGGAATCACTGGGTTGCTCTGAGTTTTCTGGGCTGTATGGCCTTGTTCCAGAAGCATTCTCTCCTGATGTTTCGCCCACATCTATGACAGGCATCCTCAGAGGTTGTGAGGTATATTAGAAACTAAAATTGCTGAACATTAGCTTAATGTACCACTTTTTGAAAAAACCCTAAAGTTGCTTCAAGTTAGTATTTTTTATATGAAGTCAGATCTTTGGTTTGTCTGTCTCAGTTGTTATCTCCATTGACAGCTAAGACATTTTAAATGAGAATGTGCCTGAGATCTACCTGGGGATGCTAGGAATTCAACATGCAAAGCATGTGCCCTAACACTGAACTATGTGACCTCCGATAGTTTGCAGTGTAATCAGCAGAGAAAGAAAATGAGATGTATGTGCTGATAAGAAGCACAAACAGGAATCAAAGCCAAACAGTCTGTATCAAGCCTAAATTACATTTTTTCCATGTTACCATGGATTTAATCTTTTGTAAGAGTCTTGTAAACCACAGTTCTGAATTTTAATCACTGAATTCAATGTTTACTTTGACGGAATTGCTCACTGGAACTTGGTCAGTGGCCTACTTTTTTTTGTAAATTAACCTTTAAGAATAACCTAAGATTTCAGCATTCTCTTGATTTCCACAGATAATGGTGTGCTCAAGCTGTTCCCCATTTGAACCGAAAGGACTAATATTTGTCATTGGTTTGATCATGCTTCAGCATTTTTTCCAAGTTAATTTTTCATCTCTGCAGTTGAGACAGAGCTGCAGTCAGTAGCAGCAACAGCAAGTTCACCCCTTTCCCTGAACAATCCCTCATATTGGCTGATAGATCTTTAGCTTTGCACATTTCACTGGCTTGAAAAGAGTACAATAAAAGGACAAACCACTTGTTTTCAGCTTTTCCATTTTGGAAAAAAAATCTGGCTTTATTTGTAAAGTCTACAAAATACAGAGGAGTCTTGCAGGACACTTACTGTAAGTCAGAAAATAAATAAGTACTTTTTTTCTTGCTCTATAGAAGATAAAATGTGATTTGCATATATAAAATATAAAGTACGGCTCTGTACCAACATCCTGGCCGTGCCACAAGGCGGAATGGCATAAAGGACGTGAAAATAACTTATATTCGTGCAATAAATAAGTCACAGGGTAGGAACAAGGAGAAACAAGGGTGGGAAATGCGGAGGGATGGGACCCTCCCCCATAAGAATCATCAAAGAGTGGGAGAGGGAGGGGGGACGGACAGACGGACGGACAACACTGGTTTAAAAGCTGATTCCATCACAGGGGTGGTTGTCGTGGTAAGCTGCAGGATGGGTGAACCCAACCATATGTCTAAAAAAATTAAGAGGGTTAATCATTTGTCACTTGAAGAAGTCACTGTGGCACATGCCTGGAAGTGACTGCCCACAAATACTCACTGGTTCATATGTTAGCATAAACATGTAAGAGCAGAAGGTATCTCCAAGACCCATCTATAATTACAGTCTATCCTCCCTCATTCCTATTTGTTCAGGGGCAACCTGCACACAAACCATTCCCGACACAGTCGCTGCAACCTCTTAATATTATCCAAGAGGTGTGTGTGCCAATCTCCCTCAGCAGATGTTCTTCCTTTCCTTACGATCCCTGCTGGGACCAAAATGGTAGGCACAATTTCAAACCTGATGGCAGATGGAACATAATTTTTAATATCAGAAACAATTTATTTTCATATACGTTGATCTAAGTTAATTAACACTTTCCTACTAGACTGAATTTTTTTCTGATTGGAGAAATTGTTCTTTTTGTTGTTCCCGCTCTGGTGGGAAGGCAACGACGCTCCATGCAGTCATGCCGGCCACATGACCTTGGAGGTGTCTACGGACAATGCTGGCTCTTAGAAATTGAGATGAGCATCAATCCCCAGAGTTGGGTACAACTGGACTTAATGTCAGGGGGAAACTATTACCTTTATCTACCTTACTCATTGCCATATTACGTATTATATGAATACTGTAAAACTGCATGAAAGACGACCACGGCTACTGCTCATCCCACAAACTACCCATATTAGAACTGAAAAGGCTTCCTTAAAATTTCAGACACAATCCAGCTGCCCATCCTCTCTCCACCAGTCTCACTTGCTTGATCCATCCTTATCCTGCCTCTCCTCTCCTCTCTATACTTTCTCCACATTCTTTTCCCTCTTTAGAAAGCTGTTCCCATTCCATGCCAAAGAACTTGTAACCTCAGTTTAACAACACTGTTAAAAATAAAAGTGTACACAAACTAAGATGATGCATACACACTTCGGCAGACAACAATTGTCCCTTCTAATCATGGTGTTGTGCAGTGTTTTATCATTGTCATCAGACAGGATGACAGCAACTGTCATCTTGTCTTGGCATGCACATCCATAACCCTTTCCTCTCACCACCCTTATGACCACATAGCAATAATTCCCTTTCTCGCCTCTTCCTACAACTAATTTCCCCTTTCTTTTGTTGCTGTTAAGGATGCTCACTCATCAACAGCACAGCATGGCAGGAGTTTGCTCATGTGAACAGTTCAGTTTATATGAAGGTAAAATATAAACTGGATCAATCTGAAGGTCAATCTAGCCCAGCATTCAGTTCACACAGGAGTCAAACCAGTTGCTTATTGAAAGCCTAACAGCAGGACAGGAGCGTCAGAGGGGCCAAACAACTCCAGTTCCACATAGAAGAAATCATGGGTTTCTGAGCCAAGGCGAGCACAGTGATTGGAAAGCATAAGGAAAGGCAGAGCCTGCAACATTGGCACACATTGGGCTGTGTCACAGCAGGACCGTTGGGGAAATTGAGCTAGTTTCTGTTGACCTCTTAAAAGGATAGTATATCCCCCCAGCTCCTGTTGACTTTTGCATCCCTTTCACTTCCTCACAGGGAGATTCTTTCCCTTTCACTACCCTTGCAACCAAGGGTCCTCTCAAAGCACATCCTACTACATTAACTTAACTTAAAGTGTGCCGAAGGAGCAAGAGAATAAACCCTGACAAATATAACATGGAAGATAGAAATAGGTTTTTTTTCTGAGGAGGGGGGAGGACAAAAAAACTGGCCACTGCATTCCAATCAACAGGTAACATTAACAGGTTAAATTACACAATTCAGACACCACTTTCCCACCCTCTGCCATGAACATGGTGGGCAGAGGGGGAAGTTAAATATCCAGGAATTTTGTCTTCAAGTCGATTCTGTCTCTTTCCGACGGCAGAAGAAAGGAGGAGGGAACCAGTGCATCTACAGCCGTTCTAGGTGAGAGCTGGGCAGAGGCATGGCAACAGGACTCAGTTCGCGACCTGGCTTGTAGACACTAGGAGTATGTGGCCTGGTTGGAGCCGGATTTGACAATAGTAATGACGCTGGCAGTAGCCACCTTGGCGGTAGCGCCGTGAGCGGTGACCGTGCGGGCAAAGCCCTGCAGCGCCTCGTACTTGCCACGGAGGGCATCCAGCTCCAGGCGCATGGCGGCATTCTCACGCGCTAGCTTATCGACTTCCCTTTCCAACTCCGTCTTCTGCTTCTGCAGCTCTTCCTTCTGACACACTCGCTTGACCCGGCAGCTGGCTGCATAGCCTCGGTTCTTCAGCGTGCGCCGGCGTTGCTTCAACCGCGCCACCTCCTCCTTGGAGAGGCCTCGCAGGTGGTGGTTGAGCTCCCGCACTGACAAACCCATTAGCTCTTCGTCGGAGAGGTGCGGCGTGTTCTCTCCCATCTCCCGTTTGATCTAGATAAGGGAAGAAGCCGAGACTGTGAGTACTGCAGGAAGGAAGAGCTTGGAGAGAATGCAAGAAAAGGAAAACAGCCCCTGGAAAACAGCTCAGGAAAAAAGAGGCCTAGGGAAAGGCTGAACAAATCTGGTAATTTTTTGCACCAAAGAACCCAAATTCTGCGACAAACTCGTGGCTTATAAAATGCATAATTACGCTAGTTGTCCATTATATCTTACAAATTGTTAGATGTTTAACAGCATCCAAAGACTGAATAATTTAGGCTTCCAAAAGTAGTTGATTTATGCAACTACTATTAGTTGCATAAATCAACTACTACTAGCCCTTCAAATCTATTTATAAATAGATTTGAAGGGTTAGATCCAGACTAAAGCTGACATCTCATATCAACTTCCCTAGGAGTAAACCAAAATGCACCTAATATATGAGCAGGTATGTATATGACTTTACGCTTATCACAATTCAGTTCTAATGGAAATTCGGCGTTAACGTAGATATCACCAACTCAGCCAATTTACTTCAATGAGACTAAAATGTGATTTTTTTTAAAAAAAACCAATTTAAATCAGTTAAAATCAACCTAGAACAGTGGTTCCCTATCTTTTTTTTTTTTTTTTTTTTTTTGACCAGGGATCACTTTGACTAGGGACCACTCTCCAACATTAGTACCAAAAGGGTTACAAATCAGTTTTTGGTCAACTTTAGATTTGGTTTGGTTATTTGGAGTGCTAATTCAGAAAATTGCACTGGACAAACCACACCAGCTCTAGTTTCTGATACAGAACATATGCCATCCAGTAGTTGCCATCTGCTCACCCACAGAAAATGATATTTAATAATCTAGAGCTGATGTGGTAATTGTAATCTTTTGTGGGAAGTCAGCCTCTCCCCTCCCAACATCCCTGTTGCCTCGGCACTATAAGATGGTTTCGTGAGACCAGTTGCTCTCATTGCCATGTGGTTTTGAGGCAACAGTGTAGTAATGGTGAGGCCACGGACCATATTTTCGTTCTTGTGGACCATTAGTGGAAAACTGGTGTAAATTGGCACTTCTAAAGTAAAATAAGCCCTGTAACTATGCATGAAAGGGTGTTACTGTATCTGACCACATTGATTCTACCAACATTATAGTTCTTGCATTTCATTAAATGTTGCTGAATTGTCTTTAAGGGGGGGAAATCACACTGAATCTGTACTTTCCCCCTCTGATCCCAGCTATTTCAGAATGAGAAGGAACTCCTCTGCACCCCTAACCAGCACAGGTGCAGATATAAGGGAGGCAAAACAAAGACATCGCTCCCCAAGAGGGATTCAGCCCTTCCAATGAAATTTTACTTCAGCCCCCAAATTTGTACTAATGCAGCAATTTAAAACTTCAAGGAAGGCAGAGAAACATCCTTCCTCTTTTGGCTCCGGTCTGGCTAGAGGGGTTTTTTTTGCAGACAACGCCTCTATTTTCAAACTTGTTTCTTGTGCGACCATGAGGATTAGAAACTTTCTTTTCTCAAAAAATTTTTTTTCCAGGAATTTCAAATGTTCACGGCTATTCCAGCAAAGCAGTAATTGGAAAATATCTAAGCCATACAAGCATGCTTTTGTATTCTTAAAATAAGGGAGTGGCAAAAGAAAAGGTGAACAGTAACCTAGGCAGGAAGAACAGTTGTGAAATAAGAAATGGAGGGAGCAGAGAATGAGGAAGCGATAGCACAGAGCAGAGGGAAACATGAAAGTCAGTGAGTGAAAGTAATAATAAATAATATAATAATATATAATATTTAATAATGTAATTTATATATAATATAAATAACATTATAATGTAATGCAATATAATACTAATAATATTACAATATAATAATTGTATACAGAGCCCTTGGTGGCACAGTGGGTTAAAGCGCTGAGCTGCTGAACTTGCTGACCAAAAGGTCGCAGGTTCATATCCAGGGAGCAGTGTGAGCTCCTGCTGTTAGCCCCAGCTTCTGCCAACCTAGCAGTTCGAAAACATGTAATTTTGAGTAGATCAATAAGTACTGCTCCGGCGGGAAGGTAACAGCGCTTCATGCAGTCATGCCAGCTGCATTACCTTGGAGGTGTCTACAAACAATGGGATATCTAAGGATGGATCTAGAATAAATGCAGTTTGACACTACTGTAACTCCCATGGCTCATAGGAACTGTAGTCTTAGAGGGTCTTTAGCCTTTTTTCACCCAAGATGACTGGTGCCTCACCAAACTATGAATCCTAGGATTCCATAGAATGCAGCTATGTCACTTGAGATGGTTTCAACCTGCATTCATTCTACAGTGTATATCAGGCATGGGCAAATTTTGGTCCTCCAGGTGTTTTGGACTTCAACTCCCACATTTCCTGGACTTCAACTTCCATAATTCCTGGCTGAGGGGGGAAAGGAAGAAGCCTGAGGCCAGGAATTGTGTGAGCTGAAGTTCAAAACATCTGGAGGATCAAACTTTGCCCATGCCTGGTGTACATGTACCCTGAGACTTCCAGAAACATGAGCCTGTCTTGATTGCGACCAACTTCTCCCACTAGTGTGCGTGTTTAGCTCATGTTTTATGCCAGAGATGAACAGCTCTTCTGAAAGAACCTTTATCGTGGTCCCAAATCTGTTGACCCATGGAATATCCATTGGGCAAAGCTAGTTCTTCAGGGCTGACTAGCTCTTACCTTTAGGGCTTTGCTTGACAAACTGTCAGCTGACATATTTGCCTCTTGCTCCTGCTGGTGTCCAGGAAAGAGCCTGTAACTGGGCAGGACAAAACAAAAACAAAGACCAGCGATCAGTATTCACCCCTTAGCATATGTGTATTTTCTGGGGGAAAGAGGAAATGTATTCCACACGAAATGCATCCCCTCCTATGACCCTGTCTGTCCCTTCCCGTCCCATTCTCCACGAGCCATCCCACCAAAGAGAAAGGCGCAAAGAGAATCGTCCTTGTGTGGGTGGAGGTGTGCTTGACTGTTCCACAGCGCTTTGGTCCAGCTGAGCAAGAGAGATAGTCACTGACCCAACATCAGAATGAGTCACGCTTTTAGGTTTGTTTGGCTTTTAGCAAACACCCAATTTTTTAAAAAAATTCCAACATGTGATGCAGCAAGAGCTTGTGGTCTCTTCTACAAGTTCAGCTACCTGCCCACCCACCCCCCTCTAAAAAAAAAGCTTATAGAAAGATAAAAGCTATTCATCTCCCCCCTTACTATCTCTCCGCTGGACATGCCCTACAGCTACCGGAAACTGCACAAGGGCAAACATTTCCTGAGAGCAAGGAAACTAGAACAGTGTGGAGCCAGCTATAGCGGGTGTGCCTTTGAAATGCCACATTTTTTAAAAAAATAAAGAAAGACCAGGGAGAGAAGAAAAACAGTATTTTTATAAGCTCAAAAAGGGAACTAAAGGGTGCATCCAGACTGGCTGCAAAGTCCCCGATTCTATTCCTGCCCTTTCCAATTTTACACGGGTATAAAATTAACCAACTTACGGAATTGGCCTGAAAAGCCTTTGATTGTACCACAAAATATTCTGGGATAAACAAAACTTGTATGGTTCTCAAAAATAAAATCAGAAGGAACAGGATCAAAATCTGGGACTTTTTAATCTTTTCATGTACTCTCACGCTACCAGGAAAATTTGGTGTTCAGCAAGGCAGAATCCTTTCACATCTCCTCGCAAGGCAACTGGAGACCTTGGAAATGTTATTGCAAATACAAGACATTAATTACTGTATATAGGATGGCTTTTTATTGTATTAATGTAATGTTTTTAACTGTTTATAATTATTGTTATTATGTATTTTATTGTGTTGAATTGTAGGCATCAAACGTATGCCGGTTGGAAGCCGCCCTGAGTCCCCCTTAGGGGGTTGAGAAGGGCGGGGTAGAAGGACCCAAAATAAATAAAATAAAATAAATAAATATACCGCAGTATAAACCTAGTTTTTCAGTCCTTTTTTAGGCTGACAAAGTCCCCCTTGGCTTATACTCGAGTCAAGGTTATTTATTATTTTACTCTGTTGTTGTTACTGTTATTATTATTACATTAATTATATTACTATATTTATTATTATTATTATTATTATTATTACATTTATCATTTTACTCAATTATTAATATTACATTTATTATTTTACTTTAATACTGTTATTATTACAGTTATTATTTTACTCTATTTATTATTATTTGAAACACAACAAGATGAGTCCACAGCAAACAAGATCACTCTGCTGGCTGTTATATTGGATCACATGTCGGACACTTCCCAAGTGCCTAGGACTGTGTGATGTATCAGCGAATAATGTGTGCAGATCTCAGTAAGGTGGCCTTTTGCAGCTGACAGATGGTAATTTTGTCAGTGGCGATTGTGTTTAAGTGCTGGCCAAGGTCTTTAGGCACTGCACCCAGTGTGCCGATCACCAATAATAATAATAATAATTATTAATAATAATAATTTTTTTGGTCGTGTCAGGAATGACTTGAGAAGCTGCAAGTCGCTTCTGTTGTGAGAGAATTGGCCATCTGCAAGGATGTTGCCCAGGGGACGCCCGGATGATTTTTGATGTTTTTATCATCCTTGTGGGAGGCTTCTCTCATGTCCCTGCATGAGGAGCTGGAGCTGATAGAGGGAGCTCATCTGCCTCTGCCCAGATTCAAACCTGCGACCTGTTGCTCTTCAGTCCTCCGGCACAGAGGTTTAACCCACTGCGCCACCGGGGACTCCATAATAATAACAATAATAATAATAATAATAACAACATTTATAATAATAATATTTATTATTTTACTCTATTTGTTATTGTTATTATTACATTTATCATTTTACTCTATAATTATTATTACATTTATCATTTTGCTTTATTGCTGTTATTATTACATTTATGTTTTTATCTTATTACTGTTATTATAACATTTCCATTATTTTTCTCTATTATTATTATTATTATTATTATTATTACATTTATAATTTCACTCTCTTTATTATTATTGGCAGAATACATAAACACATTTACACTGAAGGCGGTTAGAATAATGGTTTAATCAGAGTTGGGCAGTCCTATCCTAAATTACAGTTTTATGTAAATATTCAAAAACATTTCACCTACTGATGCCTCAATTAATGTAATTTTATTGGTACCTATTTTTATTTGAAATTTACCAATAGTTGCTGCATTTCCCACCCTTGGCTTATACTCAAGTCAATCTATTTTCCCAGTTTTTTATGGTAAAATTAGGTGCTTTGGCTTATATTTGGGGTGGCTTATACTTGAGTATCTATGGCACTTAAAAGTAACTTGGTGTTTACTACCCAGGAGTGGCATATAACATTATTGATAGTGCAGGGTCACCGATACCTTCCTTTCCAGGTATTTAAAAACCCTTTCAAATGCATAAAATGAGAAAACAATTTCAAAAATCCTCCAGTAACTTTTTAAAAATCAAATCACAACACAAATTGATCTACAAACTATTATAATCCATCCTGTTATTTCTGAAAGTAACAGCATTACACCTATTCGTTAGCTCAAAAAAAGAGAAAAGAAATGGATTACAAACACTGTCAGTACTCCTAAGGCATTGCTTCCAAACGCTGGGTAGCAATGCACAATTGCTAATAGAGATATCTTCTCTATTAGGCCTTTGACGTAGCTCTGTCCTCAGTCAGATATCTGTGGAATTTGGGAGTCAGCTGATTTACTGAAGGACAAGATTCTTTCATTTATTTCCGCTGCTAGAAGCCCAGGCAGGCCTCAGTGACATCCAAATATACTAATATAGAATGGTATGCTGCCAAAGGGTTTGAGCAATTACAGTATGACCCCAGTATCCACAGAGGAAATGTTTCAATACTCCCATGGATACCTATTATTGTTGTATTTGTTGTTGTTGTTGTTGTTTATACCCTGCTTTTTCTCTCCACAAAGGAGACTAAACCCGTGGACAATATTTTCACAACAGTTGCCAAAGAATAGCACTAGAGGACTTAGACAGGTGCACAAACACTTCTGGGCGAAATGTATTATGGGGGCGTAGAAAAGTGAAACCATGGATATAGAGTCTACAGATATGGGGTCACATGTACCCCATATTCCAATAGGGCAGCATTAGCCACTTCTTTCACCTACTATACCCCCTCTTATTATCCAGGGGCTTAGAAGTCAACATTATTTTAATTATATACAATATTCCTTACTTAGAATCACTCGGAGACACATGAGAAATTAACGAGGGAATGTGGAACACCGCCATGTAAACTTATTGAAAGAAAAGGATGCTCATCAGAAACTGCCCAGAACATCTCCAAATCTGGGGCTGGCACTGTGTCCATATCATTAAATACAACACATAAATAGGTTTGTGTAGGGAGATCGGACCTATACCACAGTGTCACTGAATGGTCTAAATCTCTGCAGTTAACCCCAATACATTTCCATTTTGGGATCCAACCTAAGATACTTGGATTTCAACCACTTGGTACTCTCAAGATTTGTTGTGCTAGTGCCATCAGCTCTTACTTGTGGGGGTTGGTAAATGTAAATAAACAGAAGCATTACTACAGTTTCTGAACCATTATACTATATCCTGCAGTATAATAAAGTGTCGCTTGGCCTTGTGTAACAAGTAATGGTATCTTTACTTCAGTTCAAAAGATCAAACAGGGCAACAATATATACAGCAGTCTCTCTGAATTCAAACAGAGAACAGAGGGAATGAACAGTCCTTTTTAAACAGCCTTTAAAATATGCTTCATGCCTCAAAAATGATCAGGCTTCAGAGAGCTGGCAGTCATTTCCTTCCTGACTTTTCCAGTCAGCACTCTCTTCACTCTCCGAAGTGAAAATGACAGTTAAAATGCTGTTTCTGCTGCAAGCCAGATACAGCAGCCAATCAGAACACCACCCCCTGGCAATCTCAGCCAATCAGCTGCCAACACATGTCTTTCCAGTCAACCCACCACATCATGGCATCTCTTTCAAATCCTCACAATACTCACAGGATGAGGGATGACGGAGCCTAAGGATTCAAGTCTAAATCCTTTAGAGCAGAGCTTTCCAAACTGTATGTTAGTGTGTCATCTGCAATGTGTAGGTGTGTTGCATGGACATAAGGAGAAACCTTTGAGTCCATGTGAAAATAAGCAATAAATCATATATTTTTAAAATATTAATTAAAACTTTTAATGAGATATGTTGTGCCCCCCAAAATGTTGTTTTTGCAATGTATGCATGTGTCCATATTTCTTCTTATAAGGAATAGGTTTAATTTCTGGTTGTTAGTAAAACTGAATTACTGTGTCGCGAAATGATGCATGTCTAAAAATTGTGTCATCCGCATGAAATGTTTGGAAAGTTCTGCTTCCGACTAGACCAGGTTAAGAAAGACTGGTGTAGAGGACTGGCAAGCTGGCATAACCAGCAACCCAATCATTGCCCATAAAAAGGGAAAGTCTTAAGCTGCTGTATATTAGGGAACCTCAGCACGACATTATACTAAATTTATATTATACTAAATGTCTGTTCAGGACATTCCATGTCCCGTGAACTTCAGCATGAAGGTCAAGGTGGAGAATCTTCAGTTCTCCAAATGTCGGTGAACTCCTACTATGTCTCACCATTGGTTAAATTGCATACTGCTGATGGGAACTGGAGACCACCCTATGAAGATCCATAGAAGCCCCAAATCCTGGTATTGGGTTTTGACAGGGCACTTGTCTTTTCCTCAATGCAACAAGTCCCAAAGCTTCAAGACTATGCCAGAATCCAGTTGTACCTTTTGTGCAGCAAAATGATGGCAAAGATCATATAATCATTGGTCGTATAAGCTGTGGCAAAGATAAGTACCGTATATATTCGAATATAAGTCGACCCGAATATAAGCCGACGTACCTAATCTACCACAAAAAACTGGGAAAATTAATTGACTCAAGTATAAGCCGAGGGTGGGAAATGCAGCAGCTACTGGTAAATTTCAAAATAAAAATAGATACCAATAAAATTACATTAATTGAGCTATCTGTAGGTTAAATGTTTTTGAATACTTATTCTTTTTCAAAGAAAAACAGTAAACTAGCTCTGTAAGTGGAAATGTAGGATTAACAAAATATATGGTATCAAAAATAACGTAATAATAATATTAATAATAATATTAATAATAATAATAATAATAGTAATACTTCATTTGTATCCCACCCTAACTCCCCATGGGGACTCAGGCCGGTTTCCAACATAGTAGCAGGCAAACATTCAATGCCTATATAACCAATGCAGAGCTAGATATTGATCTATAATTATATATACTAATTTCACATATGCATTTCTCCCTGAAATGTTTCCAAATCCTCTCTCTATAGATGTGCATTTCTCTCCTGCAATATTTAGAAGCCCTATATATATATATATATATATATATATATATATATATAATATCTATCTAGACATCTCTCTCTCTGTTTATATATGTGTGTGTGTGTGTGCATTTCCCCTGCAATATTTGCAAGCCCTATATATCTATATTCATATGTATATATGTATGTATGTGTATATATATATATATATATATATATATATATATATATATATGAATGACATCTCTCTATATATAGATAATTATATCTATATAGGATTTGCAAAGACTTGCAAACATGTGAGGTGTGTGTGTGTGTGTGTGTGTGTGTGTGTATATATATATATATATGATTTGCAAAGACTTCAGGAGAAACATGCATATATAGAAACATATTTATAGATCTATAACGCTTGCAAAGGCAAGGGAACAAAAATGCACATATAAAGTTAATACATTTAGATACATAAAAAGCTAGGAAGTTGGGTGTGTTTGAAAGAAAGCCATACAGACAAGGAGGACATGAAATATATCTCCTTCCCTCCCTTTTGATTGGAAAAGAAAACACACTGTTAAGCAGTTTCTCAAGTCCCTCCTGACACGAACAAAGGGAGGGAAAGAGGAGAGAGAAATATATCATATATTGCAAGCAATGGCCTCCAGGCTCCACTGCCCGGCTTGACCCCATTATAAGCCGAGGGTGGCTTCTTTAGCTCAAAAAAAGGGTTGAAAAACTCGGTTTATCTCTGAGTATATACGGCATTCTATAAATATAAACTGAAATTTATAAAGGCACGCAAACTATTTTTCCTCACCCTATTGTGTGCAAATGTTGCACTTCAATTGGAGAAAAGAATTCAAATCCTTATGCTGATCTGGGTAAAGATGAATCTAATTCAGGCAAACCTACTTCACAGAATTGCTGTGAGGGTAAATGGGCAAATTATTTTGAAAAAAGACAGGCTATAATGTAATAAAACAGCCTAAATTCCATTTCCCGCTCCAAGTAAAGAAGTTCCACTGAATCAGTTGCTAGTGATAAGTAAACACATAAATCCTACTGCGTGAACTGGTTGTAATTCCAGGGACTTACAATGTGATTTAGGACAATATAATATGAGGCTGGAGACAAACATGGAGTTCAGATCCATGGGGCAGTTCACTTTTTCTTAATGAGTTGCCCTCAAAAATTATTGTCATGCATTTTGAGTCTATGGGGGCAAAGTGAGTTAGATTCAAACAAATAACACTATGCAACATGATTTTTGTTCCTGGGTTATAAATGCCATTTCCTAATTGGTTCTATCATAAAAACATGCAAAAAGTTTATTAAACTGCAAAAGCTTTGTTTTTGAGGGACATACTGCAGTACATTTTTGCTATAGTTTTTCAATGAATATATCGCATTGAGTCTCAACCAATTCAACAGTTTGTGGCCGCCACAAAAACAAAGTTTCTGGAGTATAACAACTACTTTCAAAGTAAGTACCTCACAATGAAACAGGACAACACTTTCAAACCAGGAACAGAAAAGTGTTCAAATTTTGTTACATAGTGTAAATAACGTTCCCATTTTTCCTAGTGCTCACAGAGCCCAGTCCCCATAGAAACAGAAAGACATGGGGAATTAATTATCACAAGAATGTTTATTACAAGGATGTGTGATGCTCTCTTTCTATCCAAAGTGGGATTTTGGGCTCAGTTTAGTGACTGCTTCCAGTGATATTTTTGGGACTGGTTTCAGCTGTTCTATTGTTTTCCTGTATTGTGCCTCTTTTCTCCTTACTGGGGTTTATGGAATTGTAATGGGACTTTATTGTGGGCATTTTATGGTATTACTAGCTGTACCCGCCACGTGTTGCTGTGGCCACCCTTCCCTCCCTCTTTCTTTTCTTCTTTCCCTCCTTCCTTCACTCCCACTTTCCTTCTTTCCCTTTCCTTCTTTCCTCCTCTCCTTCCTTCCTTCTCTACCTCTTTCCTTCCTTCCTTCCTTCCTTTGCTTTTTGATTCCATCCTTCCTACTCTCTTCCTTCCTTCCTTCCTTCCTTCCTTCCTTCCTTCCTTCCTTCCCACTTTCCCTCCTTCCTTCACTCCTTCTTTCCTTCTCTACCTCTTTTCTTCCTTCCCCCTTTTTCTTTTCCTTCTGCTTTCTCTTTCTTCCTTACCTCTTTCCTTCCTTCCTTCTTTCACACTTTGCTTTTTTTCTCTCCCTCCCTCCCTCCCTCCGCCTTCCTTCCTTCCTTCCTTCCTTCCTTCCTTCCTTCCTTCCTTCCTTCCCTCTTTCCCTCCTTCCTTCACTCCTTCTTTCCTTCTCTACCTCTTTTCTTCCTTCCCCCTTTTTCTTTTCCTTCTGCTTTCTCTTTCTTCCTTACCTCTTTCCTTCCTTCCTTCTTTCATACTTTGCTTTTTTTCTCTCCCTCCCTCCCTCCCTCCCTCCCTCCCTCCGCCTTCCTTCCTTCCTTCCTTCCTTCCTTCCTTCCTTCCTTCCTTCCTTCCTTCCTTCCTTCCTTCCTTCCTTCCCTCCCTCCCTCCCTCCCCCTTTTTTAGCTTTTCATCATTTAGCTTTTTTGGGTTTTTAAGTCCTTTCTGCTGGTTTTTTTTTGGGGGGGGGGGTCTGTTAGGGGTATAGTGTCCACTTTCGTGTCAATTCGTCCAGTGGTTTTTGAGTTATGTTAATCCTACAAACGAACATTACATTTTTATTTATATAGATATTGGTAACTGCTGTGCTTTGTAAGCTACTCCAGGAGAACTTTTTAGATTTGAAAGGCAGCCTAAGAATCCTATAAATAACTAGCTAGTTTATTCTGAGTGTGGAATGGGGAAAGTTGGAAACAGAAAAGCTCACACTACATAAGAATAGCTTTGGTGGAAGTGATTGTTATGGGAGATTTAGCTCTTTGATATCCTCAAAAGAGAAAAGCTTATGGTAATGAGTTTTGTTTATGTTGCCAGGCTGGGATTCACATTTTGTGCATTCACAGACTCTCCAAGTGGATGCATAGCTTCCATCATTTTGCATAGAAAACCTGGGACATACAGCAGAGTCTTGCTTATCCAACATAGGTCGGCAGAACGTTGAATAAGAGAAAATGTTGGGTAATAAGGAGAGATTAAGAAAAAGCCTATTAAATGTCAAATTACATTATCACTTTACAAATTAAGCACCAAAACAAAATGTTTTATAACAAATCAACAGAAAAGGCAGTTCAATACATGGTAACGTTATGTAGTAATTACTGTATTTACGAATATAGCACCAAAACATCGCATTATATTGAAACAGTTGTGGATCCGGGCAGGAGACAGACTGCATTGGATAATACAAAATGTTGGATGAGCAAAGGTTGGATAGGTGAGACTCTACTGTATGTGGCTGAGCAACATCAATGTAAGGTTAAGGCAGCAAAAACACACAAACTATGAGAAATTGCAGCTATTTGCTTTTGTCTGAACCTACCGAAAAGGGCAAGATTTGTCCTTGTTCTCCTCTCTCATAGTCATGAGTTAATTGCAAGCAAACTATTTCTGAGTTTTGAACTCATTTTGCAGCAATAGAAATAACCTGAGAACAAAGGGGGAAATAGAAGGAGAAACTGGGGCTTTTAAAAAGTTTTTGAAAAAAGTGGGATGGCAAAAATAAGAAGGGACTAAGACAGTTGGGGGAGTATGGGAATAAAAATAGAAAATTAGGTATTGTTAAGACTAAATTCACTGTGAGACCAAAGTGTTATTTTGATGGGAATAATGGACAACCATACAGAAAGAAAAATTGAAAGATTGCTGCAATATACTGTATTACAACTGCTTCAAGAGCTGTAATTGCTCTGAGATGGAGAATAGATTACTGCAATGCACTCTATGCGGGGTTGCCTTTGAAGACTGTTCAGAAGCTTCAAATGGTCCAACGGGCAGTAGCCAGATTACTCACTGGAGTGGTGTACAACTCCCGATACACCAGCTCCACTAACTGATTCTGAGCACAATTTAAAGTGCTGGCTTTAGCCTATAAAGCCCTAAAAGGGTCTGGCCCAGCTTACCTATCCAAACATATCTCCCTCTGTGACCCACCTCAGACGTTAAGATCATTGGGGGAGGCCCTGCTGTCGGTCCCACTCACCTCGCAAGCATGACTGGTAAGGTTGAAAGACAGGGCCTTCTTAGTGGTGGCCCCTCACCTATGGAATAGATCTGCCCCATTCCTCCTGACCGTCAGGAAAAAACTGAAAACATGGCTCTGGGATCAGGCTTTCAGCCAGTAACAGGAGTAGTGCAATATGAGACTACAAATTGATATGACAACTCGGATAGGGCCTGGAATACGATTTGGATCATGCAATTTTAATTGATGTGTTATTGCTATGTTTTTAATGGGTTTGGTTTTAATGTTTTTGTTTATTTATCAATGAATTAATATATGACATTGAATTTTTGCCTTTGTAAGGCCGCCCTGAGTCCTCTTCAGGGTTGAGAAGGGCGGAATATAAATGTGTTAAATAATATTGGAAGAAAGGAGCATGGACAAAGTGACTATGCTGATCAAGGAGAAATCTTTGGTTAACTTTAAGAAAGACTGGCACTTGTTCATCACCTTTTTACAACAGCAATGGGAGCATTTGTCAACTATAGGATTCATGAATTAGTAGAATTTTGCCGAAAATAGAAGTATTTCTGTATAATATTATTTAAAGGGAGAGCTAAAAACCATCAAATGAGAGTAAAAAGTTTAAAAATCAAAAAAGAAACTGAAGATTATGGATGGAGTTCTCTAAAACCCAATTTGGGGTTGGAGAGAGATGGAGAATATAAAATAGACAAATCATCCATCTGAATATGTGGAAGGACCCTGTTCTCAGGATCAGAGTGATGCTATATTCTGCTAAAAATGGAAAAAACTTTACGACAGGGAAAATGTCCGTATAGTCTGTTTGTTATGCTCACATTGAGACATGCCTAGACAGGAGACTGGGACAAACACAACTTCGATGGGCACTGGTCCAAGACTTAGAGAAACAACCGGTTGTTGTGTCGTAGAGAACAAACACAGCAACTTACACGAGAAAGGGAACCTCACAGGGCCAACTTAGAAAGTTTGGCTGCCACCTTGCTCTCACAGTTTCTATGAATGGATGCTAGTTAAAGGCTTTGCCAGGCAACAAATGCAATTCAGCCATTTCTGCCCAGCAAACTGCAATACTTTGTTTTTGCTCCATTTGCCAAAACTGACTCAGTCACCATTTTCAACCTGGAGGGCAGCTGGTTTCAGTGGGAGGACGAACAGTACCTGTCTGCACAGTCAGATGACATTTGAGAGGAGAGGCATATGCGAACTATGAACTAATCGTCTTCCAGACAGAAAGCTCAGCAAACAGCAGACTCAACCATAACTGAAGAAGCCTGATGATGCTATTCATAAGTTGGTCAGCTGGTTGGTAAACAGTCAGGACAATGATTCTATAAACAATCTAATCAAGGCATTATGTTTAATCACAATAAAGTCACATTTCTTTTTGGATTTCCATTCACCTTTTCTCTTTTTTTTTTCATCGAGTGGGGAGCTGTAATTCTTTGAGCTTAATCTGAAACATATTGTCACTTACAACACTTTTTGTAACCATAGGCATCTTTTGTCAATTAGTTTTATGCCATCTGGCATTCACTTATTGACCTAAGGATCATGGATTGTGTACAATTCCCTATTTCAGACTTAACTGAATTTTTTAAAAATCATTATGTATTCTTTAGAGCTAATATGTGTCACTTCGTGACATGGACAGCCAAGGTTACTCCTTTTCTCTCCTGATTCTCTATCATTTTGAGAACTTTCTCCTTTCTTCCCTTTACCATTTGTAGGAAGACCTGTTGCTGTTATCTGCTTTTGAGTCAACTCCAACTCACAGCAACCCTATCATAAGGTTTTCTCATCAAGATTTAATCAAAGCAGGTTTGCCACAGCTTTCTTCTGAGGCTGAGAATATGATTTTCCAAATGTTATTCAGTGGGTTTCATCGCCTCGGTGACAATCCAGATCTTCTAAAATCATAGAATGATAGAGTTGGAAGAGACCTCATGGGCTATCCAGTCCCAACTCCCTGCCAAGAAACAGGTAAATCGCATTCAAAGCACCCCTGACAGATGCTCATCTGTTCCACCCCAAATATCAATCCACTACTCTACATTGGCACTCTGTAGGAAGACCTCTTAACTGTAACCCAGAATATGGTATCACACTACTAAAATATACATCCATAGTACAATAGAATCTCACTTATCCAACCTTCGCTCATCCATCGTTCTGTATTATCCAATGCAATCTGCCTCCTGCCCGGATCCACAGCTGTTTCAATACATTGTGATGTTTTGGTGCTAAATTCATAAATACAGTAATTACTACAAAACGTTACCATGTATTGAACTGCTTTTTCTGTTGATTTGTTGTAAAACATGATGTTTTGGTGCTTGATTTGTAAAATCATAACGTAAGCTGATGTTTAATAGGTTTTTCTTTAATTCCTCCTTATTATCCAACATTTTCACTTATCCAACATTCTGCCAGCCTATTTATGTTGGATAAGCAAGACTTTATTGTATGTACAAGCTGTCTTCTGGATCAAGGGATCTCAAAGCATCTTATGGGCAAAACAATAATCCTCCAAAACAATTTAACATGAGCAAACAAATGCAGAAATGGATCTAATATACAGCCAGCCAAAACAAATCCATTTTTTGCCACTCGACTTAAAACAAGCAGGCTTCTCTTGGGTAGATATATTATAGTTTAACTGCTATGGCAAAAAGATGTGCTTTTTCCTCTGGAAAGGATCACAAGTTGTGCAATACTAGCTGCAAAGCAAGTTATACAAATAGTTGCTAACGCACCCTTGGACTTCTCTTTGCTTCTCTGATCACAAACCTTCACTAGTCCAAGAATCAAAGATCCAGACATTACATTGATTGCTGGAGGCAGAGATGTACAGAGTAACCACCCAGCTTTAGAAAAGTTCTCCCCTCTGCCATCTTAATGCAAGCCATGTGTCTCAGACCACTTTGCTGCTGTGCTAAAAAGCAAAGTAATCAGTGTTCTGTTGAGCAACTTCTTTAAAGTGTTCCATTAAAAGCCAAACACAACAGCATCCAGACACCTTAAAGATTAACAGATTTATTTTGCCATAAGCATTTCTAGGATGTCTACAAAATCTTATACCATATTAAAACTGGAGTTCTTTAAGGTGCCACAACTTCTTTGTTTCTGCCATAAAGGATTAAAACGGTATAGGACCAGCTGACCTGATATCTCGTCCCAATGCTTTTGACTGACCATTTAACCTCTGAACACTTAGTGACACTAGTCAACTCTGACTTATGTCATCTTCTAATAAAGTTTTTTTTTCCTGCAAGAGCTATTCAGAGGAGGCTTGCCTCTGTCTGCTCATGAGGCCAAGAGAGTGCAACAGTAGTTTCTATAACTAAATTTGGGATTTGAACCGTAGTCTCCCAGAGTGTCAGCCCAATTCTCAAACTTCTACATCAGTGGTTCTCAACCTTCCTAATACCACGGCCCCTTAATACAGTTCCTCATGTTGTAGTGACCCCCAACCATAAAATTATTTTCATTGCTACTTCACAACTGTCATGAATCATAATGTAAATATCTAATATGCACGATGTATTTTCATTCACTGAACCAAATTTGACACAAATACCCAATATGCCCAAATTTGAATATTAGTGGGGTTGGGGGGGGGGGGTTGATTTTGTCATTTGGGAGTTGTAATTGCTGGGACTTATAGTTAACCTACAATCGAAGAGCATTCTGAACACCACCAATGATGGAACTGAACCAAATTTGGCACACAGAACTCCCATGAACAACAGAAAATACTGGAAAGGTTTGGTGGGAATTGACCTTGAGTTTTTGGAGTTGTAGTTTACCTACATCAAGAGAGCATTCTGGACTCAAACAATGATCGATCGCACCAAACTTGGAACGAATACTCAATATGTCCAAATGTGAAAATTGGCGGAGTTTGGGGAAAATAGAACTTAACATTTGAGAGTTGTAGTTTCTGGGATTTGTAGTTCACCTACAATCAAAGAGAATTCTGAACCCCACCAATGATAGAATTGGGCCAAACTTCCCACACCGAACCCCCAAGCGTTGAAGGGACTTGCTGGCGTGAGCCTCGCTCCCATCTCGCATGCTCTCCTTTGCCCACACATGTGCACCATTCCTATCATGCACCAAACATGCCTGCTATCCCTCCTCACTTGGGAGTCTCAAAAACAGCCTTCCCTTTGGCTGAGACGCCAGCTGGTCAATCACAAGGGAGTAGGGCTTTTGGTAGGAGGATTCACCATCTGTTTCTAAAAAGGAAGAGACGAACAGGTAGAGAGATCTTCAGCCTTCTCTGATGAAGGGGTTCGTAAGACCATCAGAAATATATGTTTTCTGATGGTCTTTGGTGACCTCTCTGAAACCCCCCTCGTAACCCTCCCAGGAGTTCCGACTCCTGGGTTGAGAAACACTGTTCTACCTCATGGTGGCCTGCAAAACATGGCATGAATAAATAAACACTATTTTTTAAATTATGGTAACCTTTCTAGGCTAAGAAAGTTAGGTGTCCCAGTTGTTTACTGGATACAAAATGCTTATGCTAAACTAAGCATGTCAGCAGACTCTTCTTCATTTCCCACTGCTTCCTCTGAAATTGACTAAGGGATTTTGCTTTATTAAAAACAATAATGTTTGCAAATAGAGAGGATTTGGGACAGTTGTCTGCCCCACTGTATTCCCTAGCTTCTGACAACCCAAGCATCCTGCTGAAATGTTTTGAAACCAGCTTTCATGGTTGGTTAAGTCACAGCAGACAGATAGGGAATTGGTAATGTTATTTTTTTACCCCTCCCTGAGATGATTTAATCCTATCTGCTCCTTGTTTTGTTTCAATCATTATCTGCTCCCAGCCTTCAGGATAGGATGGGCTATCCATCTCGATAAATAGCTTTCGGATGAGAAAGAGGGATGATGGGGCAGAGACTGTAGGAGGGAGAGAAGCCATCTCACTGTGAATCAGCAGAAAGAGAAAACAGTTGCCAAAGCCCAATACACAACTCTCTATTGGGTGCTTTCCTCAATAAGGAAAGGTTTGAACCAGACGACTGTGAAGCAGCCAGGCAGGTGAATGAACACACAAACACAAGCTCACAAAGGCAAGGCGTCCTCCACAACCCTCCAGGCTGCATGGGCTGATAGAGTCCAGATAAAGAGAGACAGGAGGACTGACAAGAGGTGGAAGTGGAAGACGTGGACAGCAAGCTGAAGGCTTGAGATTTGCTCAGAGGAGAATCCAAGGCCAATTACAGCTTGCTGGAACAGCAAGCAGCACAAACACACAGACGTTGCGACACGTAGAAAGAACATTGCTGAAGGTGGCTAGCTTTTTATCCTGTGCTTTTCACCTGAAGTCCCACAGGTTGGATCTCCCAGAGTTTAGGAAGAATAAAGGATTTTTTTCCAGGCTCCAAAAGTCATACATTCCAATATACCCTCAGCCCTCCACATCTGCTGAAATTAGGGGCACAGGACCCATTTGAAAGTGAAGAACTGTGAATAAAGATATGGCTAGGAGAATACATCTTTGGGAAATATTAGCATGACTTTATGGTCAACTTCAGCTCAAACAGACCATAGAATCACATTGTAGGACCTAGAGATTTTCTGAAGGGTCTCTAGGTCCTCCAACAGTCATGCTAGAATACCTAGAGATTTATTTTATTTATTTATTTTCAACATTTCTACCCCACCCTTCTCAACCCCTGAGGGGGAACTCAGACCGGCTAACACTGGCAACAAATCGATGCCACAATATCATAATATAACAACAATATAAAAGCATAACTACACAATAGATTAAAAACAATAACATTAATTATACAGTCACATAGCCATTTCCATTATCATAACAATCATATGGTCCAGTTCAGCTTCCAAAGTGCCGTTGTGCCTACTAGCCGAAAGCCTGGTTCCAAAACCACAATTTCAGTTTTTTCCTAAAGGAAAGGAGGGAAGATGCCAATATAATATCACTGGGGAGCGAATTCCACAAGTGGGAGTCACTACCAAGAAGGCCCTGTCCCTTGTCCTCACCAGATGCGTTTGCAAAGCCGGTGGGATCGAGAGCAGGGCCTCCCTGGTGGATCTTAAATAACGAGGTGGAATGTAGAGGGAGATATGTTCGGACAAGTAATCTGGGCCAGAGCCATATAGGATTTTAGGCCAAGACCAGCACTTTGAATTGTGCTCGTAAATGGACCGGCACCCAGTGGGGCTGACATAGCAGGGGGGTGGTGTGCTCCCTGTATGGCACCCCGGTGAGCAATCTGGCTGCCGCCCGTTGGACTAGTTGAAGTTTCCAAACAGTCTTCAAAGGCAACCCCACGTAGAGTGCATTGCTGTAATCTATTCGGGATGTAACAGGAGCAAGGACCACCGTGGCCAGATCAGACTTCGCAAGGTACGGGCGCAGCTGGCGCACAAGCTTCCTAGTCAGAACACTGTTAATCAAATGCATGACTAATAAAATCTGCCAAAGTCAAAACTGCAAATGTGAAGGAATGACTGTAGATTGTGTGATAAAAGGGAGGCCAGAAAACAGCGTAGATGGCTTCCAACTACAACACTTCTACAAGTTTAATATGCAATCCAGGAAAAAAATGACAGACAATGAAGTAGTTCTTCAGTACTAAAACCCTATGTGGATGCTAAGGATTATTTTCCTAACATTTCTTCTGTAATCACTAAGAGTCAGGGCTTTCCTCTTTCAATGCCATTTCAACCATACTGAAACATATAGTGCTGATCTACTGCAAGAGCCTACTATGCAATCCCTGTGGCTAAATGAAGGAAACTGTTGACTCCGACCTTATGTCAAGGCCATATCGGACCCTCAGGATGTTGCTGAACTCTGACTCACGTCAACTTTAGCCAGCAATGAGGAATGCTGGGAGTTATAATCCAACAGCATTTGAATGGCTGCAACTGGTTCATCTTGCTCTGGGTGAGATTTTTTTTTTTTTTGCATGTGGAACAGCCTCTTTCTTGTTGCTTCCTGACTATTTTTAAATGGAAATGAATATATCTTGCACTGCAGACGATAATGATGAGGAAAATGTTACCTCTATTTTTGCTGCTTTTGTGAACTGTCATTTAAAGTTCTATGAAAGGAAGGGACAGAGCAGAGTGGTAGACTAGTTTAATTTTTAAGGATTGAAAAACACCCAATTACTGTATCTGTAATAAATGATTTTGAAAAATAAAGCAATTTTCTATATATATCTGGTTTGGGTCCAGGCTATTTGTCTAATTGCATCTCTCTATATAGATCTCGTGCATTGCGGTCTACAGAGGAGACCCTCCTCTCAGTCTCACCCCTGTCACAAGCTCGGTTGGTGGGAACGAGAGAAAAGGCCTCCTCTGTGATCGCTCCCCATCTCTGGAACTCCTTCCTTACAGAAACAAAAGTGGCCTTTATCCTCCTCTCCTTTAAGAAACTTCTAAAAATGCACCTATGCACTTTAGCGTATGGAGAGGAGGAGGATTAGGACTGCTGGCTAATCTACGTGTATTAGATAGTTGTTATTATATATCTTAAACGAAACACCGTTATCAGCCATTTTAATGTAATATCTAATAATTTGTTTTTAGGGTGTACATTGTGATTTATTTATGTTTTATGTCTTAATGCAGTGCTTCTCAACCTGGGGGTCGAGACCCCTGGGAGGGTTGTGAGAGGGTGTCAGAGGGGTCGCCAAAGACCATCAGAAAACACAGTATTTTCTGTTGCTCATGCAAGTTCTGTGTGGAAAGTTTACCCCAATTCTATCCTTGGTGGGGTTCAGAATGCTCTTTCATTGTAGGTGAACTATAAATCCCAGCAACTACAACTCCCAAATATCAATGTCTATTTTCCCCAAACTCCACCATTATTCACATTTGGGCATATTCATGCCCAGTTTGGTTCAGCTCCATCATTGAGTTCACATTGCTCTCTGAATGTAGGTGAACTACAACTCCCAAATTCAAGGTCAATGCCCACCAAACTCTTCCAGTATTTTTTATTGGTCAAGGGAGTTCTGTGTGCCAAGGTGGTTTAATTCCATCATTGGTGGAGTTCAGAATGCTCTTTGATTGTAGGTGAACTATAAATCCTGCCCAACCCCACCTGTAATCAAATTTGGGCATATCGGGTATTTGTGCCAAATTTGGTCCAGTGAATAAAGACACATCCTGAGTATCAGATATTTACATCATGATTCATAAAAGTAGCAAAATTATAGTATTAGTAGCAACAGAAATAATTTTATGGTTGGGGGTCACCACAACATGAGGAACTGCATTAAAGGGTCGCGGAATTAGGGAGGTTGAGAAACACTGTCTTAATGGATTGTTCTTGTTTTTATTTTATTTTGATACTTAATTCCTTTGTTGTAAGTTTTCTGTTGTTGCTTCCCATTATTTTGATGTGGATGGCCATTTGTCAGGGGTGATTTGAATGCAATATTCCTGCTTCTTGGCAGGGGGTTGGACTGGATGGCCCATGAGGTCTCTTCCAACTCTTTGATTCTATGATTCTATGATTCTATTTTGAGGAACTGAATGTTTGCCTTTTCGTGTGTAAACTGCCCTGAGCGGTTCTGGAGAGAGAGGGCAGTCTAAAAATAAAGTTGTTGTTGTTATTATTGTTGTTCTTCTTCTTATTATTATTATTATTAACACAAAAACACAGTATGACACAGCAAATGAGATATATATGCTGGATTTCGTTTCACAAAATCACAAGCTGAACACTTCCCAAGCATTTAGTACTGTGTGATCCAAGTAAGGTGGCCTTTTGCAGTTGACAGATTGTGATTTTGTCAATGTTTACTGTTTTCAATTGCTGGCTGAGATCTTTTGGCACGGCACCCAGTGTACCGATTACCACTGGGACCACCTGTACTAGTTTATGCCAGAGCCTTTGCAGTTCAATTTAGACAACATACGTTATTATTATTATTATTATTATTATTATTATTATTATTATTATTATGTTTGTTTGCCACCTCGTTCCTAGAGCAGGACCCAAGGAGGCTTACAAAAAATTATATACAGGCAGTACCTGAGTTTCCCCTGAGAAAAGGTGTCTCAACTGAAGCTTACTCACCAATCCTTGTTTCCACAACAAGCCAGACTTTTCCAAACTCTAATGATCACAGGGACAGAAAGTGAGGCAACATCTTCTGAACAGAGACACAGACTTCAAAACAAACAGCACAAGGGTGTTAGCCCTTCCCTATGATATCCAAAGCTAGCTAGCTACCGCTACACACACACACACATATTTGGCTGGAGTTATTCTTATGTAATTTACCTGTTCTGACTTAGATACACATTAAACTTAGGAACAAACCTACAGAACCTATCTTGTTCATAACTTGGGGACTGCCTGTACACCGTCTTACCCGTCTGGGAACCCTTTTAGAATAAAAATTAAAAGGAAGTTCATAGAGTGCTGGTGGTGGTTCAATTTGGTGTCAGACATCACAAATTGCATCACTGGGAATGTCCAACTAATCTCCATGACACTTGTATGACTGCATTCCACAAAGTAAGCAGAAGACCATTGAACGTGCTGCTAGAGGGAATGGCTGCATCCCTTCACTCGCACACTTCTAATATTGCGCTGCTTAGTAAGTAAGATTTCTATAATAGGGTATAGTCTTGACAAAAGATGGGCACATTACATGCAGTAGATTGGCAATACTGATGGTCTTATTAACGTATGTTTTATCATGTCAGACGTAACTTGAGAAACTGCAAGTTGCTTCTGGTGTGAGAGAATTGGTCGTCTGCAAGGATTTGCCCAGGAGACACCCAGATATTTTACCATTCGGTGAGAGGGTTCTCTCATGTCCCCGCATGGGAAGCTGGAGCTGACAGATAGGAGCTCACCCCGCTCCCCGGATTTAGACCATCGACCTTTTGGTCAGCCGTCCTGCCAGCACAAGGGTTTAACCCATTGCGCTCTTTAGAAAATTTAGTCTTGCTTATACTAAGTGGAACCTCAAGATCCCAAGAACAAGATATTTTAAGACAAGAGGTACCTATTAGAAGATGCAAATATTGTACTGCTAATTTTGTGACAGAGATAGCCTGACAACAGAATCGCTTGGTGGTCTCTCATTCATAAAGTCTCTATAAGTCAATGTCAGTTAACAACAACCACTGCTACTTTGTGTCCATTCCCCTGCTATTATATTGGGTATTTCTTGTGCAGCTTCTTTTCATTCTGCTTTCTGTTTGAGGCGGTGGATTCAAAAAGAGTAAGGAAAAGAAAAAAAAGATTACTGAGGATGAAGACAAGGTTGGGCTTCAATTCTCACCTGACTACTGGAAATGCAAACTGTGAGGTATTACAGGAGTTGAAGTCCAATAAGATCATAATGGCCTATCCCCGCCCTGTTTGAATTTTCTAACAACATTTTCGAAGATTTCTCCTTTGCCTTGAAAATGTAGTTCAAGCACAATGGAGGACCTTATTGCGGCAGCACCAGAGGCACTCCAAGTGGCCAGATACTGGTCAAAGGATATTTACTCAACTACCAAGCTTGGAAATTTTGTGTTTTGTTTGTTTGTTTGTTTGTTTTGTTCTGTTAGAAATGTAATACAATGGTCTGGTTGCCCCTGACATGATAAATAAAATATACTGAAGAACTAAGTAAAGATAAAGATTTCCCCTTAACATTAAGTATAGTTGTGTCCAACTCGGGGGGGGGGGGGGCTGCTCATCTCCATTGCTAAGCCAAAGAACCAGCTTTGTCCATAGACACCTCCAAGGTCATGTGGTCAGCATGACTGCATGGAACGCTGTTACTTTCCTGCTGAAGTGATCTACTCACATTTGCATGTTTTTGAACTGCTAGGTTGGCAGAAGCTGGGGCTAATGACAGGAGCTCACCCCGTCCCACGGATTCGAACCACCGATCTTCCGATCAGCAAGTTCTGCAGCTTAGCGGTTTAACCTGCTGCACCACCGCAGCCCGTTTATCTAGAAGAACTAGGTAGACAATAATCCCCACATTCAACAATTCTAAGAAGACAGATTTTTGAAACCATCCATATACTGGTACATACTGGTGTTATTTATATGGCATATAAAAAACACCAGTATATACTGGTGTTATTTACATAGCATATAAATAACACCATACATTATACACACACACATATACTGGCTATGTAAGTACGCCACCTAACATCTAATGCAACATAATTATGTCACTAGTGAATTCCAAGTTTGGAATCAGGAGTTGTTTATCTACATTGGGTGTTTTTTTCCTGAGAGCAAAGGTGTATGTTTCCACATGTGTATACATCTCTGGATACAATTGTACTCTCACACATTGTATCAAACATTCAAAATATTTCCTTGTGTTTCCTAAGCAGAGAAGAAGCAAGAGGGTGGGTTTACAAGACTACTTTCCCCACCAAGTGGTGACTTGTTTGCAGTCTTTTCATAACAGAAAGCCATGTGAAATCGATTTTCTGCCTTCAGATTAAAATCCTGCAAAATTAAAGAATTGTGTGTGTGTCAAGGAACTGATGGAGAAGGCAGGACAAAACACGTTGAATGAATACATTCCTAAAGCTTGGATTTCACATCGAAGCACTGCTAGAAATCAGCACAAGGTAGAAAAAACATTGGTGTGCATTATGCATATAGGACACTCATTAATTCAATGCCCATCATTCTTTAAGATCAATTTATCTATACACATAATAAAAGTGAAAAAATGTGTGTATGTGTGTGTGTGTGTGGCTGGGATGTCCATTTGCATAGAGAAGCCCTTGCCTCCAAAAACAGCTATAACTCCCACTATTCCGGAGACACCAATGGGCCTCACTTTAATGACTTTGCAAGTTATAGTGAGCGCCATGAACATGTACATGAGCCCTGCCAATGTCTTCCATAAACACAATACTGGCCACCACCCAAGTGAAGGCTTCTATATGGGTACAATTTCATCCTAGATTTTATGTGTTTCCTCCACCCACAGATACCCCAGTGTTTCTTACTCTCTCCATAGGCATGGAATTTGCATGACTCCGCCCACTGCCTCTCCCTTAACCCTTTCCTATTCTCTTCTATAGCACACAGCAAACAGAAGAATTGATCAGCAACTGAACATACTAAAAAGGATTGAGAATTCAGCATGATTTATAGGAGTTGTAGGTCCTGGGATGTATAGTTCACCTGCAATCTAAGAACCACGCTGAACTCCACCAATGATGGACCTGGAACTAACTTGGCACACAGGAGCCCATGACCAACAAAACATACTGGAGGTTTCTGGAGGGATTTATAGGAGTTGTACTGTAGTTCACCTACATCCAAACCCAAACAATGATGGATCTAGAGAAAACTTGGCATACACACCCAATATATCCAAATTTGAATACTGATGGGTTTTGAGGGGAAATGGCCTAGATGTTTGGAGTTCCAGGTACTGGGATTTATAGTTCACTTTCAATCAATGAACACTTTGAACTCCACCGAAGATGGAGTTGGACCAAATGTGGCACACAGAGCTCCCATGACCAGCAAATACTGGAATTATTTGGGGGGAAATTCACTTTGATTTGGGGGGATTGTAGTTCACCTACATCCAGAGAGCACAGTGAACACTGATGGATCTGGACCAAACTTGGCATATATACCTGATATGCCAAAATTTGATTACCAGAGGGGTTTGGGGAGGAACATTTCAGCAAAGGAGGAAATAGAGGTAAAGGAGATGAGAAGTAACCACTTTTTGATTCAAAGCAGAGAGAAAGGAGACAGAAGGTATTTGTGCCATATATGGGTGTATGTTTGATATCACCCTGTTATTTTACAATATAAAACGGAACTGTTGCTAGCATGATATCAGTTCAACCTAACTATACCCGATTTTAGGAGAGTAAAAACCAGGTGATTCCTCATCTAGGAATCCTAAATTTAAAAATAGAAAGACTCCAGATCTTCATGTACTACTGCAGGATTGCCTCAGGTAAGTAGGTGCTATTGCATAATTTATGGCCTATGAATCAAAATGTTTTCATGCATTTTATGATCTATGAAGCAAATCTGTGTGCAATTAAAAAACTCACCATGTGTGATTCAGGGATATCATTGCATGCATAAGCTGTGGCTAATATTTGCTTCATTTCTGGTCTCTAAATGAACAAAGCCAGCCAGTCGTTAAATGTCAACATTGGAGGATTTGGAGCTTTGACCTCCCATAGTGAGGGAATCCAAGGCTGTTTCAATAATCTCATGTACTAGATCTCAGGTGGGATCTCCCTGCATACCTCACAACTGGCTATTTTAACCAGTGTAATGGGAAATTACAGATTTTTTTCTTAACTATTTTGCTTTTGTTTTAGTAAAGTTAAGCAACAAGAACCATAATCTTTATACAACACTTATGCAACCATAGTAAATGAAGCTGGGGAAAAGATTAATGGAAATATCTGCAAGAACTGAAGTTTCACTTAGCCCCTGTCAGATCCAGATTATTTGGTTTGAACTGTATTATATGGCAGTGTAGACACATATAATCAGTTTCAAAACAGATAATGTGGATTATCTGCTTTCATAACCTGGATTATATGGCAATGTAGAAGGGGCATAAGTGTAATTATAACATCATAGACTGAGGTGGGCAAGGGAGAGCCTATGATTTCATGTGCTCCCCCAGTCCTGGTTTGGTGAACCCTGACCCTGCTAGACACCTCAGATCACTCCTTTTTCTGAGAATGAAAACTTTTTAGAAGGCAATTCGCCTTCTAAAAAGATTGCAGGATGTCCTTGAACCGTTCAGCCGTTAATTTAGTTTCGAGCAGCTAAATAATCAGAAACTAATTATTATTGTTCATTGGTTGGTTTGATGCTTGCTTTTATATTTTGTTATAATGTGGGCATGGCTGACAGGGAGCTCTGGCATGGGCTGGTCCGTGAGGTCACGAAGAGTTGGAAGTGACTGAATGAATGAAGAACATGTTGTTTTATTTTGTTTTATGCTGTTGTTGTGTATTTTAATGTGTTATCTTTCAATTATGTTGATCCGATTTGTCCCCATGTAAGCCACCCCAAGTCCCTTCGGGGGGAGGGAGGCAGGCTACAAAAATAAAGTTATTATTATTATTATTATTATTATTATTATTATTAATAATAATAATAATTCCTTCTGGCTGCTTCCAGACATGGGTTTTGGGGGGGGGGTAGCCTCAACTTCAGAAGAAAGCCAAGGCAAACCCACTCTGAACAAATCTTGCTCACCTTGCAAACCCTGTGATAAATTTGTCTTTGTTACTGTTGTGTGTCTTTAAGTCATTTCAGGCTGAAGAGAATCCTATTGTGGTGTTTCCTTGGCAAGATTTATTTCTGTGCTTTCCTTTGCCTTTCTCTGAGGCTGAGAAACTGCGACTTTCCTAAAGTGTGTCAGTGGGCTTCTCTGGCCAAGGAGACATTTGGACCTGGTTCCCTGCTAATTGTAAATGCTGATAACCTCCACTGGGGAGCTACATCTTAGTTAACCCGAACCCTTTGCATGTACATCAGCATGCAAAGAGGTTTCAATAAATCCAATAATTAAACAAAATTTAGAAGCTACAATTAATGCAAAATGTAATAGCTAGACCAATGGTTCCCAACTGTGGTCTGTGGACCACTAGTGGACTGCAAGAACTAAAATATGGTCCACGGTCTCACTGTGGCTACACCATTGCAAGAAGAGCAACTGGTCTAGTAAGACCCTCTTATAATGCTGACGCTTATTAAATAGGGTTTTCTTTGGGGAAGCAGATGACGACTACTGGCTGGCATATGTTCTGTATCAGAAACTAGAGCTGATGTGATCTATCCAATGCAAACCGAATCTAAAGTTGGCCAAAAACTGTTTCGTAACCCTTTTGGTACTGATGCTGGAGAGTGGCCCCTGCTCAAAGTGGTACCTGTTTAAGTGTTCCCTGGTCAAAAAATGGTTGGGAACCACTAGGTTAGATGCTTGATAGTTGTGTGCATTAGATACCAAGCATCATCGGTCTTGTACCAACTGGATTCAAGTTTGCTTCCAAATTCAAAATCTTGGTTTTGATGTTCTGGTTCCTGTGTACCCTCAAGTCATTTCTGACCTATGGCAGCCCTAAGGTGAACCTGACACGGGGATCAACAAAAACCTAAATTGCTTAGGGTCAAGATATCTGAAAGACTACCTCCTATGAGCCTATTCCAAATTTGAAAGGGTTCTGTTGTGGTGCAACTGCTGTGCACCTCCCTCTTGGGGGATGTCAAAGTGTCTCTATTATGTGTAAGTTCCAACGGTTCCAATAGAAAGCTGTAACTGTAACATTTCATATGGCATTTTATTCTTAAAACCTGAGGTACTGCTCTAGCTCTTTTACAGATGTGCGTTTTATATGCTATTTTTGGAGACACTATTTTAGTTTGTTTTTAAGCAACAACTCATTTTCATCTACTGTACTACTTCAAGGGCTTTGATGAGGTGAGAGTTGAAAAAATCAGTGCTTTAAATAGAAATAAATAAAATGCTAACAACGTGAGAACTTTTAAAAATCTCCTGTTCTTTAAATTCTTAGACTTAAAACTGAGGCTACATCTAATCTGGCTCCAACTGTCTTGACCCACACTAATGTTTAAAGGGGTGGAAAGTCTATTAACTCTTATATCACAATTGCTCTTTGACTAAACTCATGCTGATTGCAAAGGAGTTCATATCTGCAATCCAGTGCTATATATACACATTTATTGAGACACCAAATTGCACTGGGACTGCAGCCATAAGCAACATATTTATGATCAAGGCTGTGGTTTATTAGAAAGGCTTCTACAGTAATTTACAAAAAAATAAAGACGTCATCAATTCCTTTTGTCTTTTTCTCTAACCTTCTTGTACATTGTGTATTTTTATTTCTACCATAAATATGGTTTTAAGTCTCTCCCTTCTGGAAATGCTGATTAGTGTATTGTATTTATGTCACTTAAAAATATTATTTTATCTTTGTGTGCCACCCAGGAAACAATGCTCCTGGGAAGCTGAAATAGCACTCTTAAACCATGTGCAGCTTTAAAAGTAAGCCTATGCAATCCTTATTCACATTATTAAGGCAAGAGCACATCATCTTATTATTATTAAGGCAAGAGCACAACAGGTATGATGTCAGAGCAGTGTGCTGAAATATGTCCATAGTTATATGTTCTTGTAACCTTGAGGGTTTGTAGGTATGAAAATAATTACCTTAATAGGCTTCTGCATTCAATGACACCACACAATAATTGCCTCGGCAGAGGAGCCACAGCTCAAAGACAAAGCACCTGTTTCCTATTCCAAAAGTTTCAGTCCTAAAATCCCCCACTCAAAAACGCCAAAACAAAACAAAACAAAGGGTTTGGGAACCATGTACATTCCAGATGCTCTTGAACTGCAACTCCTAGGATTACTTAGGATTTGTTATGTTGGTTACATCTCTTGGGAATTCATGTTCAAGCTCATCTGGAGGACCATGTAACGTCTGGAAGATGACATAATGTCAACATCTGTTTTTAAAAACTCTCACAGAATGTTTGACTTTTGCCCAAAAGATGATGTGGCTCGGTAGGGAAGCAATACTGAGCTAAACAAATAGTCTTGATGTATTGTTTTGAAGTTTTGAATTCCATGCTTGGCCATGAAAGCCACTGTATGATCTTGGGCAAGTTACACTCTCTCAGCCTCAGGAGAAGGAAATGGCAAACTTCTGAACAAATCTTGCCAAGAAAACCCCATAAAGGGGTCGCCTTTGATCAGAAATGGCTTGAGGACACATAACAACAACAACAAATGCTCATATAGTGGTCTAAATCCACTGCTACTCCCAACTCATTGAATCAGCTCTGAACATTAAATCAATATCTCATTGATTAAATGGGTTTCTTGTAGCTGATATTAAGAATTACATTTTGACTAGCTGGCTAGGACTCTGGGAAAGTAGGTTTCAAATCCCTACACAGACATAGAAACCTGCTAAATAACCTTAGGCAAGTCATATCTTTCAGCTTTAAAGGAAGGCAATGACTAACCTCTTCTGAATAAATTTTGCCAAAAGCCCTGTGAAATAATAAAAAGCCAGTAAAGGTGGTCCCAGAGGTGATCAGCACACTGGGTGCAGTGCGTAAAGACCTTGGCCTGCACTTAAACACAATCGGTGCTGACAAAATTACCACCTGCTAGCTGCAGAAGGCCACCTTACTGGGATCTGCACACATTATTTGCCAATACATCACAAGTCCTAGACACTTGGGAAGTGTCTGACATGTGATCTAATACAACAGCCAGCAGAGTGATCTTATCTACTGTGGACTCATCTTGTGTTTCAAATAATAATAATAATAATAATAATAATAATAATATCCCACAAAAATACTGTGGGACTTTAAAATCCAAACTGACAAATTTTTGGAACACAATACACTAGACATCACGGTTGTAAAAAAGAAAAAAGTTTGGATTATTGATGTCGCCATACCAGGTGACAGTCGCATTGAGGAAAAACAACAGGAAAAACTCAGCCATTATCAAAACCTCAAAATCAAACTGCAAAGGCTCTGGCATAAACCAGTACATGTGGTCCCAGTGGTCATCGGCACACTGGGTGCCATACCAAAAGCTCTTAGCCAGCATTTGGAAACAATAAACATTGACAAAATCATGATCTGTCAACTGCAAAAGGCCACCTTACTTGGATTTGCGCACATCATTCAAAAATATATCACACAGTCCTAAACACTTGGGAAGTGTTCAACTTGTGATTTTTTTTAAATATTTTTTATTGAGTTTTCACCATAATAAACATAAGCATAAAAGCAGAAAAATAGAAGATAGCATAATCGTATATTGATAACCCACCACCATACTACTAAAAACCCCGAAATACCCAAGAAAAGGAAAAGAAGAAAAGATTAAAAGAAAAACAATAAACATCCTACTCTACACCCTAGTGTGACTTCCTTTCGTCTTACTTTCCTCTAATACATATTCCAATGTCTCCTTCCCTTCTTTACTTTACTTCCAATATCACCAGTTAGTATATACAGGGAGGATTTTGTACATTTCTTTCCCACTCTCTTATTTAGATTATTTTTAAACATTCTCTCTTTTCGATATATTCTTCCACAGGGTTCCAATCTGTTTGTTTCATCCCTTGACCGTTACATTGTCTTAACCAAAATGTTAATTCATCCATATCCTTGATATCAATAATTTTTTTTATCCAATCTATTCTTTGGGGGATTTTCTCCTGTTTCCACACTTTGGCTAATACCATTCTCGCTGCTGTGGCTAAGAAGGTAAATAACTTCTCAGTATTCTTATCTTTAAAAATATCCGAGTCAAACATGCCCAGCAGATACATTTCCGGTCTAAACGGAAATTCCTTTTTTAATATTATTTTGCATTCTTTATGGATCATTTTCCAATATTCAGTAATTTTTCCACACGACCACCAAAGGTGGTAGAAAGTACCTTCTTGGGTTTTACATTTCCAACACTTATTATCTATCTGTTTATTCATGATATTCAATTTTTGGGGAGTCATGTACCACCTATGCAGCATCTTCAACCAGTTTTCCTGGAGGTCCGATGCATAGGTGTATTTCAGTCTCTTTGTCCATATAATTTCCCATTCTTCGAGTCGGATTGCCCTGCCAATATTTTTGGCCCAGCGTATCATGGACTCTTTTATGACTTCTCTTTCTGTTGCCCATTCTAGCAGTTTTTTATATATTTTTGTAATTACCTTTTTCCCCCCTTTCTGTAATTTATCCCAAAAATCTTCTTTAGATCCAAAACCTTTTTCTTTATCTCGTTTAAATATTTCCTGCACTTGCCTATAATGCAGCCATGAAACATTTTTAAATTTATTCCTAATTTCTTCCAGTGGCTTCAACACATACGTGTCCCCACTTTTAGTTAATAAATCACTATAGATCGGCCAATTTGTCCAACCTAGAAGTCGTCTTTGGTTTGCTTCTAGGGGCGAGACCCATTGAGGAGTTTTCTCAAAGAAGTAGTTCTTGTAGTGTTCCCAGATTTTCAATAGTGCTGACCGAATAAAATGATTCCCAAAGTTTTTTTCCTTGTGTTTTCCTTCATACCATATGTATGAATGCCATCCTTTTCTAAGGTCAAAACCTTCTAGTGTTAAGATTTTCGTGTTAACTAATTTACTCCATTCTAAAGTCCACATTAGAGCGGCTGCTTCATAATATAATTTCAAATTGGGTAAACCAAATCCTCCTTTTTCCTTTATCGTGTTCATAATCGTTACATTGATCCTAGGTTTTTTGTTTTTCCAAACAAATTTCGTAATATCATTATTCCATTCTTTAAAGTAATTGTTGTTCCTTATAATTGGCAGATTTTGAAAAAGATATAACATTTTAGGCAAAATATTCATTTTAACCGCTGCAATTCTCCCCAACATAGATAAGTTCAATTTTTCCCAATTTGACATTTCTTGTTTAATCTCTTTCCATTTATTTATATAATTATTTTCAAACAATTGGAGATTTCTGGCTGTTACCCAAATCCCTAAATATTTGATTTTGGGTACTACCTTAATTCCCGCCAATTCTTCTAGGATTTTTTGATTTGCCTGTGTGATATTTTTCGTAAGTAACATTGTTTTTGATTTATTTATTTTTAGGCCTGCTACTTCCCCATATTCTTCTAATTTATTTATCCACTTTGTAATATTTTCTCTCGGGTTTTCAATTATCCCTATGAGGTCATCGGCAAACGCCCTGATCTTGTATTCTTGTTTATCCAATTTTATACCTTTCAGAGTGGCATCCTTTCTAATATCTTTTAACAAGATTTCCAGGGCAAATATAAATATTAGGGGTGACAGGGGGCAACCCTGTCGTGTTCCTTTTCCAATTTTTATATTCTCTGTTAGAGTCCCGTTGATTAACAATTTTGCTTTTTGATCCTCATAGATCGCTTCGATGACATTTTGAAAATGGAGGCCAATGTCTATCTCACGAAGTAGGAATTTGAAAAAGTCCCAGTTCATATTGTCGAACGCTTTCTCAGCGTCGACAGACAATAGTGCCATTTCCTTTTGGTGGTGTGTTTCATAGTATTCTAAAACATCTATCACAGTCCTAACGTTGTCCTTTATGTTTCTATTGGGAAGGAAACCACTTTGCTCCTCTCCAATCCAGTCTTTTAAGAAGTCTTTGAATCTGTTGGCTAATATACTTGTAAAGATTTTGTAATCTGTGTTCAATAATGAAATAGGCCTATAATTTTCCATTTTTTCCTTTACTGTTCCCTCCTTGTGGATCAAAATGATATCTGCCTCCTTCCATGAATTTGGAATCTCCTGATTTTCCAAGGCATTATTTAGTACTTTTTGTAAAGGTATTAAAATTTCTTCTTGCATTGTTTTATAAAAACAAGCAGAATATCCATCAGGACCCGGAGCCTTATTATTTTTTAAATTTTGGATAGCTTTTTTAATTTCATCCAATGTAATTGGTTTATTCAATTTTTCCCTTTGTTCTTCTGAAATTCGGTCTATTTTTTGTTTACCCAGATATTGCATAATTTTTTCTTTATCTATATTCCCCTTGGTGTATAGATCTTGGTAGAATTTAGTAAATTCTCTCAGTATCTCTTTTTCGGTAACTACCACCTTTTCCCCTAATCTTATTTTATTAACTATTTGAGTTTGTTTCTTTTTCCTTAATTTTCTTGCCAACCACCTCCCTATCTTATTTGCATTTTCAAAGGAGGATTGTTTAATAAATTTCAATTGCTTTGCCAATTCTTCTATCTCCAAATTGTATTTCTTTTTCTTGAGTAGTTCCAACTCTTTAATAATTTCTTGGTTCTCTGGATCATTTTTTAGCTCCGTTTCTTTTCTACTAATTCCGTCTTTCAACTCATTCATTTTCGAATTTTTGATTCTTTTCCTTATCGTATTGTGCTGAATGAAGTGCCCTCTCATAACTGTTTTGTATGCATCCCACACTATTGTTATCTTAGTGTCTTCATTGTCATTTATTTCAAAATACTCTCTCGATTTCTCCTTGTATCTATCTATATCTCCTTGTAATTTTAATAAATTATCGTTAAGCTTCCATCTTCTACTTGGTTTCCTGTAGTTAATATTCATTATTATCGGGCCATGGTCCGAAATGTCTCTTGGGAGAATTTTTATCTTATCTACTTTTAACGTTAGAGATCTTGTAGTCCATACCATATCTATTCTAGACCAGACCGCGTGTCTGCTAGAATAGAATGTAAAGTCTTTTTCTTGAGGATTATGCACTCTCCAAGTATCATCAAGGTCAAATTCCGCTTTTAACGTAAGAAAACCCTTAGGTAGACTACTTTGGTTTCCTTTATTATATCTTCCCTGCCGTCTTGTTCTATCCTTCTGTGTATCTATTATGCCATTGAAATCTCCCATTATTATCAGATGATCAATTTGTAAATTTAACAGATTTTCTTTTAAGGTTTTAATGAATTTTGTTTTCGGACCGTTGGGGGCGTATATATTGCATATTATCAATGCTTCCGTGCCTAATGTTATTTTCACTATTACAATTCTGCCATCTTGGTCCTGGTAGACCAATTCTGATTGGAATTGTTCATTAATGTATAAAGCAACCCCTTTTTTCTTTTCTACTGCCGAGGAGTGATAAAGTTTTCCCAACTGTTTTTGTTCTAAATAAGATATATGTTTTTGCGATATATGTGTTTCCTGTAGTGCGATAATACTATAATTACCACACTTTAATTGTTTGAATAGCTTTTTCCTTTTATTAGGGGAATTTAATCCATTTACGTTGTTAGAAAAACAATTTATTTGGTACATAAATTCTGTCATTTCATTCATCTGTTGGTACCACTTCTGATTCCTCTCCTTCTTCCTCGTCATCTCCATCATCATTGGTCGACTGCATCTCTGCTGTGGCTCCTTTTAGTTCTGGGGACTTTGATCTTTTCCTCTTAGGCTTCTTTCCTCTTTCCGCTGATTTTGGTGTTGTTTTTATTACTTTCTCTTTCTCCAACCTTTTGTAGAAATCCTTAGCCTTTTCCTCTGATGTAATCCAGTATTTTTCTCCCTTGTATGTTGTCATGATTCCCTCACTTTTTTCCCACCTAAATCTTATATTGAGCTTTTTAAGCTCATCTGTCAGGAAAAAATATTTCTTGCGCTTGTTCAGGACCGTTAGGGGGTATTCTTTGAGAATCAGGATTTTTGTATCTTTGTAAAAGAGTGGTTTTTGCGTGTTTTGTTTCAAGATGTCATCTCGAGTCTTTTTTCTCACAAATTTTACAATAATATCCCTAGGGACTTTATGTTTCTTTGCATAACTAGTTTGGATTCTAAAGACTCTGTCAATTTCATTATTCATTTCTTGTTCCGGGCATTCCAATATTTTTGCTGTTATCTTTATCATTATTTCTCTTATGTCTTCATTTTCAGTTTCCATAACATTTCTAAATCTTAATTGATATTCCGTCTCATTTTGTTCTAATTTCTCCTGCAATTTTTCTAGTTTTGCATTCTTATTATCCAATTGTTCCACCTTTTTCTGTATTTTAACTTGATTTTTTTCAATTTTTACCTTGTCCTTTTTTAGCTCACTGATTTCTTTGTTCATTTTCCCTAATTCTTCTCTCAGATCTTTTTTGATTTCCGCCATTTCTTCCCGTATCAATTTCTGTTGTTCTTCATGTCTTATTGCTCTCTTTTCAAAATCCTTTTGCAACACATCCTGTTTTTCAGACAATTTCTGTATTTCTTTTAAAATATCCTTCCAGCCCGTCGGTCCAGTAGTTCCTGATGTCCCTGCTATAATTGCTGTGCTTGTATCTTCTTGTCCTGAGCCCCTTCTCAATACTCCTTTGATGTCCTTCGATTCTGTTTTCTGTTTAGGGGTTGTCATTTTGTAGTTTTATTTATCTTTATTTATCCTAGCAGAATTTATTAATTCTATTAATTTGCTTCAAATTGTTGTTCTCAAAATTCCCAACTTTCTTTATGATGATTTCCTTTGTTTAGTCCCCTTTTCTCTGGGGGAACTGAAATAATACTAATACAAAATGTATTTGGTAATTTAATTGATTTATCACAATTAATAATATAATTATTATTCTCAATATATTTTTAATTCAATTAATTCTATTTAATTATTTGATTATTAAATTTGATCAATTAATTACTTGTAAATTAATTTTTAACACTAGTAATTCCCCACTAAATTAATTAGTATTAATGTTGCTTAATTTAATCCTTTGAATTTTATGTATATATATATCTATATTTAGTTTTGTGATAAGGCACTTCAATATTATCTAAAGTTCGTGATTTTGTGATACGAAATCCAACATATATATCTTGTTTGCTGTGTCATACTATGTTTTTGTGTCAGTAAAATAAATAATAGTAATAATAATACTAATAAAAAATTATTTTTCGGCCAACCTATTTCCCCAAGGGAACTCTGGGCAACTTCCATACAAAAAAGAAAGGCAAACATTTGATGCCTTGGTAAAAAACATACACATGGTCACCATACGTCAAAAATGACTTGACAACACACAACAAGAATAGCAGACTGTATTTTAAATGCAGAATGAAATGGTGTAGTAGTGTACGGTTAAAAGAGGTAGCCCTTAGACTGGTACTGATCCTTAAGCCATACATTTATGCGAAAGAGACAAAAATTTCTAGCCAGCAGGCATAAATATAATGACAATCCTCAACCAATTGGAAAATATACTTACTGCTCTCCCATACAAGAAAAGTACTGGTATAGTGGTTTGAGTGTTGTAGTAGGACGCTGGAAGACCAGGGTTCAAATCCTCAATCAGCCATAAAAAACCACTTGGTGATCTTGGGCAAGTCACACTCTCTCAACCTTAGAAGAAGGCAAAGGGAAAGCTCCACTGACTAAACCTTGCCAAGAAAACCCTATTATATGGTCATCATCACTCAGAGTAGAGAGCATTCAAAAAGATAGCAGCAAAGGATAGCTATCTATTTAGCTATCTATCTATCTATCTATAATGATAATGATAATAATAATTTATTTATAACCTGCCCTCTCTCCCCGAAGGGACTCTTATCGATCTACCTACCTATCTATGGATAGCATAGGGAAGGGTTAACACCCCTGTGTTGTTTATTTTGCTGTCTGTGCGAAGAAACAAGGATTGGCAATAAAGCTTCAGTGGAGACACCTTTTTCCCCATGATAAACTCTTTCAGGAGTGAATTTCCCATCCTAGGGGTAGCTTTCTCTCACTTCCTCTCGTCTCACCTCTGTTCTTAACTAGGAATAGTTGGCAAGTCAGATGTTTGTAACACAGGGACTGCCTGTACAAGTTTAGCAAGTTGATTATAATTTTTTAAAGCCTTTCACCAAAGATATTATTTTCCTTCCACTGCTGCAAATATGGAAACCAAGGGGGGCGATGATAGGAGAAAGGTACATTCTGTCCTTTCTCCACCAACACACACACTTGGTTTGCATGGAGTTCTTCATTACGTAGGGTGCCCAGGCAAATAGTTAAATACAAAACTGTGTTTGTTTGTGTGCGTGTATACACACACACACACACACACACACACACATATATTATAAAATATAGTAAGTTGCTATGGCTACAAATCTATATATTTAGACTGAATTAATCCTACTGAATTTAGTGGCACTTATTTAGAACGAATACATGCTAGACTACGAAAACTCTCTCTGAAATTTTTTTTAGAAGAAATACAGGCAGGTGCCTGGTGTATGTATGTATGTATGTATGTGTGTGTATATATATATATATATACACAGTGGGGGGAAAGTATTTAGTCAGATACCAATTGTACAAGTTCTCCCACTTAAAAACATGAGAGATGCCTGTAATTGACATCATAGATAGACCTCAACTATGAGAGACAACATGAGAAAAAACATCCAGAAAATCACACTGTCTGATTTTAAACAAATTTATTTGCAATTATGATGGAAAATAAGTGGGAGAACTTGTACAATTGGTATCTGACTAAATACGTTCCCCCCACTGTGTGTGTGTGTGTGTGTGTGTGTGTGTGTGTGTGTGTGCGCGCACACACACGCGCACACACACACACAAACACAGTTTTGTATTTAGCTATTTGCCTGGGCACCTTACATAATGAATTCCATGCAAACAAATTGTGGGAGTTGAAGTCCAAAATACCTGGAGGGGCCAAGTTTGCCCATGCCTGATATATACGCATAGTCAAAATTTCAAAAATACCTATAGCTCTGTGTAAAGTATCACTAAATCTAGTCTAAAAAGAAAGCATTTTGTCACCAGGGTTATTTAACTAGCTGATGGAACAAACCACTAGTTTTAGAACTGCATTCCTTGGAAGCCATAAACATGCATTAGGCACTTTATAACAGGCTAGGAGCTGAACCGCAAAATAAAGTATCTGTGTGTGGCAAAAGTTCCTGCAAAAACTACGAAACTATGAATTGTGCCCTCAAAAATATACCCTTGCAGATATTTGTTTTACTGTGTAGTCATCTGTAAACAAACATTGTTGTTGTTGTTCATTCGTTCAGTCGTCTCCGACTCTTCGTGACCTCATGGACCAGCCTACGCCATAGCTCCCTGTCGGCCGTTACCACCCCCAGCTCCCTCAAGGTCAGTCCAGTCACTTCAAGGATGCCATCCATCCATCTTGCCCTTGGTCGGCCCCTCTTCCTTTTGCCTTCCACTTTCCCCAGCATAATTGTCTTCTCTAGGCTTTCCTGTCTCCTCATGATGTGGCCAAAGTACTTCAACTTTGTCTCTAGTATCTTTCCCTCCAGTGAGCAGTCGGGCTTTATTTCCTGGAGGATGGACTGGTTGGATCTTCTCGCAGTCCAAGGCACTCTCAGCACTTTCCTCCAACACCACAGCTCAAAAGCATCGATCTTCCTTCACTCAGCCTTCCTTAAGGTCCAGCTCTCACATCCGTAGGTGACTACAGGGAATACCATGGCTTTGACTAGGCGGATCTTTGTTGCCAGTCTGATGTCTCTACTCTTCACTATTTTATCGAGACTGGACATTGCTCTCCTCCCAAGAAGTAAGCGTCTTCTGATTTCCTGGCTACAGTTTGCATCTGCAGTAATCTTTGCACCTAGAAATACAAAGTCTGTCACGGCCTCCACGGTTTCTCCCTCTATTTTCCAGTTGTCAATCATTCTTGTTGCCATAATCTTGGTTTTTTTGACGTTTAGCTGCAACCCGGCTTTTGCGCTTTCTTCTTTCACCTTGATTAGAAGGCTCCTCAGCTCCTCCTCGCTTTCGGCCATTAGATAACTAATATATATGTGTGTGTGTGTGTGTATACACACACACATATATATATACACACACACATACACACACACACATATGAAATAAATATAACTTTCCAATCAATATTTCACAGAGTTTGTTTAGAGTAGACCACATTTTAAAAATTTCCAGGGGAAAGGAGTGGTGGTGTTACATCGTATCTTTTTTAAAAAGTTAGTGCCACCATAAAATGGATAAAATGGACCTCACTACCTCTGAGGATGCTTGCCATAGATGCAGGCGAAACGTCAGGAGAAATGCCTCTAGAACATGGCTCTATAGCCCAAAAAAACCCACAAGAACCTAGTGATTCCAGTCATGAAAGCCTTCGACAATACAATGGATAAAACGTTTCCAAGTACTATAAAACATTTTGTAATTTTTGAAATAAATAAATAAATTACAGCACTAGGATTTCATAACAACAACTATTATTATTATTTAAAGGCCACACTATATCCCCGAGCGGACTAATCTCACAGCTAATCTCAGGATACATCTACACTGTCAAATTAATGCAGTTTGACACTGCTTTAATTGGCATGGCTCAATGACATGGAATAATGAGAGTTGTAGTTTTATAAGGTTTTATAAGCCACCTCTGCCAGAATACTATGCCTTAGCAAAAGTGTAAAACTGTGTTAATTCAACAGTGTAGATGCACCCCCAGTGTTTGCCATTTTACATCTGTGTTGATTTAGCATTTAGAAACTGATTAAATGTTTCTGCTTCAGATGGAACTAGATGCGAGACCAGGCATGGACAAACTGGCCCTCCAGGTGTTTTGGACTTCAACTCCTACAATTTGTTCACGTGGAATTCTAATACAAAACTCTCTCTCTCTCTCTCTCTCTCTGTGTGTGTGTGTGTGTGTGTAGAGAGAGAGAGAGACCAGGCACCTGCCTGTATTTTTTATTTTTTAGAGAGAGTTTTTGTAGTCTAGCTCTACATGTATTCATTCTAAACAAGTGCCACCAGCCTAAGTATATAGGTTGTAGCCATAGCAACTTATTATATTTCTATCTATCTATCTATCTATTTTATTTATTTATTGAATGTATACCCTGTTTTACTCCTAGAATGTTATCCAAGGTGGTTAGCATAAGTGGTTGAGGGGAGAAAGGAAAAGGCCTGAGACTGTTAGGAATTGTGGGAGTTGAAGTCCAAAACACCTGGAGGACCGAAGTATGCCCATGCCTGTGCTAAACTTATATTTGTACCCAATTCCTTGCTATTTTTTTAAAAAAGCTTTCTATTTTTTAAAAAACGCAAATATACTTTGTGTGAATCAAAGTGAGGCCTATGTAAGTCTATCAATAGCTATTACATTTTTTGTTATCTGTGGAAAGCAGCAGGTTCTGCGCACCATTGAATACAAGCTCAAGAAACATTGTCAGAGAGGTCTTACGTCTTCATGTTTTGCCCACATATACCTATGCATCTCGGAGATCCTCCCCTTCTTTTCCTTCTCCTTCAATTAAGTAATTTTCCTAATTATGTTATCAGTTGGGCAACACTTGCCTTTTTACCTAGAATTTCTCTCTGCCTCTCACTCTCTCGTGAGTCACCAGTCAGGTTACTTATACAGAAACCACCTGGCTCAGGTGAAACACAGCCATTTCAGGGAGACTGGCACGGCAGGCCTGCTTAGCCATGCGATACATGAGGCTAAACCAAAATAATAATAATAAAAAATAGCGTAGAATGCGTAATGAGAATTGCAGAGAGTAGTAGACAGTTGTTAGAGGTTCCCAGTATAATACAGAAATAATTTCCATCACCTTGGAATGCAAATCGCAGCACCTAGGTCTGAAAGTTTTTAAGTTTCGTTTTCCTAAGGCATTAAAACTCCATGCAACAAATGGAACTGACTTTTGCTAAGGTAGGAGGTTGTTTTTAGTTATTCCAGTCTCAAAGGTAGGACTTTTCACTAGCTGCTGACTGCAGATCAAAACACCCATAACATAGACCTCACCTGGCAGCATACCATAAATAAACAGGTGCTTTGTATTTGTCTCGGACACATTGGACCTAGTCTCACTACATAATTATGGTGTTATGATTCCACTTTAACTGCATCTGTTTGAATCCAGGAACACTCAGAATTGCCAGACAAACAACTCAGGATTCAACAGGGTGAAGTTGACAATTAAAGAGGAATCGTACTGTGATAAACATTCAGTATGAACGGGACACATAAATTTTCTGTGTCGTGCTTGTACAGGTGAAAGGTCCTCCCCAGACATATCCATTAGCTGCTTACTTGCATGGGGATGAGAGACTTGTAGCTTTGCATTTTAACTACTTCTTGACAATTAACATTTTGGCTCTGTTTTTCATCGTTTTTATTTATTTCCACTTGTTATTGGATATTAAGCAACAGTATTTGTGTAAGGCTTTTAGAATTAGTTTTATACCAAGATGAAAAAAATGAATTATCCTGACATGACTTAGAACAGGCATGGGCAAACTTCTGCCCTCCAAGTGTGTTGGACTTCAACTCCCACAATTCCTAACAGGCTACCCACCTGTTAGGAATTGTGGGAGTTGAAGTCCAACACACTTGGAGGGCAGAAGTTTGCCCATGGCTGCCTTAGAAGATCAACATTCTCCCTCTAGGGGTTTCTGTACTATATCTCCCACCTTCCCCTAGCTAACATGCTCAGTGCTGGCAACTGCAGCTCTTGCTAAAGTCCAAAACATCTTGAAAGGCACTAGGTCAATGCGTAAACAACACAATGACTTAAATAGCAGGTGCTATTGCAGAAGAAGCACCTCTGGGTGACCTGGACAGGTGATACATGTATTACACATGAAACAGGCAAAAACAACCAAATGCTCCAAGATTTCCAGCACGTTTTGGCCTAAAGGGATTATTTTTGTTGTTGCTGTTCATGCCTTCTAGTCATTTGCAATTTATAGTGACCCAAAGGCACCCTATCACAGTTTTATTGGCAAGATTGGTTTAGAAGGGTTTGCTGTCTCCGTCCTGTTGAGGCTGCATCTCGCTCTGGCACCACGAGATGCAGAGCTCACCTTAAAAAATGGGGCTACAACGTGGAGTCCGTGACATGCGAGTGTGGAGAAGAGCAAAGCACAGACCACCTACTACAATGCAACCTGAGCCCTGCCACATGCACAATGGAGGACCTTCTCACAGCGACACCAGAGGCACTCCAAGTGACCAGTTTCTGGTCAAAGGACATTTAGTATGATGCCAAATTTTTAACTTTGTGGTTTTTCTACACAGTGTACCATCAATCTGCTTCTGATACAATAAATAAAAATCTATACTGGCGTCAATGCAGTTTCACACCTTGTTAACTGTCATAGCTCAAACTACAGACCCTGGGATGCACAACAGAAGTTGGCTGTGTGTAGCTACAAGTCCCAGGATTCCATAGCATTTCACCATGGCAGTTAATGTAGTGTCAAACTGCATTAATTCTACAGTGTAGAGGCGCCCTAAGACTCAACAAAATGGGTTTCTACACGCTACTAGGGATTTGAATCCTGGTCTCCAACTAAACCACAATATCATGCTGGATTCCTTCCTGAACCCCAACTATGACAATTAGTTATGACTCCAAAACAAAGAAACTAGTGGCCCATCCAATTTGCTTCCAGAGAGAAAAATTTGGACCCCCAGGACTTTAGACATTAAGTGTGGCTTTTTAAAACACAGTAGACTCTCGGTTAACCAAAATTCAAGTAACCAGAGATCTTAAACAACTGGCAAAAAAATCAAAGAAATAATAAATTTAATATGTATATATTTTTGCCTGAAATTTTATTTTTAGTTGAGATAAATTTGCTTTAAATTGCTGCATTTCATTAATAATATCAGGTCAAGACAAGGGTTTATGGTATAGTACGTATTATTTTTATTTATAATAGCAAATCCCAAGCAACTAGAGAATCCATTTATCCGGCTTCTATCAATCCCCGTAAGCACCTGTTAACTGAGGATGCATCTATATATTGTACAATTAGTGCAGTTTGATACCTTTTTATCTGCCATGGCTTAATGTTATGTAATAATAATAATAATAATAATAATAATATACATCACACAGTCCTAGACGCTTGGGAAGTTTGACTTGTGATTTTGTGATACGAAATCCAGCATATAGATCTCGTTTGCTGTGCCATACTGTGATTTTGTGTCAGTAAAATAATAATAATAATAATAATAATAATAATAAATACTTTCTTTATGAAATAAAGGGATCTGAAGCTGTTAGGAATGGTGGGAGTTGGAGTCCAAAACACCTGGAGGGCCCAAGTTGGCCTATGTATGTGCTATCTCGACCTACTAATTTGCATATGGTTTCTGATTGGCCAGTCTCAAAATTCTAACATTTTTAAGCAGCTGAAGGGGAAAATAAAGTGTTCTGAGGCTGCTAGGATTGCTGGAAGTTGTAGTCCAAAACACCTTGAGGACCCAAGTTGACCCATGCATAAGCTACCTCGACCTACTAATTTGTATATAGTTTCTGATTGGCCAGTCTCAACATTCTGACATTCTTAAGCGGCTGAAGGGGAAAATAAAGGGGTCTGAGTCTGTTAGGAATAGTGGGAGTTGTAGTCCAAAACACCTGGAGGGCCCAAGTTGGCTCATGCATGAGCTATTTCGACCTACTAATTTGTATATGGTTTCTGATTGGCCAGTCTCAACATTCTGACATTCTTAAGCGGCTGAAGGGGAAAATAATGGGGTCTGAGGCTGTTAGGAATAGTGGGAGTTGGTAGTCCAAAACACCTGGAGGGCCCAAATTTGTTTGGGCCTGATATAGATCCATTCTTTGGGCAGAAATAGATCCTGTGTGAAGGCATTTCCCTATTGGGTTCCCCCTCCCATTAAAGGAGGGATGGATGTCAGAACCCAAGAGAGGGAAGGAAGGGAAACCCAAATGCCATAATCAAAGCCCTCCTGACAGATGCTCGTCTGAGAATCCTTTAGACCAGTGGTTCTCAACCTGTGGGTCCCCAGATGTTTTGGCCTTCAACTCCCAGAAATCCTAACAGCCTGTAAACTGGCTGGGATTTCTGGGAGTTGAAGGCCAAAACATCTGGGGACCCACAGATTGAGAACCACTGCTTTAGACCAGGCATGGGCAAACGGTGTTTTGGACTCCAACTCCCACCATTCCTCACAGCCTCAGGCCCTTTCCTTTCCCCCCTCAGCCGCTAACCTTATAAGCCCCCCCATTAAACCCCAGTTTGAAACTGGAGCCAGCTAGGACTCCATGTGACCCAGGCCTCAACACGTGCACCCACATGGTGAACAGGAGCCATGAGTAACTCCTCTGTTATTATGCGATTTCCTGCTCTATTTTTATGTTTGTTTGTGAATGCAGCACCCTCGAGACACCAGTGGGGAAAGGCTGGAGGGAAAGGGAACCGAGTGGATTTTGGGAAGATCCAAGGAAACAACAATAAGCAACAACAATCTAAATAAATACATCTTATTTCAAAACGCCCCGGATTGGAACAAGGGAAGGAAACCACCCCCAGCCACTCCTCAAAACACAAGACATTTTCTCGCCTCTCTCTGCCATCCTGATCCAACCAAAGGGCAGAAATATTATTTTTAGATATTTTCCAGGCTCTCTCTTGCTCTCCTCATGGTCTAGCAAAAGGCATTGGGGTTAAAAGTCCCTCCTGCTGTAACTTTCCTTCCCTTCCAGAGTGACAAACCAATCTACTCACTTCTTTTGTTGACTTGTCCTCCTCCTCCTTCCTCGTTGCCCTCCTCTGCCTCCTTTTCCCCCTTCTGGGCTCTCCTGGTTTGTTTCTGTAAATAAATAACAACCAAAAAACCCCAAAAATCGCGAAGTGGATGTTTTCCCCGCGACGAGAAAGGGCTGAGCTGGGCTGCGCGCTGAGCGATCTGCTGAGTTGTAATATGAGTTTCCTGGAATTACTCACTCACAGGATTCTTTTCATTCATAAAAACACAGTCATGCGATGACATCATTCTTTCCCCTCCCTCCCCATCTTAGTGAAGGGCACGGGCGGAGCAGAGGGCAAAGGCAGGCGCCATCTTGGAGCCGGGCATGGGGGTTCTTAAAGGGACACGCACCTCGAGGTTGTGCGGCTGGGGCTGGTATTGCTTCCCATCTTCAGCACCATCCACACAACTGAATAAAATCCCACATTATCTGCTTTGAACTGGGATATAAGGCAGTGTGGACAGTTTGACACTACTTCAATCGCTATGGCTCATGAGGATTGTAGCTTGGTAAAGGAATGGCACTTTTTTGGCAGAGACAGCTTAAAACCTTGTAAAACTACAGCTTCCATGCTTTTGTAGCATTGAGGCATGGTTGTTAAAGTGGTGACAAATTGGGTTAATTCTACAGCTTAAGGAGCTGGGCACGTTTAGCCTGAAGAAGAGAAGGCTGAGAGGGGATATGATAGCCATGTATAAATATGTGAGAGGAAGCCACAGGGAGGAGGGAGCAAGCTTGTTTTCTGCTTCCTTGGAGACTAGGACGCGGAACAATGGCTTCAAACTACAAGAGAGGAGATTCCATCTGAACATTAGGAAGAACTTCCTGACTGTGAGAGCCGTTCAGCAGTGGAACTCTCTGCCCCGGAGTGTGGTGGAGGCTCCTTCTTTGGAAGCTTTTAAGCAGAGGCTGGATGGCCATCTGTCAGGGGTGATTTGAATGCAATATTCCTGCTTCTTGGCAGGGGGTTGGACTGGATGGCCCTTGAGGTCTCTTCCAACTCTTTGATTCTATGATTCTACAGTGTAGATGCACCCAGAGACGGCCCTAGGTAATTTTCAACAGGAAGCAAACAGTATTTTGCCCCCCCCCCCCCCCCCAACCAATCACTGATATATATTTTCTGTTCGTCGTGGGAGTTCTGTGTGCCATATTTGGTTCAATTCCATCATTGGTGGAGTTCAGAATGCTCTTTGATTGTAGGTGAACTATACATCCCAGTAACTACAACTCGCATATGTCAAGGTCTATTTTCCCCCAAGAGCACCTCAAGAGCGCCCCTGGGCAAAATCAGCTATGCTGCAAATGCTTACTTTGCATAATGGGTTGAGCCGCCCCTGGATGCACCTTCAATCTTAAACTGCTGTACTTGCAACAACAGTTTAAAAACGTAGTTTGGTGAGTCACCAAACTCTTCAGTAGAGAAGCCTAAGGCCCTTGTGAAACTACATTTCTCAGGATTCCGTAGCATTGAACCATGGCAGTTAAAGTGGTGTCAAACTGTATTAATTCTACAATGGAGATGCATCCATAGTTCAAAATGACACACATAATATAAATAAAAGGCATGTTTAATGTAAGTTCTAGGCATGTAATTCTGGTTACTGGGCACTGACCCAAAATGGCATGTGGATGTTGCTCTTCTGGAACATTTACATGCCCAAGCTTTGATAAGCAATAAGGAAAAGGAAGTTTAAGTCCCATGTTCTTGCTGTTCCCAAGAACTTGGTATATGAATTATATTGTCAAGATTGAAGTGGCATGTAAACAGTACATCAAAGGAAGGGCGAAAGAAACTGCATATTTGCATAAAATTTGCACATTCAAAAGCATAAATATTTACATAGGTGGACCACAGTGGGGAGAAATGGTGAGTAGGTGACTTATGTACTTGCTGTCCAGATGTTAGTTGCCGGTGCGCAATTTCGGGGCTCTGCTGGCTGCCCCTGGCTAACAAATGCACACCTTGTAGCTGGACTGCATCTGCTCTGTAGAATTAATGCAGCCTGACACTACTTTACAAGGCCTTTAGCCTTCTCTGCAAAATAATGTCACCAAATCCCAGGACTCCATAGCATTGAGCTCTGATAGTTAAGTGGTGTCTACCTGCATTAGCTCTATAGCAGGCATGGACAAACTTCGGCCCTCCAGGTGTTTTGGAAATAAGTATTTTTATCCACACACACACACACACGTAATTTTATTATAATAAATATGTACTACAAACACATTTACTAACAATTACAATTGAGACATACTTAATTTTGCAGTATTTACAATGTTTGCAATATTTACATTTTCAAAATCATTTGTTACAAAACCAGTTACAATATTTCTTCACATTTTTTCTTTCTTCTTTGGTTTCAATTACAAATACAGTTATAGTTACAAACACAATTGCAAATTCACACATATATATCTCAATTAATATATATCAAACTTTTCAAAAATGTTGAAGTCCAGATGTGTTGGACTTCAACTCCCACAATTCCTTACAGCTGGTCCAAAACACCCGGAGGGCCGAAGTTTGCCCATGCCTGCTCTGTAGTATAAAGACACTCTTGTGTGTGTCATATATATATATATATATATATATATTCAACATATCCTAGATGTTTTGGATTCCAGGTCCCAAAACCTCTAACCACCGTGCAAAGCAATAAGGATGATAGGCACTGTAGTCCCAAACACCTCCAGGGCCAATCGTTCCACACCCGTAAAATAAAGAGCACCTTCAAAGGGAAGAGTATTCATTGTCTTCCATAAAGTAGGACACATAACTACCATCATCAAAATAAAGACGTCATTCACAGTGCATGTATTTATTTACTTTTCATATTTATGTCCCAGATTATGTGTGGGCAATCCCATCACTTTCATGAACTTTTCTTAGGCAAGGAATACTCAGAGATGGTTTTGCCACTTCCTTCCTGAAATATCGCATACAGCACCTAGTATTAGTTAATGGTCTCCCATCCAAGTACTAACCAGGACTAAGCCTGCTTAGCTTCCAAGATCAGATGGGATCCGGCACCTTTAGGGTTGTAGATGATATGTCTGAGGAGGAAACTAACAAAGCCACCTCCAAGTATTCCTTGCTTAGGAAAATCCTATAAAATGCATGGGGTTGCCAGAAATCTACAGGTGACACAAAGTGTCCAAGGACATATTAGGGTGCATCTAAACTAGACATGGGCAAACGTGGGCCCTTCAGGTGTTTTGGACTTCAACTCCCACAATTCCTAACAGCCAGTAGTCTGTTAGGAAATGTGGGAGTTGAAGTCCAAAACACCTGGAGGGCCCAAGTTTGCCTATGTCTGATCTACCTATAGAATTAATGCAGTTTGACCCCACTTTACTTGCCATGATTCAATGCTGTGGAATCCTGGGTTTTGTAGTTTGGTGAAGCTCCAGCGCTATTCCTCAGGAAAGGCTGAAAGACCACGTAAAACTACAACTCCTAGTGCTCCATAACATTTAAAGTGTTGTCAAAGTGGATTAATTATACAGTGTAGATGTACCCCAATATAGTTCTCAGAGACTCCTTGAGCAACAGTCCACTATTTAGATTCAAGAATGGCATCAGTGGCAATCTTGGTAGACATCTAGTCTCCCATACTTTTGCACCCAGGTCTGGACAGCCCTAGAAAATACCTGGTTTGAAACTGGCCTAGCTGGTTCTCTTGACTGATACTAAGCAGGCCAGGTAGTGTGTGTGTGTGTGTGTGTGTGTGTGTGTGTGTATATATATATATATATATATATATATATATATATATATATCCTCAAAGCTCAGCTTCCCTCTTACACAATAGCAACATGCCTTCTCAAATGGGACTGCAGTGTGGAAATGAGTAGTAGCTTAACTAGCTGGTCTAAAAAGAGCCACAGTTACAGCCCTGCTGAGCTTTACCTGCTGCCTGAGGCAGGTGCATTAAAAACAGAAGCTATAATCTGAGCCCTAATGACTATGGTTATTAGGATTAAAATAGTCGTGCCACTTGTAAACACAAGTTTTTTAAAAAAAAGAACGAGGCTGATACAGGTGTAAACAGATGGCTGACGTATATTGTGTTTCCGTGTTCAAGTTGCCTATTTTTCTTAGGAAAGCAATATTCAGGGACGGTTTTGCCAGTTCCTTCCTCTGAAATATAGCCCATAGCAACTGGTACTTGTTGGTGGTCTCCCATGCAAATACTATCCAGGGCTGGCCCTGATTAGCTTCTAAGATCAGATCCAATCTGATATTTTTTATTGTATCTAGAGTGAACCAAGGGTACAGTTGTAATGTATTTTAAAAAACACAAATTTTAAAAACTTGGCATTATATTAAATGTCCTTTGACCAGTAGCTGGTGTTGCTATAAGATGGTCCTCCATTGTGCATGTGGCAGGGCTCAAGTTGCATTGTAGTAGGTTTGCCCCTTCCACACTTGCATGTTGTGGACTCCGCTTTGTGGCCTAATTTCTTAAGGTTGGCTCTGCATGTCATGGTACTGGAGCACAATCTGTTCAGCACCTTCCAAGTCGCCCAGTCTTCCATGTGCCCAGGGAGGAGTCTTTCATTTGGTATCAGCCATGGATTGAGGTTCTGGGTTTTAGGCTGCCACTTTTGGATTCTTGCTTGCTGAGGTGTTCTTGCGAGTGTCTCTGTAGATCTTAGAAATCTATTACTTGATTTAGCGCATTGGCGTGCTGGCATTTTAGCCTGCCACTTTTAGACTATCGCTTCCAGATCAAACTTTGTACAATCCAATCTGGTGCCTTTAGGGGTATTTCGTGTGTTAAGGGCAATCTAGTGGTACACCTACTCTGTCAAATTAATGCAGTTTGATACTACTTTAACTGCCTTGGCTCAATGCTATGGACTTGGGAGTCTTGGGAGTTGTAGCTGGGCAAGGTCTTTAGTCACCTCCGCCGATCAGTGCTGCTGCTTCACTCAAACTACGACTTCCAGGAATCCATAGAACTTAAGGTGGTGTCAAACTCCTTGGCAGAGAAGATCGACGGCCCTTCCACACAGCCCTATATCCCAGACTATCAAAGCAGGAAATTCCACATTGTCTGAATGTGGACTTAGGACCCTTCCACACAGCTGAATAAAATCCCACATTTTCTGCTTTGAACCAGGATTATTTATTTATTTATTTGGTAGTTTTGTATACTGGTCTTCTCACCTCCATTTGAGGGATTCGGGCCGGTTTCCAACATCAATATTACAGACCGTCATTAAAATATCATATTTCTAAATCACATTAAAACATTGAAACAATTAAAATGGCAAAAATACAATCATATGATTACAGTGGTCAGTCATCATCAAAGTCATTATTCGTCGTCATCCATCCATATCACGGGATCATGGTTCATTCGTTGAAAGCCAATTCCCAAAGCCAAGTTTTTGCATGTTTCCTGAACGTTAAGATCGAAAGGGCAGTTCTGATCTCCAGTGGAAGGGAGTTCCAGAGTCGAGGGGCCACCACCGAGAAGGCCCTGTCTCTCGTCCCCACCAGCTGCGCCTGTGAGGCCGGTGGGATCGAGAGCAGGGCCCCTCCAGACGATCTTAGTAATTTTGATGGCTCATAGGGGAGGATACGTTCGGACAGGTAAATTGGGCTGGAGTTGTTTAGGGCTTTATAGGTTAAGCCCAGCACTTTGAATTGTGCTCAGAAGCTGACTGGCAGCCAGTGGAGCTGGCGCACCAGAGGAGTAGTATGCTCCCTGTACCCCGCTCCCGTTAGTAGTCTGGCTGCCGCACGTTGGACTAATTGAAGCTTCCGGGCAGTCTTCAGAGGCAACCCCACGTAGAGAGCGTTGCAGTAATCTAAACGGGATGTAACCAAAGCGTGGACCACCGTGGCCAAGTCAGACTTCCCAAGGTACGGGCAGTGTGGACTCAAATATATGGCAGTATGGACTCAAATAACCCAGTTCAAAGCATATGGAATTTTCTGCTTTGATATTCTGGGATATAGGCCTGTGTGGAAGGGACCCTTGTGAAACTACAACTCCCAAATTCGATTAGCATTGAACATTGGCAATTAAAGTGATGTCAAACTGCATTAATTCAACAGTGTAGATGGACCCCATATTCTTTGCCTGAGGAAACCTTAGAAGTATGCCAACAGGTTACTTAAAAGTACATATACACACACATTCAGTGCTCACTTAAGGCGTATCTACAGTGTAGAAGGAATGCAGTTTGACATCACTTGAATTGCCAAGATTCAATGCTAATCGAATTTGGGAGTTGTAGTTTCACAAGGTCTTCTCTACCAAGGAGTGCTGGTTTCTCAACTGCAATGATACCATAGCACTGAACCATGGTAGTTAAATTGGTGTTGAACTGGATGAATTTTACAGTGCAGATGCATTCTCCCCTTTTTACATTCCTAAGGAGACTGTGCTGAGAAACATTTCGGTGACACTGTCTCTTTAAAAAAGTGCGGGAGGGGCTGGCGCCAAAGAGCGCTCGGCGCTTCCCCGCCTTCACAAAAGATGGCGGCTACGACCCGGTTGACGTCGTCATCCGCCCAACCCCAAGATGGCGCCCGCGCTGATTCTGGAACGTCATGACGCAAGAGTTGCTCTCGCGCGCAAGGCCGCCGCCGCCCTGTTACCCAGATCTTATGACCCGCCGTGGAATGAGGTGACACATTGAGCCGAGAGGGGGAGGAGTCGTTCCGGCCGCCTTTGATTGGCTGAGGGGCCGCCACGTGATTCTGTTGGCGGAAGTGGTTGTTGGGTAAGTGAGAGCCTGGTGGAAGAGGCGGGCGAGTAAAGTTCTCAGAAGTGAAACTAAGGTTAGGTTTTGGCTCCGCCTCCTGTAGAAAGGCTTTAGACTTGCCATGGCTGTGTGACATCCTTGAAGGTGGTTTGTTTGAGGGGCTCAGAGCAAGAGAGAGTGGGCCCATGATTCCTCTTGAAGGCAATTGTATTGGTTCCACTTTGCAAGGTGCTTGTACACACTGTAGGCTTATTCCAGTTTGACACCACTTTAACTCAGGCAAGGGCAAACTTTGGCCCTCCAGGTGTTTTGGACTTCAACTCCCACCATTCCTAGCAGCCGGTAGGCTGCTAGGAATGGTGGGAGTTGAAGTCCAAAACACCTGGAGGGCCGAAGTTTGCCCTTGCCAGCTTTAACTGCTCTGAATCAATGCTATGGAATATGGGAGTTGTAGTTTTACAAGGTCTTTAGCCTTCTCTGCCAAAGAGTGCAGCTGACAAACCAAACTAGAACTGGAAATGAATGAGGGAACATAATCATAAGGCACCATGTTCCTTTTAAGATGGAAAAAATGGCATATAAATAGTAATATAATTAATAGCAAGGAGCATACACAAAGAAAGAAAAGAAGAGACAGGTGGACATAGGCACCATTGTATTTGCTTAACGAGGCATTAAATATGTGTGTTTGATAATATCAATTCTTTTTTATTTACTTAATTTTGTGATACTGATTTAATATTTTGTTATTGTTTCTAGGGTGCGGAGTTGTATCCCTGTTGGTTATTATTGTAATGCACTTCATTTTGTGTTTTCTTTTCTGGTAGGTAAGTGTAATTGTGGAGCTTGTTTTCCAAAGGCACCAAATCCATTATAACAGTTTTAAAGGAATTTTTAGGAATGGGAGCCCCTGATGGCGTAGTGGGTTAAACCACTAAGCTGCTGAGCTTGTTGACCGAAAGGTCGCAGGTTCGAATCCGGGGAGCAGTGTGAGCTTCCGCTGTCAGCCCCAGCTTCTGTCAACCTAGCAGTTTGAAAACATGCAAATGTGAGTAGATCAATACGTACCACTCCAGTGGGAAGGTAACGGCGCTCCGTGCAGTCATGCCAGCCACATGACCTTGGAGGTGTCTACGGACAATGCCAGCTCTTCGGCTTAGAAATGGAGATGAGCACCAACCCCCAGAGTTGGACACGACTGGACTTAATGTTAGGGGAAAACCTTTACGTTTACTACCTAGGGGAAAAAAACCTGCTGAGTACATACTACTACTACTACTACAACAACTAATAATAATAATAATAATAATAATAATAATATACTTTATTTATGTTCTGCTTTATCTTCCCAGAGGCACTCTGAGCAGATTACAGTATAAATATAAGGCAAACATACAATGCCTTTTACACAAACAACATACAATACACAGATAAAGGTAAAGGCCTCCCCCTTTTCATCTTTGGCATATGGAAGTAATGAAACATACATCCTGATTGGTACAAAATGCAATTTTCCAAGTCCTGTACTGAAGTAATTTGATACATTATGGTAGTTTGATCGTTGCATACTTCCAGCCAGCAATGTGCTGGCACCTATAAGTTATTTTTCTTTCTTTTTTGGATTTGGTACCTTTTGGAAACAACCTCCACAATTAATGACTTGCTTGCCAAAGCCGAGTCCTTCATGTCTTAAAAGATCTGTGTTTCTTTCTCATCTTCTTTTCTGAAGCAACTGCATTTTACTTAATGAGTAAGTATGTCCATAGATCACTGGTCCCTAACCTTTTGGTCCTCCAGGTGTTTAGGATTTCCAACTCCCAGAAACCCCAGCCAGTAGAGCCAGCTGTCACAGATTCTGGGAACTGAAGTCCAAAACACCTAGAGGGCAAAAGGTTGAGAATCAGTTCTGTAGATGGAGAAAGGGAGAACAAAACAGAAGCTTCTCTAAGCACCCCATCTCAGATTTTATACTATATTTCGCTTGATTTTTTTATTATTGTTGAGTTGGCTTTCTTTCCTCTTCTTCCATGTTTATTTATTATTGTCCAGCAATTATTTCCAAGTTTGCATTTAAATTTATTTTACAGACTAGCATATATAGTGTATACCAAACGTTGCCCAGGCTTGCATTTTCTTTGTGGTTCTTGCTTTCTTGCTTTCTTTCTTCCCTGCCTCCTTCCCTCCTTCATAAATTTTCTCGCTCTCTTTTTTTCTTCCTTCCTTTCCTTCTTCCCTTGCTTTACCTCATACACCTCCACTCCCCTCTCCCTTCCTTTCCTTCCTTTGTCTTCCCTTCTTTTTCATTGTTCCCTTCCTTTTGTCATCCCTCTTTTCCATCATTTTATCTATTTATAACCAATCCTTTATATCTATAGAATATATACTATCTTCTTGTGGTTGTGTCTGAGTGCTGTATAGATATATAGTTATGGGCCAGTAGCTGACCCTTTCTTTCTATATACTGCTATTTTTTAATTTTTGGAGCCTTTATGCCAAAACAATTATTTTAAATTGGGCAATGAAGGGTATGTGTGCCAAGTTCAGCTTAATCAAGCCATGTAGGAACCTTTGTTGTATGTACATACATACATACATACATACATACATACTTTGACTCAGCCTCTCCTCTTTTTTGCTTTTTTTTGTCTTCTGGAAGTGAAATCACAAGAAGGGAAGAAATGTAACCTTGCTTTTTTTCTGTCATCTGTTTATTCATCTTCAGTCCATGTGATATGAATTTTCTAGATTTTACAGACAAGTCATTTGAACCCTAGTGTAGATTTTTATGTATTAATGGCATTTATATTTTGACCTGAATTTTGTTGTTGGCCACCATGAATAGAGTGAATGGCACTGAAGTGGTTCAAATGTATACCTATCCTTTCTTCCGTAGTTATGAAAGAGGATACCGTGGGGTCCTCTTGGAAACATGCAGTTCTTTGGCCGGCTTATGACTACTTTCAGCAATGTCAGCAACTTGTTTGCCAACCCTTTCCGGGTGAAGGAGGTTCCCTTGACGGAGTATGCATCTCGGAAACGTGTGAAGTGGGAGGATAGGGTAGCCTTATATGACAAACATTCAAGCCGCTCCTGGGACTGTGTTCTCATTAATCCTCAGAATCAAACAACAGCCTTCCGGTGTGTAGCAAAGAAATGCTTTTGTTTACTTAATTCTGATTTCTTTATTCCTTGACAGTAAGCATGTGTCTATACTGTAGAATTGCTACAGTTTGACAGCACTTTAACTGCCATAGCTCAATATTATGGAATCCTGGGAGGTATGGTTTTACATGGAGTGTAGCCTTCTCTGCTAAAGAGTGTTGATGCCTCACCAAATGACAACTACCAGGATTCCATAGCATTTAGCCATGGCTGTTAACAGGTGTCAAACTGTTAATTCTACAATGTAGATGTACCTTGAGAATAGTAGGAAAATGAATGCATTTAATTACCACAGCCGAACTTCAAAACTTTGGTTCAGCGCCTCAACCTGGTATTGATAGTAGTTTGGAAGGCAGACAGAGCAAATTAACACTAGCAACACATAGAGCACTGATATATCTGAAGGGCTTTCTTTCACATCCTTTCATGATTGTTTACTTGCAGAGTTTTAGTTTTGAACTGCATTAAATGATAGATGCACCTTAGAACAGAAATTGAAGTCAGTGTGGCTTCCTTCAGAATTACTACAGAGGGTCAATGGGCAGTCTGCAGAGAAATAGATTCCTTTTGCCCTTGTCTCTTTGGTAGACGGGAAGAGTTTGTTGTTTCCCCCCCCTACTATTCTACTAAGAAATTATCAGTTTTCTCCTGCTAGTAATCCCTAAATAGTTAATTTTGTAGGCCAGTATTTTTGCAGGGGTATGTATAATATTGCAATGTGCAGTTATAAAATATTACCACAGTTTTTCTTATTCTTAGTAGAAATGTTTTTGGAGAAAAAGATGAGTAATTTATTTTGTTGTTATCCCCGCCAAGTGGTGGTTTTGCCATTAATATATGTCCTGTTGTCTCATTGATTTAGAACAAAGGTGGACAAAGCATAGCCTTCAAGCTGCATATAAACCAATAAGACCTTTCTAGCACCATTCATAATGGATTTTTTCCAGTTAAAAAAAGGATGTTGGGAATCCTGGAAAGATTTAATGTGCAATTTTATGATGTTTTATGTAAAAAATACCCGAATTCCCCCCTCATCAAAAAGTGTAGTGCCTATTTGGTTACTTCTGATACTCATTCCTTGTATTTTGGCAGGGAGGGCAGGGGCTTTTGTCTTCCTTAACTTTCTGTTATTCTGATGGGATTTATCTACTGGTTTTTCAAAGGCTTCCTTCTATCAGGAATTTAATGGTTCTTGCTGGTTCATTGCTGAGCTTTATAGTCCTGTATCATTTTGTTACTTTTTAAAAGTTCCTGAGATATGAATTATTTTAGTCTTGTTTTGTAAATGTACTTTGAGCTTTGGAGCACAACATATAAATATGTTCGAACTAATTTTCTTTGAAGACTTTTCCAGGTAGACAATGAAGCAGATGCAAATCTGTACTTCGAGATCTATGCAAAGCAGTTGCGCCCATTCTATGAGAGTTATCGTGAGCCTTTATCCGTGGAAAATTTGCAGCAGCTGTTGGACTGTTTTCGAAGCCACCCCAACTGGTCGCTGGCTCACATAGCAGTAGAGCTCGGGCTTATGGAGAGCTTCCGACACAATCATATCCTGAGGTACGATGCTGTTGGAAGATGCTGGCCATTAGGAGCTAGCGTAGGGCAAAAAAAGGCATACTCCAGGCTTAATGTGATCTGCTTGGATTTTGTACTAGATGAGCCTCAAAGTTTACCAACTGGAACTTGATGCAGGAATTGCTTCTTTACTTTTGTGGATGGAGCCAATGACCTACTTAACACCATGAACCATATACTAGGATAACCTGAAGACACCAGTATGAATCTGTGTCTGGGTTACTCACTTCAGTATAATTTATATCTAATCATATTTGTTTTTTCAGTAGCTAGGAGTTTGACACATGTGTTGATTCATCATTTTGTGTTGCAGCTGCATAAACAGCAACAGCGGTGAAAACGAATGCACTCCTCTACACTTAGCTTGCCAAAAAGGAGACCTTGGTAGTCTGCGAGAATTGATAAATGAATGCCATGCCCGTCTAGATCTCACAGACAAAAATGGAGACACGGTCTTTCATTATGCTGTCCGAGGAACAAACCCGAAGATCATTGAGGTGAGGAGTCTAAGAAGTAGGATACTTTCTCTTCTGCAGACATTTCCCTGCCATAATTCACATTATGGGCTAAGGATATGTTTACAAAAACATGTCCTATTCTTAAACCTTGAACTGTAAGATTTAAACTTAATTGTTAACTGCAGTATAAAAGTGAGGTATTGGCAATTAGGTCAAAAGATAAGAAACCTTGTGATAATTTGGGATGGCATTTCCTTTTGTAATTTATGAAAGGATTTTCATACTGTTGGTAAATAGGTAGACTGCATAACTGTAGAATATCTGTAAACAGATGATTATTAGATGTACCAAATTTCTGGAAAATATGCCCATCAGTATTTGTAATACTGGTGAAACCTTTCACAGTTTGAATTTCCTCATAGTAAGATTACATAATATAATAGCTATGAGGATGTTACATAAAGTAGATGCCTCCTTGACCCAAGGCATAATGCCAAATAGTTTCAAGGAGGCAATAGTAAGACTGCTGTTAAAGAAACCAGCATTGGATTCCACTCAACTGAACAACTACCAACCAGCTCCAAATTTCCCCTTCCTGGGCACAGTTCTAGAGGAGATGGTGGCCCCACAACTCCAAAGTTCTTGGATGAAACGAATTATGTGGATCCATCCCAATCTGGTTTCAAGCCTGGTTACGGAACTGGAACAGCGTTGGTTGCCTTGGTGGATGATCTAGGAAGAGAGCTAGACAGGAGGAGTGTGTCCCTGCTGGTTCTCCTGGCCCTCTCAGCGGCTTTCAATACCATTGACTGTGGTATCCTTCTGGGCCATCTCTCCAGAATGGGGCTAGGGGGCACTGTTTTGCAGTAGCTCCGGTCCTTCTTGGAGGATCAGACCCAGATGGTGGAGCTGGGGGACCCCTGTTTGACTCCCTGACTTGTAGCCTGTGGGGTTCCTCAGGATTCAATTCTGTCCCCTATGGTGTTTAACATTTAAATGAAACTACTGGGAGAGATCACCTAGAGTTTTGGAGTTCGGTCTCAAATTTACTAAGATGACACTCAACTTTATTCGTCCTTTCCACCAAAAGCCAAGGATGCTGTTCTGGTCCTGAACCAGTGCCTGCCATCAGTGATGGATGAGGGCCAACAAGCTGAAACTAAATCCAGTCAAGGCAGAACAGGGTATAGGGTTACAGCCTTTGTTAGACAGGGTCACACTCCCCTGAAGATGCAGGTTCGCAGTCTGGGGGTAATCCTGGACTTTTTGCTGGCCCTGGAACTTTAGGTGTGAGTAGTGGCCAGGAATGCCTTTGCACAGTTAAAACTTGTGTGCCAGCTGTGCTTGAGATGCCTTACTTGGCTATGGTAGTCCATAGTCACATCCCATTTGGACTACTGCAACACTCTCTATGTGGGGCTGCCTTTGAAGATAGTTTGGAAGCTTCCGCTAGCTCAGTGATCAGCAGCCAGGTTACTAACTGGGGGTCTGTACAGAGAGAGAACCACTCCCATGTTGCAGCAGCTCCACTGGCTGCCAGTCTGCTTCCTGGCTAAATACAAAGTGCTGACGTTTATTTATAAAGCCCTAAATGTTATTGTTCCAGGTGTCTGTCAAATTGCATATCCCTGTATAGACCACCCCACTGTGGTCAGTGGAGGAGGCTCTTCTCTCGGTCCCACCTCCGTCTCAAGCGCAGTTGGTGGGAATGAGAGTAAGGGTCTTTTCCGTGATTGCCCCCCACCTCTGGAACTCTCTTCTCAAAGAAATAAAAATGGCCCCCACCCTCCTCTTAAAAAGGTTCTGAAGATGCACTTATGCACTTTAGCGTAAGGAGAGGAGGAGGACTAGCACATCTTAAGCACACTGCCAAAGCTATTCATATCTTATGGGCTGGTACAGTTCATTTTAAATTTTACTAGTCAGGCACTTTTTATGCATTTTAGTCGTTTAACTTTTTGGGGTATATGTTTCTGTGTAATTATGTTTTATTTAATTATTAGCATTTTTGATATTATTTTCTTTTGACGATATAAGTTTATTGATGTTAATTTGTATTGATTTGATTTATGCATCTTCATCGACTATTTCATTGAATATTTGCCTTTTTATGTAAACCTCTCTGAGTTCCTTTGGGGAGATAGGGCAGTCTATAAATAAAGTTGTTGTTGTTATTATTATTATTATTAAGTGTTCATAAGAATTTCTATCCTAGTCTGGATCTACACTGCCATATAATCAAGTTTCAGAATGCAGATGAACTGAATTAGCAGTGTAGACTCATATAATCGAGCTCAATGCAATTAAACTGTATTCTGAAATTCGATTATATGACGAGGTTGATCCAGCCCAAGTCCAAAATCACGAACTAGTTTAGAATCTCATAATGTTACTTGTTGAAAATAGCTACTAGCTGTACAGTGATTTATGTCTCTTTGAGAAAATAAGAAAGTCAACATGGGTAGACAGAACAGCTGTGTATTTTGATCTAGGTAGAAATGTGTACAAGCTTTGCAAAGAGCTGTCCTGTGTCTGTCAGAGTTTACTCAAGTGATACTGTTCCATTGTTCCAGCTCCTGGGCAGAAAGTCAACTGCTGCTTTGGACCATCTGAATGAGGAAGGACAGAGTCCTTTGCACTTGGCTTGTCAACTGGGCAAAGAAGATGTTGTCATCTCTCTTTTGAAGGTTAATGCCAAGTGTACTAACTTGGGACCACTGGGTTATCCCATCCACACCGCTATGAAAAACTCCCAGAAAAAGTAAGTTCTTTTGCATAGTGCAGAACTTGGGGAAAATTGTTCCTTTTTGACTTAAAACCTTCATAATTCTCCAGTCAGCATGGCCAGTCCCAAAAAGTAACATTTCCAGGCCTCTGGATAAAATCACATTTCTACAAATACATATGGTTTCTGAACATAGGCAACAGAAGGCCTGTTTTATGTCCCATCTTTCTGTTGTTGTTCATTCGTTCAGTCGTTTTCCTACTCTTTGTGACCTCATGGACCAGCCCACGCCAGAGCTCCCTGTCGGCTGTCACCACCCCCAGCTCCTTCAAGGTCAATCCAATCACTCCAAGGATCCCATCCATCCATCTTGCCCTTGGTCGGACCCTCTTCCTTTTTACTTCAATTTCCCCCAGCATAATTGTCTTCTTTAAGCTTTCCTTTCTTTTCATGATGTGGCCAAAGTACTTCATCTTAGCCTCTATTATCCTTCCCTCCAATGAGCAGTCGGGCTTTATTTCCTGAAGTACTATGCCCATTTCTGGTAAGAGAAAGTAAAACATGCTGTTCCAAGTCACGTGAGCAAAATGACCGCCCTTTCTCAGCATGGCAGGACTAAGAAAGAAAAGGCAACCAGTGTCAGAATACAATCAAATGGTTTTTGGAAGAGCACCAATGGGATCCTCCCATACCTTAACATACTACTTTCTGTAGAATAAGAGCTTTCCTCTCTTATTTTGGATAAAGAGTTCATACCTCCAGCTTACTTTGTCCCAGGCACTTTTTAGAATAAAAATGAGCCATTTTTAAGGATGCTAAATTGGATAGCTATTATTGTGAATATAACTGGAGAAACATAATAGAAGCCAGGGCATGTTGATTCCGAGTTATGGATTAGGAAATGCAATAGTAACCCTGAAGATTATATGGCTTTGAAAACTGTTGCACCTTGCCTCACACTGGGGATGGAAAAGCTGTGTGCTGAAGATCACATCCTTCTCAGACCCCTTCTACACTGCTATATAATCCAGTTAATCAAAGCAGATAATCCACATTATCTGCTTTTAACTGCATTATCTGAGTCTACACTGCCATATAATCCAGTTCAAAGCAGATAACCTGGATTTTTTATGGCAGTGTACAAGGGGCCTCAGTGGGTCGTCTTCCCTTGCATGTTCTCACCCACGTAGCAGCCTCCATTAAAAATGTATTTCCCACCCCAAGATCTTGGAGCAAAAGTCTTTCGGGGGTGAAGAGCTTTTGGGATTTGGCAGAAGAGATAGCCCGGAAAAGTTTGTTAAACAAGAAACAGAAATCCACAGCCAAATCCATCTGGGAAAGTGTAGGTGCAGGATAGAAGCTAACCAATACGATGAAGCCCCATAAGCAAAAGCTACACTGCTGCCTGAGAGTGCTGTGAAGTGGGTCAGCCGGCACTGTGATCTGTTGTGTGTCTGGCACCCATCACTGTTGACTTAATGGTAATTCTAAGGAGGATCTATCGGAGGTTTTTCTTGGCAAGATTTGTTCAAAAGAACTTTGCCTGTTTGAAGTTGAAGGAGTGTACCTTGCCCAAGGTCACCAAGTGAATCTCAGACACTGATCTCCAGAGTCATAGTCCAGTGTTCAAACCACTAAACCATGCTGGCTCTCACCAATCACAGTCATGTTCAAATCACATGCATGCATAGCCTGCCTGTGCTAGAAATTCTGCATGGTACCTGATGCATGAGAAGAAGATATAGGTTATAGTTAGCCTTCCATGCCCCCTGGTGGCGCAGCAGGTTAAACCACTGAGCTGCCGAACTTTCTGACTGAAAGGTTGCTGGTTCAGATCTGGGGAATGGGGTGAGCTCCCGCTGTTAGCCCCAGCTTCTGCCAACCTAGAAGTTTGGAAACATGCAAATGTGAGTAGATCAATAGGTACTGCTTCTGTGGGAAGGTAATGATGCTCCATGCAGTCATGCTGGCCACATGACCTTGGAGGTGTCTATGGACAACGTCACCACTTCGGCTTAGAAATGGAGATGACCACCACTAACCCCCCCCCCCCCGAATTGAACACAAAGAGACTTAAGGAAACCTTTATTTTACCTTTTATCCTTCCACATTTGTGAGTTGACATTTGCAGATTTGATTGTTCACAGATCTGACTAAACTGTGATCTCTAGGAATGTGTGTTCCTCAGTGCAATTTTATTGTTAACCTCTGCTGTAAGTTGGCAAAACTGGAAGTTCTTGAAATTCCTAGAGAGGTGTTCACTTCCAGTGCGATTCTGTAGCCAAACTTGATGGAAGTTGACCATAGGTTCTTTCTGGAAGACCTAGAGATTCCTAGGTTTTTGGTTTTTTTTAAACTAATTTTTAAAAATCAGTTTTTCCCCCCATTTTTGTGAGGTCCTTGTGCCTCTAATTACAGTGAAAATGGAGGGCTGACTGTAGTCTTTAACATGCCACAGGACTCTTTGTTGTTTTCTCTGAAATAGCCTAACAAACCTTTCCCTTTGTAGATAATCTGCATAATGTGCTTGTTGCTCTGCAACTCTTGCTGCCTGTTTTTTCTGCCCTTTTTGTGAGGATTAGATAGAGGAGCCTTGAAATCACATTATAGTTACTGGACGCACAAAGAGCCACACATTCAGCTTCAAGTTGCCTGTCATAGTCCTTCCTTGTTTCCTGCTTTTGTTGTTTTTTCCACTCTTCTAGATGTGCAGAGGCCCTTCTGAACAAGGAGATTAGCCAGATTCAGTTGGTGGATCCACGCCATGGTGCCACACCCCTCCATTGGGCCAAAAATGCTGAAGTAAGCAAGTAGGATGCCAGCTGGGCAGGCCAAAGGATCTGGTTCTTTTCATCTGTCTCATTCTGAATCTTGCTGTCATGGCAAAACCTTTTCTCCCATCCCATCTCTGAACCATCTCTGTATCTTTTATAATCTACCTGGCAGCAAAATGTTTAGCAGGAATTTTACCATTCATGGATACTTGCACAGCCAGAGTTTTTGGGAAAAAAAACATTTCTGGACTACAATGCAGAGTTTCCAGCATGCACGGCTATAGCTGCTATGCCTTTTCAAGCATGGCCACTAACATTTTATAGCTGTGTTTCTTATTATGGAACCTGTACTTCATCACACTAGAGAAAACAATAACTTAAAATCCGGTTTCTGCTTCCTACAGAATTCTGGGGTTTGTAGTTTAGGGAGGAGCCTGTAACAGCCTCACTAAACTACAAACCTCAGAATTCTTCAGGAGGCAGAAACTGGATTTCAAGTGGATTTTTCAAATTGAACATAGGAATGGCACAAGGATTATGAGAACGGATCTGATTTCATTGAGGCGTTATGATATGATTTGATAATTGTTGTTGATTTTGTCTGTTGTATATGATGTGTTTTAATTGCCTATGACATTGTTGTGATAACCTGTATTGTGTAAACCACATTGAGTCGCCTGACTGGGCTGAAAAATGCGGTATAGAAATAAATTAAATAAAATAAATAAATATTTTTTTTTCTCTAGTGTGATGAAGTACTGTAAAGCATGATTTTCCTTGTATAATTAGAAAAACCCATTTCAGTAGTTGTGCTGTGAGGCGATTTGTACTATGAACTTTAGCCTAAGAGTCTTTTTTATTTGTGTTCTTAACTTCAGAGTAGAGTAGGATAGGTTGACTCTGTCTATTTTCAGCCCTTGTCAGCTTCATATGTCCTTGTATTTATTTTGCCCCATGCTCTGTGAAATTCCCCCATAAAGTACATTTTTGGTATGCATTTATATGCTATGAACTGGGTTCCAAATTATGATCCATGGGATATCCTGGGAACTGCCATTTTAGCTGGTTCACTCTAAAAATGTGGCCAAATCACATTCACCCACATAGCTAGTCTGGAGGCATAGATATTTTAAAGATATGTGTGTGTCACCAAGAGGTATATTTTCTTATGTAAAAATAATGATTTTAAAAATTCTATGTTAATTATTTCATGTCAAAAGCATTGTACAAATAAGTATAAAACTGATAAAATAGAGGAGCGCAAGCAGCTAAATATATTTAGATCAAAAATGGGCAACAGCAACTGCATTATCTGTAGCTTTAAACAACTCTTCCTCTGTTCAAGAGGCAGGGCATTGTGAGCAAGCATACAGATGCTGAGTTGTTTGTTGTGCTACACAGTTGTACAAGGTAGCAGATTCTTCTAGGTAGTACCATTTTGCCAGGTTGTCTTTTGATCTGCCCACTCCACTTCTGAGTCTGTTCAAGGACTTCCAAGTTGCCCATTCTTGGTTTGCCTCTGAAGGCAGACCCTCATGCGGGGGCATCCATTTGAGGTTTCCTGGTTTAGCTGTCCAGAGGGATATTCTTGCTTTTGCTGAGAGAACATTAAGAGGAGTGGTGGTTCTCATGAAACTTTTTCTTGATTTGAGTCTACTGGGAGGAGGCTGATAGGCATGCAGTGAATACCTTTCACAATGTTCAACCTTATTCCTCTTACAGTTAGCAGCAACTTCCTGTCACACATCAGGGGGGCAATGCCAGCTTGCTTAAATCTTCACCAATCAACAGGTGTAGGCTTGAGACATTCTGTGATTATTCTACATATTTCATTCAGTGCTATATCCACATGATTTGTGTGGACAGACTTATGCCAAACAGGGCAGGCCTACTCAGCAGTTGAGTAAGCCAAGGCCCGTGCTGATGTTCTTATTAATTTTGGGTCTGCCCCCCATGCAGTGCCATTAAGTTTCTGCAGGATGTTTGTGTGCAGCTACTTTGTGCTTGGTGTTCATACAGTGTTTCCTAAATGTTGGTGTTCAATATAAGGTGACACCGAGATGTTTAGGATGGAAACAATGGCCTTCAACTTTGGATGGATTATTTGTTTTCTAATTCTGGAGGCATTGCTTCTTTGGCCAAATATGTCATAAGCCTCACGATACTTGCTTCAGCCAGGAGAAGCCCCTGGGAGTAACAACATGGCATTTTTTATGGTTTCCTCTGCTCTGGATCTAGATGACCCGGCTACTTATTGAATATGGCTGTGAAGTCAACACCCTCAGTGCAACTGGGGATTCAGCTCTGCACATTGCTGTACGGCGTGGGCGCTTTGACTGCGTGATGGTGCTGCTGACCCATGGAGCCAAGACCAACAGCAAAGGGAAGGATGGGAACACACCACTTCACCTGGCCATGCAGGTGAGCTTCCTGTCAGGCTGCTTTGCCAAGACTGAGGAGATTAGAAGAAATAGAGACATTTTGTCCTTCAAATATTGAGAAACTAAAACTAGGCTTTTCAGAAACAAGTTCTAGATCTACGTCCAGATTTCTGAGTGATTTGCTATACATTTCTCAGGATTTCTGGCTCCCATTGTTTAACATTGGTAACAGCAAAATATCTTTCTAGCCATTCGTGATATCAAGAAAATATGGAGTAGCCAGGAATTGATTTCTGTGAGTTCTGTTCTACTATGCAAAGCAAATTCCTTGTTTCACGATCCTTTCATTCTAAGCATATGTTTTTGTTACTAATCTCTTGCTGGTGAATCTTGTTACCTAGTGAAAAACAAAGTATTGTATATACTCGAGTATAAGCTGAGTTTTTCAGCCCCTTTTTTAGGCTGAAAAAGCTCTTCTCAGCTTATACTTCCGAGTCAAAGTTATTTATTATTTTACTCTGTTATTATTGTTATTATTAGATATACTATTTACTCTATTTATTATTATTATTATTATTATTACATTTATTATTTTATTCCATTTCTTATTTGGGACACAACAAAATTAATATACAGCAAACAAGATACTATGCTGACTTGCATTTGATCATACGTCAGACACTTCCTAAGTGTCTAGGACCGTGTGATGTATTGGTGAATAATGCGTACAGATCCGAGTAGCTTCTTTTGCAGCTGATAGATGGCAGTTTTGTCAGTGATCATTGTTTTTAAGTGCAGGCCAAGATCTTTAGGCACTGCACCCAGTGTGCTGATCACCACTGGGACCACCTTCACTGGCTTGTGCCAGAGTCTTTGTAATTCTATCGTGTAGGCTTCTCCATTTTTCTATTTATTATTATTATTACATTTATTATTTTATTCTATTATTATTATTACATTTAATATTTTACTCTATTTTTATTAAATGTATTATTTTACTCAATTATTATTTTAGTACATTTCTTTTACTTTTATTTTTATTATTACATGTATTATTTTACTCTATGTTATTACATTTATTATTTTGCTCTATTATTATTGGAAGGATACATAAGCATATTTACATTGAAGAAAGTTAGAATAATGATATAATCAGAGTTGGACAATTCTTATCTTAAATTACAGTTTTATGTAAATATTCAAAATCATTTAACCTACGGATGCCTCTAATAATGTAATTTTATTGGTATCTATTTTTATTTTGACATTTAGCAGTGGCTGCTTCATTTCCCACCCTCGGCTTATACTCGAGTCAATACATTTTCCCAGTTTTTGTGGTAAAATTAGGTGCCTCGGCTTATATTCAGGTTGGCTTATACTTGTGTGTCTGCGGTATATGTTACAAGCCTGAAGTTTGTGCAGTCTTCTTTTGAAACAGCATTTACTGGTCCTACTTTTAAGTTCTTTAGCTTCCAGTTCTCCCTTTCATATACCTATCTTTCGGTTTCCTTCAGTCCAGCCAAATGGGTCCTCTTTCCAAAAGAAGCTTGTAGAAACATAGCTCTTTCAGTCGGATGAATATATAGGCAGTTTAGAGTTTGGCTATCTGTTACTAGATGGTCCGGTTTCCTTGTGCAAGAAGTCATGGATCTGACCACACATTCCTTGACAAGCTCTTTTTCTTCTTCTTAATAGCAAGACCATCTAGAAACAATCAAGGCCCTTATTGTGTTTGGAGCAGATATGGATATCCCCAATGATGTAGGGGAGACGCCGGGCTTGTTGGCAGCCAGGACTAGCAAAGGTGAGAAAGAGAGAGACCTGTGGGTTGGAGAGGAGAAGGATGGGAGTAGGTTCTGGGTCTGAGTTGGACTTTGCCAATAATGTGTCAAAGATACATAAGGTCATTGCCCATGCAATCTTCCATGTGAATGAACATATTTAACTTTCTTACTTAAAAGCTGATGATTTTTAGGGCCACCAGCTATGCTGCAGGGCATGTAGGTTGTTAAAATATATTCTGTTGCCCCCTTCCAGGCCAAGCATCTCTACCTGTACAGATAATAATAATAATAATAATAATAATAATAATAATAAAATAAAACTTGATTTATACCCCGCTCCATCTCCCCCAAGGGGACTCGGTGCGGCTTACATGAGGCCAAGCCCATCAATACAATACAAACAATATAACACAAAACATAATAAAACCAAAACAAAATACAAAAGAAAATGCAAAAACAATATAATATACAACACAACAATATAAAACCAGGTATTAAAAATACAGAAGATTTCACTGGGCAGGGCCAGATTCAGAGATATTTTTTTAAAAAAACAAAACATTGGGAGATAGGACAGTGTAAATTGTAAGGAGGGGGTCCCGGGAATGAGGAAGGATTTCATTGCTCAAACCATAAAATAAAGTGCTTCTAAGGACATTTTGTGCAAAATGTGGTCAGGGAGTGACTTACATTCAGTCACTGAAGGCACATTGGAATAGCCAGGTTTTCAGATTGCCAGTGTGGGGGCTTGCCTAATATCTCTGGGGAGTGAATTGTAGGTTGTTTAAGGATATTCTGTTGCCCCCTTCCAGGCCAAGCACCTCTACCTGTACATTGCTCATTCATAGTTTTCCTGCTAAGTGCATGGGATCAGGCTGGTTCAGGGCTTACAGTAGTCATCATCTGCTTGATTTTCGTGGTTTTCTCTCTAATGCATGTGACATCCTCACCATACAAGGTGCCAACCGGCAAGTACTGTTAGACCTGCTGAAACTTTTAGGGACTGAACGCTTCCACCCACCTGGTTCAGTCATAACGGCACCAACATCAACTACCTCTTCCGTCCCAGAAGGATCATCATTCCCATGGAGCACTAGCCAAAACCTAGGTAACATGCTACCTAGTCCTGTGCTTCTCTCATTTCCTCCTTTTTCTCTCCTGTGTTAGGGTTTTCAATAGGGAAAGGCATTAATATGTGTCAGCCATCATTGTCTCATCTGATAATGATATAAGGCTTTTCACTGTCACATGAATATACTGAAACTAAAATTAATTGCTAGCCAAAAAATAAAATCCTGGAATTCTTCCTAAGCATTATGACTGTCTCCTGATACTATCTTCTCCTAATGTCTTTCCTATTTCCGAGTTTATATCCTGCTATTTTGCAAAAGACAGATAATAAGTCTGATTGGGGCAGCGAAGACGCACAACTCTTGTGTCCTTCAGTAGTTATGTATGAAGGAATGTTTGCTATGTAGTCAGCTCTCCACATTTGCTGGGGTTTAGTGGGCCACATGGTAGCGCAGTGGGTTAAACCACTGAGATGCTGAACTTGCTGACCAAAAGGTCGGCAGTTCGAAACCCGGGAGCGGGGTGAGCTCCTGCTGTTAGCCCCAGCTTCTGTCAACCTAGCAGTTTGAAAACATTGAAATGTGAGTAGATCAATAGGTTCTGCTTCGGTGGGAAGGTAATGGCACTCAATGCAGTCATGGCCACATGACCTAGGAGGTGTCTATGGACAACACCGGCTCTTCAGCTTAGAAATGGAGATGAGCACCACCCCCCAGAGTCAGACTTGACAATGTCAGGGAAACCTTTACCTTTAGTGTGCAGAGCCCTTGTAAAAATGAAGATATGTTTATAAAAGCACCCTATTTAAGCTAAGGAAACACCTCTCTAAGAATCACTGCATCCTCTAGTGCAGCTCTGGGGTCAACGTCCATTAGATGTGCCTTTCTGTGTAGTAAATATTTTTTTCTTCAGCCTTTTGCCTCTGCAGTAGTAGAGGCTCTCAGTTTCCTGGTCTCTTAGGCCTGTTCCTTCCCATTCTGCTAAATAAATAATGGATTGTTTCTTTCCTGGATGACTCCTCTAGAGTATCAAGAATATCTGCATGTCTCTACGCTTAGCACCATGGAGAAAAAGCCAGATGTGACGGAGTCTGCCATGGAGAGGCACAAAGCGTAAGTGAGCACTGTACATGTCACGACATTGCCTACCCTTCTGTGGGGATACCAACAATAAAGTGATATAGCGGGAGGGAGGATCTGTTAAATTCCCATAGAGCTGGGTTTTTCTGCTTGACACTTGGCATTTTGTGAATTGATGGCCACTAGTTTTATCTACATGACCTTGGAGGTGTCTACGAACAATACCAATTCTTCAGCTTGGAAATAGAGATGAGCACCACCCCCCAGAGTCGGACACAACTAGACTTAATGTCAAGAGGAAACCTTTACCTTTACCTATTCCCTGGTCAAGACCCATGTATACCATTTTGTGATGTTATTTTTCTCTTTATGCGGTTTCTCAATCGGGGGGGAGACGGGGCTACTTGAGGAGATGGTGCTGGAATTTTTTCCTTCTCTTCTTTTCCATCCTCTCTTCACTAGGCAAGACCGTCTCTTGAGTCTGGATGGTGGAGGTGTTCGAGGCGTGGTGCTTATCCAGTTTCTTATTGCTATAGAGAAAGCAGCAGGCCGTCCTGTCAGAGAGCTCTTTGACTGGATTGCTGGGACCAGTACAGGGGGGATCCTGGCCATCGCTGTGGTGCATGGTAAGGAGTGACTGGGGCAACAAAGATACTCCTGTGAAAAAGAGCCCAAGTGGGAATGAACAAAAACCCTGCTCAGGTCCTGGAAACTCGGGATTATGGCTTCTTTGATTGAGCCTATTCACCTGTAAGAGAATGATTATAGAAATGTATATCCTATATGTACAATAGGATTGTACTACAGCAGCCCTGGTAATGGTGGATAAAGATAGATATATAAAAAGAGTCTTAGCTTTTTTCTATGGAGAAGTAAAGTATTAGAAGGATTTCCAGCCCCCATCTCTGCACTCTGTAACTGAATGTGAAATTTTTCTTTCATGCTACCATTCTGCACTGTGGTTGAAAGCGGGTATTTAATTTTTTGCTTGGTTATTACACTTTGTGTTTGCCTTTTCCACCCCTCCCTCAACTTTGCTATTCCCCAGACATTGTCTCATGGACTTTACTATCTGTTGAACCTGTTGTATCATTCCACTTTTCCTCTAATATGAAACTTCCTTACCTATCCAGAATATTAGCCCTGTTAACTCATTACTGTTTTCTTTGAGTGGCAGCAGCAGCTCTCAAAGAGAAGCAGACTGCTTTTCCAGCCTTCGTTACCTAAAGCCCATTAGCACACCATGGCAAGGATCTCACCCTGAGACCTTCTGTATCTCTCACACACATGCTATGCTTTTGCTTCAGGATGGCCCAACTCTTCGCAGGTGTTAATTACACTTTTGTTGTTGGGCAAGACTTTAAAATAATTGATTGTTTATTGTTTTATCCCACTCCCACCCTCCCCTCCTTGTACATACTATTTATACAGCAAACTAAAGAAGTTACATTTGAAATATCAATCTTGGTCTTACTTTTTCTACTCCACATCTTAGCACATTCTCTAAATCCGGGGTCCTCAGACTTTTTAAACAGAGGGCCAGGTCACAGCCCCTCAAACTGTTGGAAAGCTGGATTATTATTAGAAAAAAACACAAATGAATTCCTATGCACACTGAACATATTTTATTTGTAGTGCAAAAAACACTTTAAAACAATACAATAATTAAAATGAAGAACAATTTTAACAAATATAAACTTATTAGTATTTCAATGGGAAGTGTGGACCTGCTTTTGGTTGATGAGATAAGATTGTTGCTGTTGTGTGCTTTCAAGTCCTTTCAGACTTAGGTTGACCCTCAGCGAGGGTCAGGTAAATTGTCTTGGAGGGCTATATCTGGCCCTTGGGCCTTAGTTTGAGGACGCTTGCTCTAAATATTTCCTAACTGGTTTCCACATCCTCTTAGTTATTATAACCTTGTCAATTTTATCTGTATTACTCCATTTGCAACTTGTTATTTCCACATTTAACATATTAACTATATACTTATACCAATTAGTCAGTGTCCATTTTGTTTTATCTTCCCAAACTCTCACTAAAACAATTTGTGCACACACTATTAATTTGTCAACCAATTTTTCTTTTTGTATATTCTTCACTCCTATTCTCCATGCATGTAGTACATTTCTATTAACCATTACCATTTGTAAATTTAACATTCTATTGATTTCTTCTTCAGTCGTTCTCTTGCACTTGATCACATTCCCATATCATATGATTAAACACCCCTCTTTGTTCACAACCATGCCAACACCTATCCTTTATCCTTTATCCCTGGTAAAAAATGTGAAACTTGTGCAGGAGTTCTGTACCATTTTTGTAACATTATCCTCCTTGCTTCCCTTAATACATTATACTTTTCTTTTGCTGTATTACTTATTTCCCTCTCAATTTCCATGTCCATTCTCCATGTTTGGAAATTTTCCTCTGTTATTTCTTCTTTTACTGTTACTGTTATGACTTGTTTGTACAGATCTCTTGCCACTTTCTTCTCCACTCTCAAACATTTCCTAATCATTTTCTCAAATGGACTATCCTGTTCTCTATTTTTTCCTCCATCTAAAAATTTCCTGTCTTATAGTCCAGCTTTGAATCCAGTTCCCTGACCCAATCCAATTCTGAATTTCTTTTTGTTCTACGTCCTCTGTATACAATCCTCTACTAACCTTTCCCCTCTACTGGCAAGGGGGCTTATTAACAAAAGACCCTCCTCATAAATGTACAGCAGAGCAACTTAGCAGCAGCGCGACCCAAAGTGACAAAAAGAATAAAACACACAGACCAATACCATATCTTTCATAGGAGGCTTCTCTTTATAACAAAACAATATTGTTGCACTATTCAGAAGAACAAGGTTCTACAGCACAAAATTCAACCTTCACACTGGAGCTTTCTGACACGAGGCTTCTCTCATACAGAGGTTTACCTCAGACTTCTCAGGACGACACTAGCTTTGGCCCACTGACTCTAACAGGGTTTGGCCTACTAACTCTTTTAGTGCTTGACTCACACTTTGGTACTCAAAAATACCCAGTTTATTTTTAATATTTCTGACATTTGTCTCTGGTACAGTCTACTTTTGCTTCCTGTCATGGATTTGAGCTATCTATTTTTCTGTTCATTCCATCTTCAAATTTCCTTCCTTCCCTTCAGTCACATTTTCAGCTGTCTCACACGTCGCACAAAACATGGGTCCCTATGGTTGGGCCATGAGTCTTCTGGGTTGTCTGCTGCACATATCGTATTTAGATGTCTAAATGTTCCTTCAAGTGCTACAGGGGGTGGAATTGGGGAAATACCTCTAGATAAATATCCAAGGGAGATCACTCAGGTAGGATGAGAGATGTCCTCTGGAAGACTATTACTGTTTTTCTGCCTCTCAGCAATACCCATGGATCACATGCGCTGTTTGTACTTCCGCATGAAGGATGAGGTATTTCGTGGGTCGCGGCCTTATGAGTCACAGCCCCTTGAGGATTTCCTAAAGAAGGAGTTTGGAGAACATACAAAAATGACGGACGTCAAGAACCCCAAGTAAGCTAAAGCTCTCCTTCTGTATTCTATCCTACCTTGTGAATTTGTTGTGAGAATATAATCATTACTAATAGACTGATTAAATAAAGAATAAACTGGAAATACTAGGGGTTTAATGTGGCACTATATGCAAAGGAAGAATTTATGTTACCAGCTGTGACCCTTCCCTAAAATAAAATGAAAGGCTTCTTTGGTTGATCTCTCCCAGGCTCTTGTTGACAGCAACTCTCTGTGACCGCCAACCTGCTGAACTCCACCTGTTCCGGAATTACAATATCCCAGAAGTGAAAAGCAAAACTCATAGTAAGGCAACGAGCTCGTTTCAACCAATGACTAGACCAGAAGGTAAATGTTGACTCAAGACGTTCACTAGATAGGAAGTTCATATTGAAAGATAGTTCATCTTCTTTCCATGTCTTCTGGGAATGTGACTAAGCTGTATAATGCTATAACTAAGTGCATGCATTTATGATCATGTCATAAGTAGATATCTCATCTTAGATGAGGTTGGGGCATACCACTTTTCTCTAGTTTGTATATTTCCACCAGCGGTGCCAGCGATACATGCAGCAGTGTGTACTTACAGTTCTTTTTTTGCAGAGGATAATTATGTATTGGAAAAAATACATGTATAGCCGCTTCATGCTGTAGGATCTGATACTGGTCAACATTACTCAGTAGTACATAAGAAATATACAACAGTAGGACAATCTGTGGTTTAAGTGCAGTAATATACATGGCCCATATAGCCCCCCCTTCCCCCGTGGCACAGCAGGTTAAACCACTGAGCTGTTGAACTTCCTGACCAAAAGGTTGGTGGTTCAAATCTGGGGAATGGGGTGAGTTCCCACTGTTAGGCCCAGCTTCTGCCAACCTAGCAGTTCAAAAACATGGAAATGTGAGTAGAATAATTGGTACCGCTTTTGTGGGAAGGTAATGGCGCTCCATGCAGTCATGCTGGCCACAAGACCTCAGAGGTGTCTTCGGACAACGCCAGCTCTTTGGCTCAGAAATGGAGATGAGCACCACCCGCCAGAGTCGGTCATGACTAGACTTAATGTCAGGGGAAACCTTTACTAACTGTACATGACCATATTCTCTGATTGTCTCCATTACAATGAATGAATCTAACCTATATATTTTGGATCCAATTCTGTATTCTCCATTTACCATTTTCCTCACCCTTATTTTGCTTTGGGTAGGAAAGATATTTGTGAGGCATATGAACACAATTAATTTTTCTCATTTTTCTGTGAGAATACAAATGATAGTTCTTCACCTTTTTGCCCGCTCTCTTTGTCAGCATGTGCCAACTGAATTATCTCATTCTTTTATCTAATAATGAGCTCATCTGTCGTGTCATTTCTGGAACAGAGTGTTTCATACATTTAATCACTGCATCTGCAGCTGAGGTGCTTCTGATTCCTTTAATAGTCTTATTAGATTATATTTTGTAGAATCTTTTGGGGTGTGTTTTGGGATTTTCTAGCTATGAAACAGTTGACATGTCTGTTGATCCTCATTTGGGCAAAAAGAATATGATGAAGCAAACCACTGTTTTTCAGCCTCAGCTCCTTATCTTCTATCTATATAAATAAAATAATGTTAGTTTGTGGGATTAGCATAATTCAAAAACCACTGAACGAAGGGACACCATCAGACCAACAAATGACCATCAGTCATAAAATACTGAAAAATACAGTGGAAGGGAGTTAAAACCCCCAAAAAGCAAACAGACGCTACAGCGCATGCACAAAAATGACTCCCCCAGCAAACAAAACACACAATAGCATATCCACACTCTCTTCCAGACTACAGCTCCCAGCATCCCCTAGACCAGGCCCTTTAGGAGAGGAAAATGATCCAAATGCACTGCTTCCAAGCTGCAAGCTTTCTTCTCCTTGGATTTCTTTGAGAGCATTCCAATCCCTGCATATTTCCAATTTCCTGTTCCTGGACTGCAACTCCCAGCAATCCTCCAGATAGATAATTAGATAGAGATAGATACGTAGATCAACTTATATCCCCATACCAAAAAAGGGAAATGCGAAAGACTGCTCAAACTTCCGTACAGTGGCCCTTATTTCTCATGCCAGTAAGGTAATGCTCAAGATCCTGCAAGGAAGACTCCAGCAATACATGGAGCGAGAGTTGCCAGATGTTCAAGCTGGGTTTAGAAAAGGCAGAGGAACGAGAGACCAGATTGCCAATATCTGCTGGATAATGGAGAAAGGCAGGGAGTTTCAGAAAAACATCTATTTCTGCTTCATTGACTACTCTAAAGCCTTTGACTGTGTGGATCATAATAAACTGTGGCAAGTCCTTGGTGGGATGGGCATCCCAAGCCACCTTGTCTCTCTCCTGAGGAATCTGTACAAGGACCAAGTAGCGACAGTCAGAACTGACCACGGAACAACAGACTGGTTCAAGATTGGGAAAGGCGTACGGCAAGGCTGCATCCTCTCAGCCAACCTTTTTAAAGTGTATGCAGAACATATCATGCGATGTGCGGAGCTTGATGAATGCAAAGCTGGGGTGAAAATTGCTGGAAGAAACATTAACAGCCTCAGATATGCAGATGACACCACTCTGATGGCCGAAAGCGAGGAGGAGTTGAGGAGCCTTCTAATCAAGGTGAAAGAAGAAAGCGCAAAAGCTGGGTTGCAGCTAAACATCAAAAAAAACCAAGATTATGGCAACAAGAATGATTGACAACTGGGAAACAGAGGGAGAAACCGTGGAGGCCGTGACAGACTTTGTATTTCTAGGTGCAAAGATTACTGCAGATGCAGACTGTGGCCAGGAAATCAGAAGACACTTACTTCTTGGGAGGAGAGCAATGTCCAATCTCGATAAAATAATAAAGAGTAGAGACATCAGACTGGCAACAAAGATCCGCCTAGTCAGAGCCATGGTATTCCTTGTAGTCACCTACGGATGTGAGAGCTGGACCTTAGGGAAGGCTGAGCGAAGGAAGATAGATGCTTTTGAGCTGTGGTGTTGGAGGAAAGTTCTGAGAGTGCCTTGGACTGCGAGAAGATCCAACCAGTCCATCCTCCAGGAAATAAAGCCTGACTGCTCATTGGAGGGAAGGATACTAGAGACAAAGTTGAAGTACTTTGGCCACATCATGAGAAGACAGCAAAGCCTAGAGAAGACAATTATGCTGGGGAAAGTGGAAGGCAAAAGGAAGAGGGGCCGACCAAGGACAAGATGGATGGATGGCATCCTTGAAGTGACTGGACTGACCTTGAAGGAGCTGGGGGTGGTGACGGCCGACAGGGAGCTCTGGCGTGGACTGGTCCATGAGGTCATGAAGAGTCGGAGACGACTGAACGAATGAACAACAACAAAGATAGGTAGATAGATTGATCAGGAGGACTGCTGGGAGCTGTAGTCCAAGAATAGGTAGAGAAGGAAGAAAAGGGAAAAAGAGGAAGGGAAAGAAAGGTGGGGGGGGGGGGGAGGAAGGGAAGAAGAAGAGGAAGGAAAGGAAAAAAGGGACGGAAGGAGAGAAAGAAAGAAGCAGAGAAAGTGGGAGGGAAGGTTGGCCACAGCAACGCGTTGCGGGAACAGCTAGTCTATAATATGGAGATAATATTAATTTTACTGGGTTGCAATTGTTGTGTAGATGATTGAGGGCAAAAAATGAAGTTTTTTGAAATCTCTAAAACTTTGTGGTCCCCCTATAGGCCATGAGGAATTCTGGGGGTCAATAGTTTCACGACACCATAGAATGATAGAATTGGAAGAGACAACAAGAACCATCCAATCCAACCCCTGCCATACTGAATAGCAAGGTCAAAGCACCCCAACAGATAGCCACCCAGCCTCTGTTTAAAAGCCCCCAAGGAAGGAGCTTCCACCACACTCTGAGGCAGAGAGTTCCACTGCTGAACAGCTCTTACAGTCAGGAAGTTCTTCCTAATGTTCAGGCAGAATCTCCTTTCCTGTAATTTGAATACATTGCTCAGGATTCTGAAAAGGTGCAACGTCCTTTTTCCTTCTCCACAGATCAGCTGGTGTGGCAGGCTGCACGTTCCAGTGGAGCTGCGCCAACATATTTTCGGCCCTTTGGACGGTTTCTCGATGGAGGGCTTCTGGCCAACAATCCAACCTTGGACGCCATGACAGAGATTAATGACTACAACAAGTACTTAATCCAAAATGTATGAGTGCACTCTGCAGACACATTTTCTGATATAGTCATGTTTACCCTGACCACTTAGGATAGTCCACATTTGGTGGTTTAATTTTTGTGGAATTGATTATGTAGAGATATGATTAATATGCCCTCTCTAAGAATCTTTAGGCCTTCTGGTGCAACTCTGTGGTCAGGCTCAACTGGAAGTTGACCATAGAATTGTGCTGGAGGACCTAGAACAGTGGTTCTCAACCTGTGGGCCTTCAACTCCCAGAAATCCTAATAGCTGGTAAACTGGCTGGGATTTCTGGGAGTTGTAGGCAAAACATTTGGGGACCCATAGGTTGAGAACCACTGACCTAGAGATTCTGAGAGAGGTGTTAGCTTACACCAAGCGTGTCAAACTCATTTTCATTGCCTTCAAAGAACCATTGAATCCATTAGTGGTGAATCAGTGGATACTGAGGGCCAACTTTTTCTTAACATAGTTTTCAGTGCTCTTTAGTTTTTACCCAATTTGGACTCACCAGATGTTATTGAATGACAACTCCCATCACTTTTGATTTTCTGCCTTGCAGACTGAGGATCATGAGAATTTCAACCCACCAGCACTTGTGACTCTGAGATTAGAGAAAGATTAAAGGGCATTTTAAAGCCAGACATTATATCCACAGGTCTTGTATATATATTCAAACCCTACTCTCCTGAGTAAACAGAACAAATTGCAGCCTCCCAGATGTTACTGTATCACAACTCCCATTTATTTTATTTATTTATTTATTTATTTATTTATTGCATTTATTAACCGCCGCTCTCAGCCCTAGGGCGACTCGTGGCGGTGTACAATACAAAAAAGACACTTTACAAAGCAATCAGGACAACAAACTAACATCACTAATACACAACATTTAAATTACACTAAAAATCCGCTGCGTCATATTATGGAATCATAATCAATCTCGTAGTCGTAAATTCATTCCGGTTGTCATTTCCAGTAACATAGCACTCAGTTGAAAGCCTGCTCGAAGAGCCACGTCTTCAGGCCCTTACGAAAGGCCATGAGGGAGGGCGCCTGTCTGATGTCAGCAGGGAGGGAGTTCCACAGCCGGGGGGCCACCACCGAGAAGGCCCTCTCTCTCGCCCCCGCCAGACGTGCCTGTGAGGCAGGCGGGATCGAGAGAAGGGCCTCCCCAGATGATCTCAAGGTCCTCGTGGGCTCGTAGGCCGAGATGCGGTCCGTAAGGTATTTTGGGCCAGAACCGTTTAGGGCTTTGTAGGATAACACCAGCACCTTAAATTGGGCCCGGTAGCAAATCGGCAGCCAGTGGAGCTGGAACAACAAGGGCGTTGTGTGCTCCCTGCGTCCTGCTCCTGTTAACAACATGGCTGCCGCGCGCTGGACGAGCTGAAGCTTCCGGGCCGTCTTTAAGGGCAGCCCCACGTAGAGAGCGTTGCAGTAGTCAAGACGGGATGTGACCAGAGCGTGTACCACCGTGGCCAAGTCAGACTTCCCAAGGTACGGGCGCAGCTGGCGCACAAGCCGAAGCTGTGCAAATGCTCCCCTGGTCACCGCTGAAACCTGGGGCTCCAGGCTCAACGATGAATCCAGGATCACACCCAAGCTGCGAACCTGCGCCTTCAAGGGGAGTGCGACCCCATCCAGCACAGACTGTAACCCTATACCCTGCTCGGCCTTGCGACTGACCAGGAGTACCTCTGTCTTGTCTGGATTTAATTTCAGTTTGTTTGCCCTCATCCAGACCATTACAGCGGCCAGGCACCTGTTCAGGACCTCGACAGCCTCCTTAGTAGCAGGTGGAAAGGAGTGACAGAGCTGGACATCATCTGCGTACAGATGACACCGCACCCCGAAACTCCGGATGATCTCACCCAGCGGCTTCATGTAGATATTAAACAGCATGGGGGACAATATAGAGCCCTGTGGAACCCCACAGGTCAAAGGCTGTGGGGTTGAACAGGAGTCCCCCAATAACACCTTCTGGGTACGACCCTCCAGAAATGACTGGAGCCACCGCAAAGCAGTGCCCCCAAGACCCATTTCCGCAAGGCGCCCCAGAAGGATACCGTGGTCGACGGTATCGAAGGCCGCTGAGAGGTCCAGGAGCACCAACAGGGACACACTCCCCCTGTCTAGCTCCCGGCGCAGATCATCCACTAAGGCGACCAAGACCGTCTCGGTACCATGTCCCGGTCTGAAACCAGACTGTGCCGGATCCAGATAATCCGTGTCTCTCAAGAATACCTGGAGTTGTGAGGCCACCACGCTTTCCATGACTTTGCCCAAGAAGGGAAGATTGGAAACAGGCCGAAAGTTGTCAAATTTAGTGGGGTCCAGTGATGGTTTTTTCAACAGCGGCTTTATAATAGCCTGTTTTAGGCTCGCTGGAATCTTGCCTTCCCGAAGGGAGGCATTAACCACCACCGTTACCCACTCAGCCAATCCCCCTCTGGCCTCCTTCAGAAGCCAGGATGGGCAGGGGTCTAGGATGGACGTGGTGGGCCTCATTCCTCCAAGTATCTTGTCCACATCCTCGGGCTTCACAAGCTGAAAAGAATCCATCAAAACAGGACAAGCAGGTGCTCGTGTCACATCCACAGAGACTGCATTTAATATGGTGTCCAGCCCAGAACGGATCAAAGCGACTTTGTCTGCAAAGAACCGAGCAAATGCTTCACAGCGCGTGGCCGAATTGTCAGGGCTCCCGCCTGAGGTGGCGGGAGTCAAAAGACCTCTGACAATCCAAAACAACTCCGCCGGACGGTTTTTTGCAGACGCAATAGTGGCCGCAAAGAAAGTTTTCTTTGCGGCTTTTATTGCCGCGGCATATGCCCTTAGAAAGGACACAAACCGTGCTCGGTTTGGCTCGCTTGGGTCCGAGCGCCACACGCTCTCTAGTTCCCTCTTCCTTCGCTTCATCGCTGCCAGCTCCTCAGTGAACCAAGGAGCTGGTTTAGCTCGGTTACTTGAGAGGGGACGTTCCGGAGCGATCATGTCAATTGCCCTGGTCATCTCCCCATTCCAGAGAGCGACCAAGGCCTCGACATGATCACCTGCCGAGGTAGCGGGAAAGTCCCCAAGAGCCATCAGGAATCCATTCGGATCCATAAGCCTCCTGGGGCGGACCATCTTAATGGGTCCTCCACCTTTGCGGAGGTTAGGGGGCGCAGTGAGCCTAAATCTGATCAGGAAGTGGTCGGTCCATGGCAACGGAGAGATGAACAACTCCTCCACCCCGCCACCCTGCTCCCATCCCTGGCAGAAAACCAAGTCCAATGTATGTCCAGCACAGTGGGTGGGGCCAGTTACTCGTTGGGACAGCCCCATGGTTGCCATGGCGGACATGAAGTCCTGAGCCGCTCCTGTGAGGGTCGCCTCGGCATGGATGTTGAAGTCCCCCAGCACAAGAAGCCGTTGAGACTCCAACGCCAGGCTCGAGACCACCCCCGCTAGCTCAGGTAGGGAGACTGTAGTGCAGCGAGGTGGACGGTACACTAACAGAATCCCTATTCTGTCCCGGTCACCCACCCTCAGGTGGACGCATTCAGAATTTGTGGTCTGCGGGATGGGGCTCCTGGTCAGACGGATGGAATCTCTATAGACCACTGCGACCCCGCCTCCCCGTCCTCCGGATCTCGGTCGGTGCTGTACGGAGAAGCCTGGAGGACATCAACTGTAGTCAAGATATCTAAAGATGAGGAATACAGGAGTTGTAGTCCAACATCTGGAGGGCCACATGGTGGGCTAGATTCAGCCTCTGGGCCTTGAATTTGGCATGTGTATTAGGCAAAAAATGTGTTTTTTTATTTTCCCTTTTTATTGGAGTACTGCACCGCTGTTCAAACAAATGGTCAGGGGTGCGGAAGATGATGATGATAATAATAATAATAATTTATTTTTGGGCCCCCTGGTACCGCAGTGGATTAAACCGCTGAGCTGCTGAACTTGCTGACTGAAAGGTTGGGGGTTAGAATCCAGGGAGCAGGGTGAGCTCCCGCTGTTAGCCCCAGCTTCTGCCCACCTAGCATTTTGAAAACATGTAAATGTGAGTAGATCAGTAGGTACCGCTTCTGCAGGAAGGTAATGGCGCTCTATGCAGTCATGCTGGCCACATAACGGTGGAGGTGTCTATGGGCAACGCCGGCTCTTTGGCTTAGGAATTGAGATAAGCACCACCCCACAGAGTCAGACATTACTAGACTTAATGTCAGGGGAAACCTTTACCTTTATTTATTATCTGCTAAAGGGGGAGGTGGGTAATGAATAAAAAAGAATTATATTTTTATTTAAATGTAAACAGATGACTGATCTGCGGGGTTTTTTTTTTTTTTACTATAAACACATGCATTTTGTATTTACTGTAATTGGAATCCTGCAAAACCTCCTAGAGTCATTTCATGGCTATGATGATGGGGTCAAGCGTTGTATGTTAGAATGTGGCAAGGCAGAGTTTAAGGCAGAGTCATGATCTTTACAAAACAAGATCGCATCGGAAGAAATACCCACATTAAATAAGTATTTTTTATTTCAAAATTCACTTGGAAAATTCAGTACTGCCACTTTACTCCTTCTTCTCTATCCACCCAGGGCCAAGGCCACAAGGTGAAGAAGTTGGGAGTGGTGGTCTCTCTGGGGACCGGCAAGGCTCCTCAGGTCCCTGTGAGCTCCGTGGACGTCTTTCGCCCATCCAACCCTTGGGAACTGGCCAAGACTGTCTATGGGGCTAAAGAACTGGGCAAACTGGTGGTGGATTGTGTAAGTAGGGATGGAGGGAAACATGGGCTTGGTGTGGGCTTTGCCATTTGTTAGGAATAGAATCATTTTAACTAGGGAGTTGAGGAATATGAATAATGGAGGCTTTCAGTAGATGTGAAGGAGTCACTTCCAAGCTGCAGTCCAGGCCCTCAGAGTCTACTAAAGATAAAAGGAAGTAGTGCCAGGGAGAAGTACTTTCTTCCTTATCTTCTTCTGGTATTTGTGATGTCAGCCCAGAGGCAGAATCAGCCTGTTGGCTATAATTGTGATATCGCTAACCTGAGTATATAAGAACAGCTGTGCACTGTTTTGTTCCTCAGTGGGTAAGATGCCATTGAGAAGGTAAGAATAGGACATAGATACAATAATGCTCCCTGGAAACTATACCTCAACCTGGGAACCTTTCACCCTATATATAAACCTGCCATAGAACTGGGATTTGCTGTGGGGCCCTATTCCATGTCCTGGTTGAAATAAGACAGTGGTTCTCAACCTGTGGGTACCCAGGTGTTTTGGCCTACAACTCCCAGAAATCCCAGCCAGTTTACCAGCTGTTAGGATTGCTGGGAGTTGAAGGATAAAACATCTGGGGAACCACAGATTGAGAACCACTAAAGTGAGACATCATGCGGGACGTGGGAGAGAACTTTGCGTGGTTCCTCATTTGTTGGCACCAATAGCACTTTAAGCAAATTAAAATCTTCTATTCACTGTTTGGTGCTCAGCCTTGCTACTTTTTAAGGTGTACATGTACAAGGTTTAAATTGTTTTAGCCTTTTCTGATTCTTTACCCTGGTGATTGTTTTTAATATTGTTCTAGTATTTCAGTTATTTTCCTATTTAATTTTAATTGTATTAAACTGTTTATATAGTTTTATTTTAATTTATATTTAGGCCCCCTGGTGGCGCAGTGGGTTAAACCACTAAGTTGCTGAATGCTGACCAAAAGGTTGGCGGTTCGATTCCGGGGAGCGGGGTGAGCTCCCGATGTAAGCCTTGGCTTTTGCCCACCTAGCAGTTCAAAAGCATGCAAATGATCAGAAAGTACCGCTACTGCGGGAAGGTAACAGTGCTCCATGCAGTCATGCTGGTCACATGACCCTGGAGGTGTCTACGGACAATGCGGGCTCTTCGGCTTAGAAAAGGAGATGAGCACCACCCCCCAGAGTCGGACACAACTAGACTTAATGTCAAGGGGAAACTTTTACTTTTACCTATTCCCTGGTCAAGACTCATGTATACCAAAAAACAAAACAAAACAAAAACCCAAGCCAAAATCTCAAGACACCGAGTTCTGCACTCAGCCATTCTGTTGCGCTTTTTTCTCTGCTACTCAGTTCAGTCAAGCAATTAAACCTGTTAGTAGCTGCTTTGAAATCTGGGAATGTGAGGAGTTGATGCTTATAGGTGCATGCTACCAATGCTTTTATTTTCCTCCCCCCCCCCCCCCCCCCCCCAGTATTGGGTACAAATGATACATTCCTATTTTGTAGCCTACTGGTTCCCATGGTTTTTTTTTAACCTGCTTTTACTGTCAGCTGTCAAGGATAAAGCTGGCCCCAAGGAAATACACCCAGACCTTGATGTTTTTATAGCAACGCTATGAATTAACCTCTTCAGCCCTGCTGAAGTTTTGCAAATCAGGGCTGTGGCTTCATCTTCAGTAACCTTCCATTTGTCAAGCCCTATTGTCTTTTCATGATATGTTCAAAGTATGTATTGTCAAAGGCTTTCATCACTGAGTTGTTACGTGTTTTCTGGGCTGTATGGCCATGTTCCAGAAGCATTCTTTCCTGACGTTTCGCCTGCATCTATGGCAGGCATCCTTAGAGGTTGTGATGTTGAGAGAGAAAGGAACCTTGAGGTGCCTGCCTGTGGTGGAGGAAACACATAAAATCTAGGATGAAATTGTCCCCAAATGAAATCAGTCCTTGGGTGGTGGACCGTAGTGTTTGGGGAGGACGTTGGCAGGCTTCGGGCTACATGTTCATGGTGAGCGCTATAACCGGCAATGTCAATGGAGGGAATGCCTTTGGAGGGTTCTCAACAGCCTGTTTGCAGAGGCAGGAGGCTGTCTGTGTAAGTGGACACTTCGGCCACATACACATTTTTCAGTTTTATTTATGTGTATATATCATGGTATTGAGATTCTGATTTGAAGGATGACGAATGCAAACATCTTAAAATTACCTTGCTGTTTCTTTGCAGTGCACTGATCCAGATGGTCCATGTATTGACCGTGCAAGAGCCTGGTGTGAAATGATAGATGCCCACTACATCAGGTAAGTGATTTTTCTGAAGGGATATCTTATGTGAGTTGGAACAAGCAGGGATTGAGCCCTTTAACTTGTTACTGTTGCTAACTGCTGTCAAGTCGACTTCAACTACGTTTTAGATCACGTAGATTCAAGGCTGTCATTTTCTTAATTGTGTCTATCCATCTAGAATTTGCTCTTCCTCTTTTCATCTTTAAGGTTTTCTACCTTAAAAAGCAGTCATGTCTTCTCTAGTGAGTCATGTCATGATATAGTCAATGTACAGAAGTCTCATTTTAGCCCAAAAGCTTCTAGGAAGAGTTCAGTCTAGATCTAGCTGATCTTGGAAGATAAGCAGGATCAGCTCTGGTTAATACTTAGACTGCTAATGGATACCAGTTGCTATGGGTATATTTTAGAGGAAGGGACTGGAAACACCATCTCTTGAATATTCTTCGCCTAAGAAAGCCCTGTGAAATTCATGGAGTCACCATAAGTCGACAGGTGAATTGAAGGCATAAGCATACACACAGGATGTTAATCATATCTGGATTATGTTTCTGTTTCCAAGTACTTTGTGTAAGACTGAGGAAACTTTGGACTACACAGATGTTATTGGAATTCATCTCCTAGTAAGCATGACCAATGATCAAGGAACATGAGAGCTGTAGTCTAAGACATTTAGAGTGCCAAAGGTTCCTAATTTTTGGTAAAGGTTTTTCTCTCTCTATTCTTCTGTGAGAGAGGTTGGGCTGACAGGATATGACATGATTCGTCCTGGAATACAGCATACTGTGAAAAAAATAACCTTTCAGGTGTGGGTATTCAACCCCATACTGCCCAAGTCTCCAGTTCTCAATGAGGAGCAGTTAGTTTAGTATAGACTAAGGGTTTCCCTTCCCCTATGTCTCCTGTATGAGAAGTTGGGAATATATCTATATCTTCTCTCCTCTCTGTTTCTTTTGTCATTCTGATTGGTTGTGTAGAATGGATAATTTTCTATTGTAAGCCTTTACTTTGACTTCTGTTTCTTATATCTTTGTATGTGCTGTATGTTTTGAGCGATCTCTCTGCTTGTGTTTTTGGGAGAGATGTAGTGATTAGTGTTTTTCCCTCTCTTTGAGACCTTAGAAGAGATGGATGTTAAGAGTACCTCATATCCAGGTCTTTACTATTAAGAAATGCAGTTATTGTATTATCAAAGGCTTTCATGGCCGGAATCACTGGGTTGTTGTAGGTTTTTTCAGGCTATGTGGCCATGTTCTAGAGGCATTCTCTCCTGACATTTCGCCTACATCTATGGCAAGCATCCTCAGAGGTAGTGAGGTCTGTTGGAACTAGAAAAATGGGTTTATATATCTGTGGAATGACCTGGGTAGGACAAAGAACTCTTGTCTGCTGGAGCTAGGTGTGAATGTTTCAACTGACCACTTGATTAGCATTTGATGGCCTGGCAGTGCCTGGGGCAGTCCTTTGTTGAAAGGTGATTAGATGTCCCTGATTGTTTCCTCTCTGTTGTTTTGCTGTTGTAATTTTAGAGTTTTTTAATACTGGTAGCCAGATTTTGTTCATTTTCATAGTTTCTTCCTTTCTGTTGAAATTGTCCACATGCTTGTGGATTTCAATGGCTTCTCTGTGTAGTTATTGTTTCTTATTATTGTAAATAAACCTTTTGTGATTTTTAAGCTTGGACTCCTCATCTGCCTGACTAAGCTCTTAATTGTTTACAGCCAAAACCAATGGCACTTCACGCTTTGCTAGTTGTGAGCTGTTGCTCAACTTTAAACATCCTGTTTGTTTTTTGGATGCTCTGCTATATTTTAGGGTAGTTTTCCCTAACAAAAGGGGTTATGGGCGGAGACTGATTCCACTGCAGCAGATGAGTTAGATTCAGTAAGAAGATAGGTCTGTAGGATAGACAAGCCAGAGAGAGGCTTGAGTCTTATCTGCCGTAGTCCCTGACTAAGGCTGTCAAACCCAGCTGTTTGGTTCATCTGAAATGCATTCTCCCTTTTCCCATCTGTTGCATTTGATTTTCTCACCATTTTCCTTTAGCCACTCTCTTTTAGAAGCTGTTTTTGGCTCGCTGTCTAATCCAGAGTTGCTGTGCACAGATAAAATTGCCTCTGTGGTTTCTTTTAACACTTCTGTAATGCCTTGCAGGTTCAATCCCCCTTTGGAAGTCGATATAATGCTGGATGAAGTGAGTGATACGATTTTGGTGAACTTGCTGTGGGACACTCAGCTCTACATTTACCAGCACTGGGAACAGTTTCAGCGCTTAGCAGAATGGCTCCTCAATCCTTGATGCTTTGCAAGACTCCATGGTACCAACGTTGTGTGTCTGCAATTGTGGTTTGGAATATCCCAAAGGACGAGTGGATTCTGCTGAGCTGGGTCTTCCTCCTCCTCAAATCAGGAGATCAAGTGAAGATTTCGACCTGCTGAAAGACCTTTTCAGCTTCTACAGTTGTGTACTTGCAGTGACTGCTCTTTTTCTGCGGACCCTCAATTTCACTTTTGTCATGGCATTACATGCCATCTAAACTGATTAGAGTTGGACCATCTCTCTTTCCCTCCTGGCATATGATGGCAGCTGTATTGACTATAACCCTTTGGTTCAATGACTGTATTCTTCGATCCAAATTTTGTATTGATATTTAAGATTAATATATAATTACCTATTTCTCCATGTTTTCTTGTCAAATTCAGAGTTTCTCTTGAGTGGGGATCTAAAATTATTTCCTCACATAAGCCAGGGCTAGTCTACTGCAGTTCGTTTTCATCTGAGATAATATATCTGTCCCACATGGTTACTGTCCTGGGTTGAAAATCTTTGATCTCTACAGCCGGAAACTGACCTGCTACAACTGTCCAATCCTTTTTCCTGTTTTATGTTCCATTTTACTGACTCCCCCAACCTCTGAATGAGACTATTTTGGTCTTAGCGACATTGAAGAGCACAAGGAAAATGGAAATAATTGGGCAAATGCTTTTTCTAGGTGCACCTTCTGTTTGCGTTTGCCCACTGACAGAAACGTGGCTTGCTTTCTCCTGATAAAACTACATTTCCTCAAAAAAATTGATACGTGTAGGCTAGATCAAAAACCAAGGAGGAAACTTTTCTCTTTCTCCAAAGATTATTTTTTTAATTAAATGGGGGAAATAGTAACCATCCATGTCTTTTCCTTCCTTGGAGACAAGTCTTTAAAGTGCTGCTGTTCATCATAACTGTAATCTTTTTACATTTACATTATTTAACAGAATATATTGATAAAATGTCCTAATAAATGTAAAATCTAATAGGTGGTTTTTCCCCCTCCCCCTCCCTTTCTACACTTTTCTGGTTTACATGAAAATAACTGTCAAATTGTGGTGATGTTAAGACTACAAAAGTGTCACAAAATGACTCAGTATTAAATAAAACGAGAGTTATTTGAAACTTGAATTGGTTTGCGCTTATTATGTTATTAGTAATGAGAGACATATTGCTTAAAAGTGCAAATGATTGATAGATTCTCCTCCCTGAATGCAGAGTCTGGAAATCCACAAACACGTGGGCTACATGAAAAGGAACAAAATCTGGCTACTAGTACTAAGAAATTCTAAAATCAGGACAGTAAATAAAGAACAACACTGGAAACAGGGGATTTCCAGACATGAAACAATCAGGGCCAGCTAACACATCTCAACAAAGGATTCCCTCAGGCAGTAAGCAGCCAGACTTTGAAGCTGAAAGGCTATTCAGTGCTAATCAAGATGGCCATTTGCAACATTCACACCTGCCTCCAACAGACAAGAGTTCTTTCTCCCACCCTGGGCATTCCACAGATATTTAAATCCAATTTTTCTAGTTTCCAACAGACCTCACTTTGGCCGGAGAACAATAGACTATAGTTGTGCCATTGTTAAGATCCCATGTGTGCCTTCCTGCCTGTTGGAATTATGGAAAGCCAATGAACATCTATATAGACAGCTTAGACCAATGAGATAATTGATTGCTGTATACCAATGAGAATGTGTCTTTAATTCTCTGTCAAAGTGATAAAAGCTTTGCAGCCCCATTTGGGGGTGCGACAGACCTTTTTATGCTCTATGCATTCTGTCCCTATCACTTTGGCCCGCAAATCAGGACATATGGGATTTACAGTTATTGAAAACATCCATGAAAATTACCTTTTAAAAACTACTTCTCCCTCATCACAACTTCTGAGGATGCCTACCATAGATGCAGGTGAAACGTCAGGAAAGAATGCTTCTGGAACATGGCCATACAGCCTGGAAAACTCACAGCAGCCCAGAGTTTGGAAAGTTACTTTGTTGGGCGACAGCTTCATGAATTTCCATGCTGAACACCAGTAAAGTATCTTTGTTTACATTCATTCACATTAATTTTGAATTGTGACTGTGTTGCATTCTCTTTTTTTAATCAGTAGCTCATTGTTAGCTACATTGCTTGTTACTCATTGTTTCCAATATCTGATGCAGTCAATAATAATAATAATGTTTATTTATTACCTGCCTCTTCTTACAGCTTGAGGCGGGGCACAACATAATTAAAATACATAATTATACTTTCATATATTCCTTAAAAGCACATATTACAGCATACACATATTAAAATGCATAGGACAAAATTAAAACACAATAAATATGGAATGTGAATTTAAAATTCATAGGTAAATCTGACTGGGAAGACCAGTAGTTCATCCCAGGGAAAATAACCCAAGGAACCAAAAATGTGGCAAAAGTGCCTCCATGCACATCAGAGATCATTTGGAGATTTCTTATTTATTTATGGTGTCAGGAGCATACCAAACAGTTGCATTGCATTTTTAACAAACAAACAAACAAAACACAAAGTATGCAAGCTTGGTAGTTGATTAAATGTCCTTTGACCAGGATATTTGATTTGGAGATGACTTCTTTTTGTTTGCTGTTCTGCTGCTGCATCATCATCTCCGTCTCCTTTTCCTTCCTCTTGTTCTTCCTCTTCTTTTTCTTCCTCTGCAGCGTAATATAGCACTATTACTGCACCTGGCACTTTACAAGGGAAAGTTCCTTGCTTTCAGCCTCACAATTTAATTAAGGGATGACACAAAAAGAAAAGGAGATGGCAGTGTGAGAAAGAGTTAAGCTCAGCAAATGCTGCCTCTTCTCTCCCTCCACAGTCAGGGCAGTGGCAGTTGGGAGAGAGGGAGACCTTTTTGTGGCAGAAATGTATAATTTTTGGACCAGTAGGGGCAATCTGTGACCCACAGCATATATTTTGCCCACTTAAGAGTTTGCCCACGACACTCCATCCTAACAAAATTATCCCATACAAGAGGATAACCAGCTTGACGACTTTGCAGGAAGAGCCAGACTAGCAATAAATAATTCAAGGTGAAAGTCACATGACCTTTGTGACTATCGCAGGATTCCTCCCTACTTGGTATCTGGTAACACTTCAGGCTCAAGTTCTAACATCCTGAATAGTGAATTATTAAACTCTCCAAGCAGCATTTTCTTCCTGCCATTCTAGAAAGGACACTCCTCCTTTTCCAGCCTAGGTCACAGAAGTGGATTCCCGGGTGTCTCTGAGGATTCTTTATCTTCTCAACACTTCCATTCGTTGTGTGAAAGGACTGCTGGGTCCCCATCGAAAACTTGGAGGGAATGGAGCAATCCTACAGATCGACCATCTCTATCTATAAGGTGAGGTGTGCGTTCGGAAATATTTGAGCCACTCTTAATTCACGAAAATAAGTGGTTGAGTAAAACTTTTCCACAGTAAAGTGTGCAGAGATAAATAAAAATGGGTTGATCTGCTACAATCATACAATTTACCTTACAGATCTCAAAGGGCAATTATGTTTTTAAATCAGAGGATCAGGGATTTTCAACCCAGAGGAGACTATTAGAATGGTAGTTTCTGTCATACCATAAGCAATACAATATTTAACAAGAACTAAAAACCTGAACTGTATGGATCCTCACAGGTTGAGGCAGGCACCTTCAACCTCTGAGGATGCCTGCCATAGATATGGGTGAAACGTCAAGAGAGAATGCTTCTGGAACATGGCCATACAGCCTGGAAAACTCACAGCAACCCAGTTATAACAGCCATGAAATCCTATGACAATACATTGTATGAATGCTGATTGGATTTCAAACCTAATCGTCTATAGATTGGCCTTCCTATTGGCCTTCCTATTAGGCAGATTGAAGCAGCCTCTTCAACAGATATTGCATGCTTTTGAAGGGTAAGAACATTACACCAGTTTGATTTGCTGTTGTATTTTTGGCCCATCAGGCATGTCAAATTTATGATTTTTTTTATAATTTGTCTGGCTGCAACAAAAGCCGGGTTGCAGCTAAACGTCAAAAAAACCAAGATTATGGCAACAAGAATGATTGACAACTGGAAAATAGAGGGAGAAACCGTGGAGGCCGTGACAGACTTTGTATTTCTAGGTGCAAAGATTACTGCAGATGCAGACTGTAGCCAGGAAATCAGAAGACGCTTACTTCTTGGGAGGAGAGCAATGTCCAGTCTCGATAAAATAGTGAAGAGTAGAGACATCAGACTGGCAACAAAGATCCGCCTAGTCAGAGCCATGGTATTCCCTGTAGCAACCTACGGATGTGAGAGCTGGACCTTAGGGAAGGCTGAGCGAAGGAAGATAGATGCTTTTGAGCTGTGGTGTTGGAGGAAAGTGCTGAGAGTGCCTTGGACTGCGAGAAGATCCAACCAGTTCATCCTCCAGGAAATAAAGCCCGACTGCTCACTGGAGGGAAAGATACTAGAGACAAAGTTGAAGTACTTTGGCCACATCATGAGGAGACAGCAAAGCCTAGAGAAGACAATTATGCTGGGGAAAGTAGAAGGCAAAAGGAAGAGGGGCCGACCAAGGGCAAGATGGATGGATGGCATCCTTGAAGTGACTGGACTGACCTTGAGGGAGCTGGGGGTGGTAACGGCCGACAGGGAGCTCTGGCGTAGGCTGGTCCATGAGGTCACGAAGAGTCGGAGACGACTGAACGAATGAACAACAACAACAACAACTGGCTGCGTTGTATCTTAACTCCATCAACTGTGAGGTGCAATTTACTTTTTGACTTCAGGCAGCAAAAATGTTTTGGACTGGCTGTATGAGCGACACTGAGATGGCAAGTGCTCTACAGTATGTTGTAGTCATATTCACTGGAATTATACCACTTTTCATAGAAAAGCAAAGTTTACAAAAATCCACACCTGATTATAGCAGTAAAGATTTTTCTGAGAGCCTGATTTACAACTCTCACAAAACATTTGGCAACAGAGCTATTTGAAATTTATATAAAGCAGCGTTTCTCAACCTGAGGGTCGGGACCCCTGGGGGGATCGCGATTGGAGTGTCAGAGGGGTCACCAAAGACCATAAGAAGACACAGTATTTTCTGTTGGTCATGGGGGTCCTATGGGGGACGTTTGGCCCAATTCTATCATTGGTGGGGTTCAAAATGCTTGTTGATTGTAGGTGAACTATAAATCCCAGTAACTACAACTTCCAAATGTCAAGATCTATTTCCCCCCAAATCCATCAGTGTTTACATTTGGGCATATTGAGTATTAGTGCCAAATTTGGTCCAGATCCATCATTGTTTGAGTCCACAGTGCTCTCTGGATGTAGGAGAACTACAACTCTAAAATTCAAGGTCAATGCCCACCAAACCCTTCCAGTAATTTCTGTTAGTCATGGGAGTTCTTTGTGCCAAGATTGGTTCAATTCTATTTTTGGTAGAATTCAGAATGCTCTTTGATTGTAATTTAATTATAAATCCCAGAAACTACAACTCCCAACTGACAGAATCAATCCCCCCACAACCCCATCAGTATTCAATTTGGGCTTGTGGGGCATTTGTGCCAAATTCCATCCAGTGAATGAAAATCGATTCTGCATATCAGATACTTATATTAAGATTCATAACAGTAGCAAAATTACAGTTATGAAGTAGCAACAAACATAATTTCATGGTTGGGGGTCACCACAACACGAGGAACTGTATTAAGGGGTCATGGCATTAGGAAGGTAGAGAAACACTGGTCTATAGTATGTTGTAGTCATATTCACTGCAATTATGCCATTTTCCACGGAAAAGCAAAGTTTACAGAGATCCACACCTTATTTTCTGAGAGCCTGGAAAAAGATTTGGCAACAGAGCTATTTGAAATTTGTATAAAAGCTAGATTTTTTAAAAGGAGAATTGGTTGCTATTTGGGATGGCCACACTCAAAAATAAGTTGGCGGGAATGAATGGACGATAACCAATATATTCCAGTCTCCTTGCCAATATGATAAGCACACAGAGCCTCCATTGCGTATGTTTAAGTGATTCCTTGAAGGCATTTGGTATTTCTCTTTCACCTACTTGAGATGGAACGATCAAGCAGAGGCAAGAGAAATTGTGTTCAGTTTTGAAGAGATGCAAAGGGTAATCAACTTAATCCAATTTAAGCAAATTATAGCTCTCTGTAATGTTGTCGAAACTACCCTGTTGTAAATGTAAATAGGAATGTGAATATATGAACACGAATATATTTACATTCCTTTGCATACATACCTCTAAATAAGCCCTGTGGAACTTAGTAGGCTTTACACCAAAATAAACATACATAGGATTGCACTATAAATAGCAGGTCAGGTCAAGGACTCGGAGGGTGCATACCATTTAACCTTGGCAACATCTTCTTTGAGATGTGGTAGACTTGAAATCAAGTCTTGGAGGTGCTTGTGCTCTGCCGTATAATGTTTCCAGTGCTGGGGTGCTCTTTTTCCAGTTTGTCTCCTAGTTGATGTGTGTCAACTGGTTTTTCATATATGTGCCTTTGTCTAATGGCTGATCTGGCTGGACATACTCTTGAGAGCTTGCAGATCAAACCCCCAGGGCTTTTTAATTAGTGTAGAGCAGAAGTGCCAATGTTATGGCTCTCCAGATGTTTCAGACTCCAACTACCAGAAGCCCTAGCCAGCTTGTCCAATTGCCAGGAATTCTGGGAACTGAAGTCCAAAAACATGGAGGATCACTAGTGTAGGCCTGACTACTGTGTGCAAGCCTCCTTGGGTTCTCCTTTCCCCTCTCACTTTTTCCAGCATGTCCTCTTTGTTTAACTGGAATCTCCACTTTAGCTGAATGTGTTGCATATGAATAATATATCACTAATATATTATCCCTTAAGTTAAAGTGGAGATTCCAATTAAGCAAATATATGGTATTGGGGATAGTTCACACTAATACATTAGTAGTAATATATTAGTATGAACTATCCCTCTTGCAATTCAGTCTTTTGATGTGGCTTAGTCTTGGGTAGGCAAGACCTCTTAGCATTACAAAAGATTTCTTATTGGTTGAGATGAAAATTACTACCGTAGCAATGATTTTGTACATATAATAGCTCAGAGTTGGCAACTGCAGAGCTTGTGAGAGAGTGGTGCCAGTATACCGCTTGCTCCTCCCAGTCTAACTCTCGGTGAGCCTGACCAAGACACCCATCACTTCTGGGTTCTTTTTTTGGCTGTGTTTTCCCCATTTTGCTATTCTGGGGACATGGGGAGAACTTGGACAGGGACAAACCTGCTGTGTTTTGCATTGGCTGTGAACCACTTTGAGCATTTTGATGAGCTGTTGTATACAGCATTTTGGTTGAATCGGGATTTTTGGTGCCACTATTAACATACAGTAATGAGGATCAACACAGCTGTCTGAACTTTTGGAATTTTCCTGAGTTTCCCCATAGGGACTCAAGACAAGAGCCTTTGCTTCAACATTTCTCATTGGGCCACTGATAACATCTGGACCCAATTCATAGGCAGAGGAGTGGGTTGGGGAAAGATGGCACCAGGAGAATGGATCATTCCTGCTATCTCCAAAATAATGGCCCTCATGCCAATTTAGCTTGTGACTAAACCAGAGCTTCAGGAACCCTGTTGCATATACCCTATTTTGGCTAATTACACAATAATAATAATAATAATAATAATAATAATAATAATAAACACAATCGGTGCTGACAAAATTACCATATGCCAGCTGCAGAAGTCCAGCTTACTGGGATCTGCATACATTATTCACCGATACATCACACGTCCTAAACACTTGAGAATTGACTTGACGTGTGATCCAATACAACAGCCAGCAGAGTGATCTTGTCTGCTGTGGACTTGTCTTGTTGTGTTTCAAATAATAATAATAATAATAATAATAATAATAATAATAATAATAATAATCACCACCATCATCATCATCATCATTTATATTCTGCTTTATCTCCCCAGAGGGACTCAGAGCGGATTACAGTATACTAGGATCATTATTTTAAGAGATAGCAAAACAAGCCTTGGAAAAGTTCAGCTTTTGGATTCTCAGCATCAGGGGAGTTCTGGCAGTGCTAGTCCAAAAAACCCCAGAATGGAGATTTCCAAGCTTTATTTCTACCAACCAGAACCACTACAGGTTGAATATTTCTAATCCAAAGTGCTTGGAACCAGAAGTGTTTTAGATTTCTGGTTTTGTTTTTGCATTTTGGGATAGGTAAAGGTTTTCCCCTGACATTAAGTCTAGTCATGACTGACTCGGGGTTGGTGCTCATCTCAATTTCTAAGCCGAAGAGCTGGCCTTGTCCATAGACACCTCCAAGGTCATGACAGCATGACTGCATGGAGCGCCGCATTTTGGGATACCTATGCCATAATTGGGTTTAACCACAAAATTTGTTTTTATCTTATGTACACATTTATATACAACACCTGAGGCTAATTTCACACAATATTTTAAATACTTTTTTACATGTAACAAAGATCATTTTAATCGAATCATCAGAAGGCAAAACTGTCACTATCTCAGCCATCCATGGGGACAATTTTGGATTTTGGAATACTGTATGTTGGATTTTAGAAATAATGCTCAAACTGTGTTTGATTTGTACCCACTAGGTATTTAAAGTGATTTGATTACTTTCTGAATTTCAAGCAAAACATGGCCGGGCAGTTTGCCCACAATTCTACCACTTATTTTTCTCAAAGCTCTATATGAGAGATGTATTACACTAATCTGGCGCTTTCCAGATTTGTTGGACAAAATCTCCATCATCCTTGATGATACAGTAATGCCTGATCATATTGGGAATTGTAGCCCAAAGCATTTAAAGCGACTGAGGGGGAAAAGGAAAGGGCCTGAGGCTGTTAGGAATGGTGGGAGTTGAAGTCCAAAACACTTGGAGGGCCCAAGTTGGCCCATGCCTGATTTAAAGGATACCAGGTTGTGGAGGTTTTTTATATTTTAATTTAGGTTTTGTATACAATATTCCAACTGTAGAAAATCACAATTTTTCCACAATTCCACAATGAGAAAATATTTACTGTAGTTTATGCCAACTTTTAAATAGATACTGGCCACCTACCAAGGCATAACATCTTTCGAGTAGTGCAACAAAATAGACCTTTGATTTTGGATCTCCATTTGCACTAAACCTGTGAAAGAATACTTTGTGTATGTTTTAAAAACTTTTCCTTATGATTTCACAGAGTATTCTGGAACAGTTCAACCCAACTCTGGAGAATCTGATATATCTTGGTAACAAGTATGTGCGAGCTTTTCGTGGTGAGTACTGAAGCTATGCACTTGGTTGGTCAATTAGTAGTTTTAAGATTGTGTCCACATACAGGTAGCTGGAGGGCTTGGAAAATATGAAGTTTTTTTGAACTAGAATTTTCAGGATCATATAGCCAGCACGGCCACTTCAGGCAGTTGTTACTTTGCAACAAGCACATAAGCAGAAACAAGGGGCATGTCCCCCAACATTTCAGAAATGGGACACATTTGGCACAAACAGAATGTGGTCAAAATGCCAAAAGTTATGAATGAAGAAGAATGCAGAGAGAAGATTGCTTTTGCTTGAGCCTACTCAGAGGGGTATGATTTCACTTTCTTCTCCTGGCATTTAGTTAACTACTGTATATACTCGAGTGTAAGCCCACCCAAATATAAGCAGAGGCACCTAATTGGAAAAACTGGGAAAACATATTGACTCGAGTATAAGCCGGGGGTGGGAAATGCAGCAGCTACTGGTAAATTTCAAAATAAAAATAGATACCAATAAAATTAGATTAATTGAGGCATCAGTAGGTGAAATGTTTTTGAATATTTACATAAAACTGTAATTTAAGATAAGACTGTCCAACTCTGATTGAAGTATTATTCTAACTTTCTTCAAAGTAAATGTGCTTACATATCCTTCCAATAATACTAGAGTGAAATAATGGAAATGTAATAAAAATGATAATAATAGAGTAAAATAATGGAAATGTAATAAAAATGATAATAATAGAGTAAAATAATAAATGTAATAATAATATAGTAAAATAATGTAAATGTAATAATAAATAGAGAAAAATAATAAATGTAAAAAAATAATATTAATAACAGAGTAAAATAATAAATAACCTTAACTTGAGTATAAGCTGAGGGGAGTTTTTTCAGCCTAAAAATGGGGCTGAAAAATTAGGCTTATACTTGAGTATACACAGTACTTGTTGCACTTTGGATTCAGTTTGCAGCAACTGAGGACAAAGGGAGAAAGTGAGAGAAGAGCGAAACAAGGACAATTTAAAAACAGCTTGAAACAATGTGAAGACAGAAGATTAATTGGTATTGTCCTTGCCAGACTAGGACAGTTGGAGGGATGGAGCTAAAAGAAGGTGCTCTGAAGGGTTTATTGAAGCCAGTGTTTGGATAAATCACTTTTTGGCCTGGATTGGAGATAGTTGGTGTTGTATTCTAAAACATAAGTTAGTGCAAGTCATATTGGCTCCTTGCAGAACCCTGGAGTATCCTCCAGTTTCATCCTCCCACTTTCAATAAACTTTGAATGTCAAAAAGTGTTAAAGGTGCTTGCAAAATAGCCAATTGTTCCCCAAAGATTCCAGGTTTAGAATAATGGCCATCCCATGAATAATGAAAACTCAAAACCAAAATTTGGAGGGCCATTTTCAGGGCAAAACAAAATTACCCTCCAAATTTGGGAAGAGGCATGGGGACAAGGATGGGATGGGGAGGGAAATTTCCCAGTATCTGTTGCATTTCAAAGACTGCAAGAGAACTATTATTTAGGTCAAGATGCGCTCTGGCTGATTTATTGTCATGTTTAAATAGATGAGAGCTTTCATTATAGGTGTGAGTATAAAAATCAGCATGAAATGGTATGAGTTGTAAAGAAGGATAATTAAAATGAGAAATATATTAGTGATGGGAATACTCATCTAAAGCTTTCTCCTTCTGAAAAAAATTATAGCATTATCAGAGGCTGCAGAAGTCTATTTCTCGGCAATCCAAAAGATTGGGGAACAAGCCCTACAGAGCTCCACCTCACAAATACTGGGTAAGATTCTTGCTGTTCTCTTTCTGGTTTGCAGCATCATGTCCCAAACCTATCAATGACACACTAGGAGTTGGCATCACTTTTTCTGTCTGAGCCCCTATTGCTTTTTCTATGAGAAACAGAAATGTTTAATACCCAGAATGTTCCTTGACTTTGAAATTAATCTGGCCAGGAAGCATATTGTCTCTTCTTCTTTTGACCAGGTTGAGAAATTGATAGAATTTGATTAGGCAGGCTGTGTGATGAAACACAGTTACCCTAGTTCTGCTGACGCATGTCTTTGATCCAAGTGATTCTTCTCCAGATTCTGTGTGCAAAAGATTTGGCCCATGCCAGGGAGGGCTGTGTGGACAAGAGAGACCCATCTAGGTATCTGATGTATTGGAAGAAGCCCGGTCATGATGAGAGTTCAGTTGGCCTCCTCTGAAGATAGATATATCCATTTGGAGAGGCTCAATAGTAGCAAAACTAGCATGAGGTGCCACAACTGGGAGACGAGAACATACCACCCCAAGTAACCAAACCAATCTAAAGTTGACCAAAACTGATTTATAACCCTTTTGGTACTAATGTTGGAGAGTGGTCCCTGGTCAAGTGGTCCCTGGTCAATAAAAGGTTAGGAACCACTGATCTAGGGTGAAGCCAGCGCATGCTGCCGCCTCGGCAACACAGGAGGTGTTGCCGAGGAAGCAATGAGGGGAAGCTGCTCAGTTGACGCTTCCCCCCATGGGATCAAGAAAATCAAACCAAACCAATCTTGCATCACCAATCAGGTGATGCAAGGTGTGGAGATCCCCACGCCCACCCTCTCGAGGGTCACCGGATTCGCCATTATGCTTGACGATTCTGGTAGCCATGTGACAAAGTCCTTAGCATAACAGATTGAGTATCCCTTATCCAGAATGCCAAAATCCAAAATACTCCAAAATAGGAAATTGGCTGAGATAGTGACACCTTTTGCTTTCTGATGGTTCAATATACACAAACTTTGCTTCATGCACTGTATTTAAAATATTGAACAACATTACTTTCAGGCTATGTGTATAATGTGTATAAAGTTCAAATGAATTTCATGTTTATACTTGGATCTCATCTCCAAGATACAGTATTCTATCATCTACATATATGCAAATAGTGGTATACCAAAATATGGAAGTGGGGGGGGGGGGGAATCCAAAACACTTTGGATCCCAAGCATCTTTGTTAAGGATACTCAGTCTATATTATCAATTCCCTTTTACTGCTAATAGTCCAGAAAAGGGATGTCTTCAAACTCTGTCACAGAGTTGTAGAATTATGGTTATAAACATTTTGGTACTAATGTTGGAGAGTGGTCACTGGTCAAGTGGTCCCTTGTCAATAAAAGGTTGGACCTCATGGGCCACTGAGTCCAACTTCCTACTTAATGCAATCTAGGCAAAGCATCCCCAGCAGGTAGTTGCCCAGCCTCTTTTTGAAGATTTTTTTCTTTTGTGTCAAGAGCAACTTAAGAAACTGCAGGTAGCTTCTGGTGTGAGAAGCAACTTGCAGTTTCTCAAGTTTGGATGTTTTACCATCCTGTTTGGGGGGGGGGGGGCGTTTGGATGTTTTACCATCCTGTGGGAGGCTTTTCTCATGTCTCTGCATGAGAAGCTGGAGCTGACAGATGGGAGGTCAACCTGCTCCCATCTGTCCCTTTTGGTCAGCAGTCCTGGTGGCAGAAGGGTTTAACCCATTGCACCACCGGGGGCTCCTTTTTTGAAGATGTGACTACAGTTAGCATCAGAAAGAAGGAAAAAAATGAGATATTTTAAAAAGTTCCTTAACTGGAATAATTGTGGAGGATATCCCTGATGACACCCTAAGGACTTCATTTCTTTTGAAAGCTTAAGGGAAGCTTAGACATGATTTATTTCCTCCTTTGTGACTGATTTTCTATGGGAAATGAAGTTCACAAAAATTTGCTAGTAGGCTACTGGTAGCTCATGGGCTTCAGTTTTTTCATCCTTTAAAGCAATGTGTTACATTCAAATTACAAATGGCAGAAATATGGTTTTTACTGCTATATGTAAAATGTGTTTTTTTAAATATAAGGAATTAATTAATTAATAATTTTATTTCTTACCTGCCTCTTCTCATGGCTCAAGGCAGTTACAGAATAATTTAAACACATAAAGATTGCTAAAACACTTCCCCCCCTTATCTCTTCTTTATTAATCCAGAATCATATAACCACATTCTTGAGTGGAAACCCCCTATTCAAGGCAGCTAACAATAAAAGCAACTTCCCCCTTTTTTCCACACAACCCTATATCCTAGAATATCAAGGCAGAAAATCTCACATTATCTGCTTTCAACTGGAATATATGGCAGTATGGACTCAGATAACCCACTTCAAAGCAGATATTCTGGTGTTTTCTGGGGTATATGGCTGAGTGGAAAGGCCCTCAATCTATTCACAACAATCAATAAAACAATTACGGTTGGACTTTTAGTCCATAATTAGATAACCCTATGCATGGGATGATATATATCACTAATGCTTAATGGCAGGAAGTTGTTTATTGTAACCTCTATATCATTATTTCCTGAGGGCAAAGTTCTTTGTGTCTTTATTTAATGTTATATCAGTCATACAGATTAGCCTGTTTCCCTTCATGATAATTTCATGCAAGTTTATTAATAATTCCATTCTGCCCAATTTTTTCATTGATCTGCATTGTCAAACATCCACACCAAAAATGCTCTAACCATACTTATTAAAATGTGTTAGAAGAAAAATGTCTATGATGATCTTTCCCTCTTTTTCTCTTTTTTTCAACTCATCCTTGGACCCATTTGAAGGTGAAATATTGATACAAATGTCTGACACCCAAATGCATTTGAACCGCAACCTGGAAGTAGTAGTGAGTATCTCAAAGGGAAATATATGCAACGAAGGAGACTGTGCAGGGAAACTTGGGAATAATAATAATAATAATAATAATAATAATTTCTTACCAGCCATTCCTCGTGGCTCAAGGCAGGTTAAAACATAGCTAAAAACAATATAATCAGTATCTTAAAAAATATTAAAACATATTTCTATAAAATGCATACAATATATCAAAATACACAGAATAAAGATAAAAATAGAGTTTAAAATTCATGATTAAAATCAACTGGGTAGGCCTGTTGGAAGAGACAAATCTTCAGAAGTGTTTTAAATTTAGCAGAAAGATCTGTTCACCGTAGTCGTGTGAAGCTAACTTGTTTGACATATTCTACATAATAATGGAAAATAAGATATTGACTATACATGCATATAAACAATGAAACTGCACATTGGCCTTCCATTTCCATGGATTCTGCATTCACAGATTCAACCATGCATAACTTGAAAAATATATATAAAGGTAAAAGTTTCCCCTTTACATTAAGCCCAGTCATGTCTGGCTCTGGGGGTTGGTGCTCATCTCTATTTCTAAGCCAAAGAGCTGACATTGTCCATAGATGCCTCCAAGTTCATATGGTGGCACGACTGCATGGAGCACCATTAATTACCTTCCTCAAAGGGGTACCTATTGATCTACTCACATGTACACGGTTACAAACTGCTAGGTTGGCAGAAGCTGGGGCTAACAGTGGGAGCTCATCCCTCTCCCTAGATTCAAACCGCTGACCTTTCAGTAAGCAAGTTCAGCAGCTCAATGATTTAACCTGCTGCACTACCACATACATATACAAAAAGCAAACATTTTATACAAGGTTCAACATTTTACTATGCCATTGAATATACAGTAATAAGATTTGAGCATAGATAGATTTTGGTAACTATTGAGGGGTGTGTGTGTTCTGGAACCAAACCCTAGAAAATACCAAGGATCCATTAAATAGGTATTTGCGTCAGAAATTGCCATTGGTTATACATATAGGCCATGATGCACAAATTCATCATCAAAATATGTGATATGCTTCATGGGCAGATAACTAAGAATTCTGTAGTGCTGTTGTTTATTTTGTTGTTGTTGTTAAGATAATAAATAAATTATTATGCCAGGTGAACAATGAATGTCATTGTTTCTGACAACTTTCTCTCTTTTTCTCTTGAGCAGGCACAAACCTTTCACGTGGACCTACTGCAGCATATGGAGAAAAACACCAAGCTGGACATGAACTTCATCAATGTGAGTGCCAGCCTGGCTCTGGCTTGTCTCCTTTGTGCGTCATTGCAGACTCTGGCGGCGCTTGAAGAGCCAAAGGCTCACAAAAGCATGGTTCATTGCTGCCTGCATGAGTGGTGACGACTTGCAGACTGCCATAAAGTTGTACTGCTTAGATGTTTTTATGATTAGCATGGCATAGTGGTTCCCAACCCCTTTTTTGACCAGGAAGCACTTGACCAGGGACCACTTTGACCAGGGACCACTCTCCAATATTAGTACCAAAAGGGTTACGAAACAGATTTTGGTCAACTTTAGATTTAGTTTGGCTATTTGGGGTGCTGATTAAGAAAATTGCATTGGATAGACCACATCAGCTCTAGTTTCTGATAGTTGCATTGGATGGCCCACATCAGCTCTAGTTTCTGATAGTTGCACTGGATAGACCACATCAGCTTTAGTTTCTAATATACCATCCAGTAGTCACCATCCACTCACCCACAGAAAAGCATATTTAATAAGACTCAGCACTGTAAGAGGGTTTTGCTCTTGTTGCAACGGTGAAGCCGTGGACCATATTTTAGTTCTTGTGGACCACTGGTGGTTCATGGACCACAGGTTGGGAACCACCAGCATAGAGTATCTGCTAGCATTTGAAATGGCTATAGCCCACAGTAGAGCCTGGCAGAAGTTATTTTTTGGACTACAACTCTCACAATCAACTTCTGTGTCAGTTAAGGAGATGTCCTCAAAAACAGTAATTGAAAAGTAACTTTTCCAAGTTTTGGACTAGAAGTGTCTTGAACATTTATTTTGGGATTCTAGCTTTTTTCTGTCTGGAATTCAACCTTTTGTTTTATTCTTCCTATGTCTGCTCCCATAGGACAGTCGGCAACGATATGAGAAGGAATACCGGCGCAGAGCTGCCAACATAGATAAATGCATGTCGGATCTCTGGAGAATGGAGAGAACTCGAGACAAGAATGCCCGGGAGATGAAGGTGCGGAACAACACAGAGATGAAACCAAAATAAAACCTGGGGTATTTTCAGTGTTAAAAATACACAAACCCAGCAACTAATTATGAAAGCACACTAACAAGCTAAAACAGCAGCAAGCCATAAGTAAAATAAAATAAAAGCACAGCAAAATGTTTATTTCCAAAGAAAAGAACAGAGGGTCTGGCAGTGTAAACTATATACTTTGAAAAGGCAGTGTGGTATTAAATGTGTTGTCGAAGGCTTTCATGGCTGGAATCACTGGGTTGCTGTGAGTTTTCTGGGCTGTATGGCTATGTTCCAGAAGTATTCTCTCCTGACATTTTGCACACATCTATGGCAGGCATCTTCAGAGGTTGTAAGGTCTGTTAGAAACTACGCAAATGAGGTTTATGTATCTGTGGAATGTCCAGGATGGGAGAAAGAACTCTTATCTGTTTGAGGCAAGTGTGAATGTTGCAACTGACCACCTTGATTAACATTTAATGGTGTCTTGCAGCTTCAACAACATTCAGCATGCTCGGATGTAGGCCCTGGCAAGGCCTACTGCCGAGCGTGGAATGCCGAGTAAGAGGCACTCGGTGCTTGGCCGTGGACCTGCCAGAGCCTACAGCCAAGCGCACCAAGCGCCTTGCATGCTCAGATGTAGGCCCTGGCAGGGCATACAGCCAAATGCACCAAGCACCACAGAATCATAGAGTTGGAAGAAACCGCCATCCAGTCCAACCCCCTGCCAACAAGCAGGAAAATTGCATTCAAAGCACCCCTGACAGATGGCCATCCAGCCGCTGCTTAAAAGCCTCCAAAGATGGAGCCTCCACTACATTCCAGGGCAGAGAGTTCCATTGATGAACACCAAATAAGAAGCACTTGGCATTTGGCTGTTGTAGTCCAAGAAGAGTCCCTAGCAGGGTCTACAGCCAAGCGCCGAAAATCAGCTGGTCAAAATGTTACAGGTCCATTTACCTTTCGGTTCACCAATTATTCTGAACAGGAGGAGTGTGTACCATTTTGTGCCATCCGGATGAACGGTACGAAACAAAAACACAAAATAAACAAATGAGACAAATACTTCTGGGCCCATGTCTAAAAGATAGCCACCCAAGCTTTGTTTAATGAAAACGAATGTCTCAAAAGTCCTTCATTCTCTCCTTTCTCTCCCTATAATTCCAGGAGAACATGATGCACCTGCACACAGAGATGGAAGCTTTTGTCAACGAGAGTCAACAGTCTGCTGAATTGGAGGAGAAACGGCGTTATCGTTTTCTAGCAGAGAAGCACCAGCTGCTCTCCAATACTTTCCTACAGTTCTACACCAGGGTGAGGAGAGGCAGATATAAGGGAGGGGAGGAAGAATCCCCTCTTGCCAGGAAAAGATCATAGCTTTACTAAGTTGGAAGTGACTTGGACATGCAACAATACCATGGAGAGAATTGTCCATTTATTTAGATCTATCCATGATATTTTCATGTGATATTAAAGGATCGTAGTAGGAGATCTTTTGGTGGAGGGAGCAACGGGGCATGAAATTTCAGATTAAGTAAAAGATCCAGTGGTTCCCAGATGGCCACCACAGGCTAAGCAAGTGCATGCCCATTTTCATATCTTACAACATGTAGTCTTAAACATCCAGCATTTAAAATTTGAATGATATCAACTTTCTATTGTTCAAGAGGCAGAAAAAAAACAAGAAATATATACCATTATCTTATGTTCCTGCTCTTGTTTTCTGTCCTGAGGGTCAAATGTGATTCACTTAAACTGATAATGTCTATAGTTAACCCAATGAACTATTTGATTTCAGTTTTGGGTTTAGTTTTAAAAAGGTGATTTCCAAATCTCTTTGATATTGTGCCAGAACACAACTATTCTATACTCTTAATCAAGAGACAAAATGGAATGGTGCTTCTTTGATGAAGAGGGAAGGCTTTTCTGTGGCACATATAACTTGGTTGAAACCCATTTTGCTTTGTATTAAGTGGTGGCTCTTACTCCCTGATTTCCTCTCTGTCAGTATATTTCCAAGTTTCTACAGTATTTTCTTGTCTTTACTTCTGCTAAGGCCCGGGTCATCCTTCAAAGCAAGGTACCACTGTGGAAGGAGCAGCTGGAGGCCACACGCAATCCTGCCCTGAACTTGCTTTCCACAGCCCACAGCCCGGGTCACCCAAGTGGCCGCTTGACTCCCACCCACATGGAGATGGTAAGAAAGACGAACACAGCTCATGGAACTTGAGAAGGGAGAATTCCTACCGTAGATTACTTCCAGGATAGAACTGTCAAGGGCAGGAAACAAAATACTTTCTGAGGCTAAGTGGCATTTTGTAGGGAGATTTCAAGACGCAGGGGAAATCAACCCAAACGATGTTGGGGTTGCAGTTGTTTTCTTTGTAAGGATTGGCTAAACGTTAGGAGCTTTGTAATTTGGCAAAAAAGGGTGTTATCACATCATGCTGTCATACTGTCATAAGTATGCGTTAGATCCAGTGGTTCTTAACCTTCTTAATTTCACAATCCCTTAAAACAGTTCCTCATGTTGTAGTGACCCCCCCAACCATAAATTATTTTTATTGTTACTTCATAACTGTAATTTTGCTCCTGTTATGAATATTAATGTAAATATCTGATATACAGGATGTACTTTCATTCACTGGACCAAATTTGGTACAAATATCCGATACATCCAAATTCGAATACTGGTGTTTGATTTTGTCATTTGGGAGTTGTAGTTGCTGGGGTTTATAGTTAACCTACAATCAAAGAGCATTCTGAACTCCACCAATGATGGAATTGAACCAAACCTGGCACACAGAACTCCCATGACCAACAGAAAACACTGGAAGGGTTTGGTGGGCATTGACCTTGAGTTTTGGAGCCGTACATCCAGAGAGCACTGTGGAATCAAACAATGATGGATCTGGACCAAACTTGGCACTGATACTCAATATGTCCAAATGTGAACACTGGTGTAGTTTGGGGAAAATAGACCTTGAACTCCACCATCAACAATGGAATTGGGCCAAACTTCCCACACAGAACCCCCATGACCAACAGAAAATACTGTGTTTTCTGATGGTCTTTGGCAACCCCTCTGACACCCCCTCATGACACCCCCAGGGGCCCCGACTCTCAGGTTGAGAAAAGTTGCATTAGACCCACTTATGTTTCATCCTTATCACCCATAAGGCCAATTACTAGGATTAAATGAGGACTAAATGGTAAGTTTGTCCTTGGATATGGTCATTTCAGCTTCCTTTGAAGTGTACTGTATTTATTTAATAGGAAACTTGGCTGTGATAGGGAAATACTCATTGTTTTGCAACTGAGCTATCACATTATAAAGATGTTATATAGATTAGTCACCACATTAGTTATGTCAGGATGGAATCAAGCCTTTCTTGTGACTATTTTGTACTTATTTCACAAAGATAATCGACTTTTTGTCTAGCTTCCTGTATGTGTCCTCCTAAAGCAGTGATTTCTATTCTTGGATTGCTAGATGTTGTTGAACTTAAGCTCTCAGAAGGTGTTGTAGTCCAAGAACATTTGGGCTACCAAGGCTGAAAATGAAACTTTCCATGAATTCTTCTGTTTTGTAATTTCCATAAATCTCCAATTATATACTCTGGTGATGTGTGGATTAGATGACAATTCTAAATCTCCAAAACCAAATAGTGAGAGAAATAAATACAGATTTTTTTTCAGCATACATTTGATTGGCTCAGTTGGTCTTCTCCTCTGAAATAACTTACCTTGAGTGCTTACTCTTATTTTTCTTAATTTATTGCAGCCTCCAAGGCCCCTGAGTGATTTCAGTTCTGTAACAGCAGGACGAAGTCTCAGCCCTTTTCCTCAGGAGACCATAGAAACGTTGACTTCCCCTCAACCAGAACCAAGAAGGAGACCTATCTCAAGAACTCCATCTGCTGGTAAGATGGGAGAGAAGAATCACAAGCCAGGTTTAGAAAATTCACTGGTAGACATTTTCCCATCATGAATTGGGATTCTGTCCAAAGTAGTGCTGAAACCTAGGTCTTGATGAGTGCTAAACCTGAATAGTGAAGACCTTGTGTAATTAAAAGTGTTGAATTAGAACTGGGGAGATTCAGGCTCAAAACCTCAGTTAGCCTAAAAGCTCACCTTGGACCTAAGGCTGACTCATAGATCTTCATCATACTATACTGTTATTTCTATACTATTTCACTTTACCAGCCATGGTAATTCCATGGCGTTCTGGTTCAGTGAGGCCCAAGAGCTCTCTGACTGACAATTATTAATATACTGCCCCAAACTGCAAATTGCATTATTTCATATGATGTTGTCATTGGCAGCTCAAGTGGAATAATAGTGCTATGACAGTGTAGCGCAATAGGGCCCTTAAGTAATTTGAATGGATTTGTGTGAGGAGATGGGACAATTATATGTATGGTAACTTTATCTCTTGGAAGGAAGTCAGAACATAAATATAAAGAATCAATATTAAGTAGGTATGACCACTGATCTTTGTTGGCGTATTGAAAATCACGAGTAGTTCACATTTTATCCACACATTTATCCACCAAAACTGCCACGCAGATGATCAGAAAAGAACAAGATGTTTACTTTTTGTAACAGTAATGCAGAGTAACATATATACATTCATGTGAACAATTGCATTGATTCACACAACGTCCTTTGAGAAAGATTCAAATTGGTCTTTAGGTGTCCATGTGGAAAATTCCCTTCAAGCAGCTCATGAAGCAAGAACTCTCTCTCTCTCTCTCTCTCTCTCTCTCTCTACAAGCACCTGCACAGCTCAAGCCCAAAAATGTAACTGTTGCCAAAAAGCCCAGGCTCAGCTAGCTCCCTGGGCGTGGCCCAACCAATCAGCTCAGTGCTTTTGCATTTTCAGCTAACACACTCATCAACTGATTTCTTACAGTCTCCAAGAATCCTGACAATAGAGTTTCAGCCACATCATACAGGAAACTTCTCTTTGGCCATTTGGATTTCTCTTTGCTCTTTCTGGCTCTCTTGAACGCCTCCCAAACCTGCAAGACACATGAGAATGCAAATGGGAAAAAGAATCCATTCAACCAGCTATTTCCATTTTTGCTGATGGACAGTTGATGCAATCTATAGAGAATCTAGGAGACAAAAAGTATCATTTATCCTGTTTGTGGTTAAACCCAGGGGCGGCTCAACCCATTACGCAAAGTAAGCATTTGCAGTATAGTTGATTTTGCCCAGGGACACTCTTGAGGCGCTCTTGGGGGAAAATAGACCTTGACATATGCAAGTTGTAGTTACTGGGATGTATAGTTCACCTACAATCAAAGAGCATTCTGAACTCCACCAATGATGGAATGGAACCAAATATGGCACACAGAACTCCCACGATGAACAGAAAATATATATCAGTGATTGGTTGGCGGGGGGGGGGGGGACAAAATACTGTTTGCTTACCGTTGAAAATTACCTAGGGCCGCCTCTGGTTAAACCTATTTGTTCTAATATGCTGTCAGAGCTGGGATTCTTCAGTAATGCAATAGACGGGCTCTGAAAATTTTCCTTTCTTTCTAATTTACAGGTTCCCTCTCCGCTGGTCAACGTTCCCGTTCTAGCTCCTTGGGAGAGAAGACAACAGGAAGAGGAGAAGTGGGAACTAAAGAAGGGAGCAGGAGCACTGGGCAGAGAGTCCAAGCAATAGCAGCTCATGTCTCTGGCTCCAACCAGACCCTTTTGCAATTCAGCGTTGGGGACATTGTCACCGTGCTGATACCGGATGCACAAAATGGTTGGTTGTATGGCAAGCTGGAAGGTACATCCATGTAAGTCTGCCCAGATATGAGTCAATGGATTCTGTTAGGATCAAAAGTTATTTGGCGTAAAGGGCTTCAAATCATTTGGTGAGATCAGGAGTACAAGAACAGGGGTGAAGAGAGCAGGGCTCCACCAAATAATTCTCCACCTTCCCTTCCATGAAATTTCCCCTCTGTCCCCAAATTTGTATCACCTCAGTAACAAAACTTCATTTAGAAATATGATATAAGCATCCAAGGAAAAGTGACAGGTAAAGTTCCCAGGGAAATACAATGATCGCAGATCAAGGAGATACAAACAATTTTCAATGTTCCAGTCTCTGCAATGCTAGAAATCTGGGGACTGGAGTAAAGTAAAGTTTACTTGTTGGGGCAGACGTCTTTTCTGGAGGATCAATGTCTCTAGCTACAGCCATTAGAGAGATTTACCGTATATATTCAAGTATAAGCCGACCTGAATATAAGCCAAGGCACCCAATTTTAGCAAAAAAAACCTGGGAAAACATATAGACTCAAGTATAAGCCGAGGGTGGGAAATGCAGCAGCTACTGGTAAATTTCAAAATAAAAACAGATGCCAATAAAATGACATTAATTGAGGGATTAGTAGGTTACATGATTTTGAATATTTACATAAAACTGTAATTTAAGATGACTGTCCAACTCTGATTAAACCAATATTCTACTTTGTTCAATGTAAATGTGCTTACGTATCCTTCCAATAATAATAAAGAGAGTAAAATAATAAATGTAATAATAAATGTAATAATAATAATAATAATAATAATAATAGAGTAAAATAATGGAATTGTAATAATAGCAGTAATAATAGAGTAAAAGAAATAACTGTAATAATAACAATAATAAATAGAGTAAAATAATAAATGTAATAATAATAGTAGTGTAAAATGATGTAAATATAGTAACAATAATGTAAAATAATAAATGTAATAATAATAAATAGAGTAAAATAATAAATGTAATAAAATAATAATAGAGTAAAATGTATTATTTTAAACAGAGGCTGGTTGGCCATCTGTCGGGGTGCTTTGAATGCAATTTTCCTGCTTCTTGGCAGGGGGTTGGACTGGATGGCCCATGAGGTCTCTTCCAACTCTATGATTCTATGATTCTAATAAGAAGAATAATCATAACAACAGAGTAAAATAATAAATAACTATAATAAAAATAATAAAAAGGGCTGAAAAACTCAGCTTATACTCAAGTATTTACAGTAGATCATCTTGAATTAATTATAAATGGACTCTTCTCTCATGGGTGGGTTCTCCAACTCAGTTCCAGCCATCATGATCAAGTTCACTGAATTGACATCCACTGAGTGACCCAAAGATTGTGGAGTAAAATTTGTTTGTCCTCTGCTGCCATAATTTGAAGAGTGAACACCCTACAAAAAGAAATTGTGTTTTAGGGGAAAGGATCAGACAAACAAAAAGTACAATAGACCTTCGTTATCTGCTGGGATTTGGTTCCAGGACCTCCTGTGGATACCAAAATCCATGGATATTCAAATCCCATTATATACAATAGCATAGTAAAATAATATCCCTTACACAAAATGGCAAAATCAAGTTTTGCTTTGTGGATTTTATATATATATTCAAGCCATTGTTCTGTAGATTATGAATCTCTGAAAACGGAGAGCTGACTGTACAGTATAGGGCGTTGATTTATATAGAGTGTGGTTGATGTTGCCACGTGGCAGGCAAAAATCTTTTTAAGGGGCTTTAGATTGGAAGATTTTGAAGAAAGAGTTTTTTAAGAAGCTACTTTATTGATAAAAGCAGGTACAGTTTTACCTGTTTTATCACATTTAGCTATCTATTTTAAATTATTTTGATATTATTAATAGTTTAATTCTATTTTAATATGACCTTTGATATATATTAGCTATATTGTAATCATTTTTATTTGCAAGCTGCCTGGAGTCTCCAGCTTGGAAAAAGGTGGAGTATGTATAAATCTGATGGCGGTGATTGTGATTATATATCCTTGGTTTTAGGAGTGGCTGGTTTCCAGAAGCTTTTGTGAAAACACTGGAGGAAACGAGAGACCCCGAGGAGATAGCAACAAGGTATTGTCATCTTGAATAACCAGTGGCAAAGTCACTTATCTATTATATTATTTGTCCTGTGAAACACTGGGTTTAGATCCCCAGCCAACTTTGAATCCTATGCAAGATGCATCTACCAGCGGTTCCCAATCTTTGGTTCTCCAAGTGTTTTGGACTTCAGCTCCCACAATTCCTAAAAGCTGGTAAGCTGGCTGGGATTTCCAGGAGTTGAAGTCCAAGAGACTTAGAGGACCAAAGGTTGGGAACCACTGATACAGTGAGGAATTACTGCAATTTGACACCTCTTTAACTTCCATGGCTCAATAACTAGGGGATCATGGGAGTTGTAGTTTTGTGAGCTACCAACACTCCTTAGCAGAGAAGGCTAAAGTTCTTATAATACTATAGCTCCCAGGATTCCATAGCATTGAGCCACAGCAGTTAAATTAGTGTCAAACAGGATTAATTATACAGTGTATATATATACCTGCAGTCACTCTTGCTCAGTCAAGTAAACTTCATACGGTTGCTGTTAAGATAAGGGAAGAAGATGAGATAGAAAAAAAATATGTCTACATTCATAATGGGAGTTTTAAAGATCAAGACAAAATAAAGTCTTGAAAGTCACACTTACTCCTTTCCATTTCCAGGGCTTGCAAAAGTTACCTTTTCTGGGCTATAACTCCCCAGATCTCCCAGAAAACACAGCTAGTTGGTTTTTGAAAAAGCAACAGTCCAAGACTTTGTTGCACCTGCCTTGATCATCTTTCCCTCTTCCTGTTTGCTCAGAGCCTTCCCTCTGCGGAGCACTCACAGCAATGAGGACCTCCTGGATCGACCTAGCGCCCCTCCTGATCACTGGCACAACCACAGCCGGCCCCAGTCTCCAAGCCCTTCTCTTCCATTGATGGCAGGCAGCCGACGGAGCAGCACGAGTAATGCATCAAGCACCACAGACCCCAAGGTAAGGTTTCGCAGTAATCATATTCGAGGTATATGAAAAGGGCTTTTTTTTAACCACAACAGATCATAGAATTGAAGAGACCCTCAAAGACAGTGCCATCTTCTGCCAGTGTAGGAATCCATAGCTAAAACATCCCTGATAAATAGACTGCTACACTGGCAGGCAAACTCTTACCACTTTGTGCTTCTGGAGAAGTGATACCATATGTTGAGAGCTTTTGGCAAGAGGAATGGCTTTGGTCAAGTTCACACATTACCCAGGCAATATGGCACCCATGAACTGGTTTTGCTGACTAAGGGATTCTCTGGAATACAAAAGATTGACCTTTCCAAGCTCTGCAACAGACTGTTGCCCTAGAGTGTAGCTTCAGGCTACTGTAATACCATATGTAAGAGCCCGGTCCAATCATCCAAATGATAGGCTTCATATAGTGTTGGAAAGTAAACACATGGTCACTGTATGTGGCCAATAATATTTGACAGTTAGTGGCTGTAATAAACTAGCAACAACAAAAACAACTATTTATGCTTGCAGGCAGTGCAGACAAAACCACATGATTCGAAACACCATTGGAATTCGGTAATAATGATAGCTCTGACAGAAGGGCATGCATATTAGAAGATTCAAAAAATAAATTAGCATAGGGTTTTAGATATATTGACATAGTACACACAATCTGGGTTTACCCAAAAGGTTGTTGTGGTTATATCTAGCTACAGGGATATTTTAAAATAAAAATAATATATTTTTGCTGAACCAATGCACAATTTGTTTTATAGACAATAATTTGGGTGTCATCCAATATGGTCCACACACACCATGCCCCTGTAATGCTGCCACCGGCTGGGAGTGACTGGAGAGTGGAGAGTCCCTATTTGTCCTATGACATCAACTTTCACTGCTAATCAGAGTTCTTCTTCATAGTCTCTGTGAAATTGCACATATGGATCTTATGCAGAGGTGCAAGACAGCTCAGAATTCTCTATAGCTTTAAGAAATTCTTGGTGGCTCTTATGATGCAGATATGTTGGGTCAACATAAGAGTAGACGTCTCATGGATGACCACCAAGCCGAGTCTCTGGAGCAGAGACAAGGTGGACACAAGGTGAGCCTAGATCTGGTGTCAGCCCCAAGGAACCCATCATCTATATAAAGGAGCCACCTTCATGGCCTTAAGGCAGAGGCGAGCTGCCCAGATGCTGTACAAAGGCCAAAAGGAAGAACATTAAATGAATATGCCTAGCACCCACCCAAAAAGAGCAAATCCTATTATGCTGAGTCCTGATAGAAATATGAAAATAAGCATCTTCCAGATGGCCCATTGCAAATCAGGCGTCCTTCTTGAGTAATGGCAGAATGATAGACAATGTCACCATTTTGATGTTGTGTGGCTTAATGTAATGATTAAACATGCAGAAGTCTAAGACTGGATAAAGGCCATTGTCCTTCCATTACTCTTTGCTTCCAGAAACAAGAAACATCTGGGATATTCTGGTGGATTGTGCCTTTCTGGAGCAAGGCCTGTATCTCCTTCCTTAGGGGGTGGAAGGGGGTGTAGTCTGAATGCACACAACTGGGGAAAGGTTAGCTAACTGGATGGCATAGCCAGTTCTGACAATTTCCAAGACCAAGTGGTTCATCATGCTTTTGCACCATGCCTCTAGATAAAAAGGGGGGCAATCTAGAAAACATTGATGCCAGAGTGAATGATGAGGCAACATCACCACAGGCCACACAGAAGAAAAGTCAAACAAACCAAAGGCCAATATGGAAAGAAACTGCAGTAGGCAGGAGATTCAATACTTAATAAGGAAACTTATCTAAGAGAAATCCCTTGCTCCTGCTAACACTGTGGACAAAAAGGAACTGAGATGCTAGCCCCACCTGATAGTTATATCCTCCAGGGCAGGGTGGATGGAGCTACTTTCAAGGGTTTCTTAAAGCTAAGGAGAATTCTGAGCTGTCCTGCACCTGCACACAAAACCTATATGTGCAAATTTCACACATGACCACTCGAAGAAACATGGTTCCTGTCTGATGAGGCAATAACAACAATCAAGTGTGTATGTTTGTAACTGAGAGATGTATGAGAAGGGGGATACTGAATTTTCTGTCCCACCCTAAAACATGTGAACAAGTTAGAACAATAGTGCTATCTTTATTACATCAAGTATTTTTGCAGCAGCATCTTCCTTGCAGAGATTAGGACCACCTAGACCAGTTGAATGGAATTAATGTACACTTTTGAAAAATGAAGTCAGCAGCCGCAGATACCTCCAAGCAGCTGGAGGACTGCTTAGAGTTTAACTTCTCTCCTGGACATGGTCCTAATGAAAATTGCTTCCCCAAATCTTTTATTTACATTAGGAGGGAAGCGTCCATTGGCACCAATGGAGGTTTGCTTCCCTTCCAATGCAAACAGCATGTCAGTTGCATTCATGCTGTTAACCTTACACCTTGTGTGGCCCTAAATGGCCAAATAATTTCCCTCCAGTTCTCTCTTGGTAGCCTTCTGGATCAACAGAGCCTCTGACAGATTCAGTGATTCTTCTTGTTACACCTCCTTCTGGTCCTCATTCAGGCTTTTTTGGTGGGCCTCCTCTGAGCTGTTTTTCTCCTTTAGATTGTATTGGCCATTCTTTGCCTCAAAGGAACTCTTCTTGGTCTGCCTCTAGCCCATTACTTCTCTCCATGCCAATCATGGTCAATGTCTTTTTGGGAAGAGTCTCAGTCACTTCTCTTTCACTTCCCAGGGTCCCTTCAGTTCCCTCCTCTTCTCCATGACATCCCAACCTGATTTTTGGTGGCTCCGGGGCAGCACCTCTTTCTGCTAACAGTAGGACATTGAGTGTTGAACTGGGGTGGTGTCTGGCCATCGGAGGGAAGTGCCCTCCTTGTCTGTCTTTCTCTGTTGGGTACTTTGGGGTTGGGGTTGCCTTTTCCAAAAGGGGCTTGAAGAATAAGAAGCTCCGAAAGTAGATCAATGCTAGTACTGATGGAAACTGAGGACTTTGAAGTTTCTGATGAGAATTAAAAAAAACATATTAATGACTGGAGATGGGAGACCATAGCTCAATGGAAGAGCTCAAGACTTTATATGTAATGGAGTACATTCCAGTTTCTTTCCCAGACCAGTCCAAATAAAACATTTTGAGCTACAAGAATGAAAAACATATATATTCAGTATCTTTGACTTGGAATAAATAGTGTTATGTTGCAGAGTTGAAAGATCCAACTCAATATAAAGGAGTTTGTATGTTCATCTATAAAAGCAGTAAGAAGAATCAGAAATCTGCACAGTCCAGAGATGCATTTCATAGCATAGACTAGAAAGAAACCAAAGGAAAACATCTTGAATAATCACTGCCAAAGTACCTAATGCTGTGTGCTTATGTTTGTGTGAACACAGCCTTGTGTGCCGTGGGGTTGTTGAAACGTATTTACACATTGCTGTAGACTGAAATCAGCTGTAAGCCAAAAATCTCATTCTGCCCTGTTATGTAAGCTTTCCATGCACGAGGAAATATATGTTTAGGGAAACCATTAGGAGCAATAGTATACATTCTGGATAAGACAAGACTAAAAAGAATTCCTGGATTTATGAATGTTGCCATATCTAGACAGATTGGAGAACATACTGTGATGTGGGTAAGGCAACTTCGGGTGGATGGAGCCCTTCCTGGTGGGGTGGAGAGCTGTCCCATGACTGGTGTTATAACTGAGGTTGCAATGCAGCAGGGGCTGTGGCATGCCATTTTGCTCCAAAGTACACTGTCAGTGTGCAGCACAGAATGTCCTTTACTTTTGTAGAAAGGAGAAGAGATTTAGAAGAAAGTTTTTGAGTACTTCTAGATCAGTAGTTCTCAAGCTGTGGGTCTCCAGATGTTTTGGTCTTCAACTCCCAGAAATCCTAGCAGCTGGTAAACTGACTTGAATTTCTGGGAGTTGTAGGCCAAAACATCTGGGGACACACAGGTTGAGAACTACTGATCAAGAAGTACTCAAAAGCTTTTTTCTAAATCTGGATAAGACAAGACAAAAAGAAACCCTGGATTTACGAATTAGGTGGTGTAGTGAACTGACACAGAAGAACTTTGACAGGTGTGATAGAGGAAAAGTGACTTCAGGATCAGGCGCCAGGTAAGGTGGCACCACACTTAACAATAAATAATTTCTTCCTTCTAATTTCAGCAGGCAAATTTTGCTAGAGGTAGAATCTTCCTCTTCTGGGTGGGTCAAGACATTTGCAAATATATAAAACGGATCCTTCAAAAGCAAGTTCATACAATCACAGAGACATAGGTGGAAGAGACCACAAAAGACCATAAGATGGAATACACAGTTAAACCACTCCCATCCAGCATCTGTTTAAAAATTTCCAGAGGATACTCCACTACACTCTGAGACAGCATATTCCATTATCGATGGTTCTTACAAACTATGAACTAGATCTCACAGCCTCTGAGAATGCTTGCCATAGATGCAGGTGAAATGTCAGGAGAGAATGCTTCTAGAACATGTCCATATAGCCCGAAAAGCCTACAACAACCCTATGAACCAAAACTCTCCTTATGAACCAAAAATAGGGGGAGGGGAGGCTAAAATAGAAAAAACTATTTGGCACCCTTTTGACTAATTTAATAGAAAGGTTTTGGTTCTAACAGCAAATTCATATTATCAAACCAAAGGCCTGCAGTTTTCTTTGGGGCTTATGATCTATAATGCATAAGCAGGATCACCCCCAACACTGAACACATATTAAAACCCCTCTTCTTATACTTTTTGGAGTATTTTTAATACCAAATTGCTTTGGTTAGGTTAAAACATGGCCACCTATACACATGAGAAAGGAGACTTAAGTTCTCTGCATTTGGAGACAAGTTGTATGATTGAGTGTGCCTTTACAATTTTCTGCAGCCATATCTGCATTCCACTTTTGCTTCACACAACTCAGATGGAAGGACAGAATACTGAGGTGTCCATTCTCTGTATAGCCAGAAATCTTGGTAGAGTAAGACTACATTGTAGGATCATACCTACAATATACACATCTGACCTGCATTTTCTGTGATGTTGGTGCGTCCAGAAGGAAAGCATGGATCTGGTCTCTGTGGAGTGGATATGCTTTGTATCTGTGTCTGGACTGCTTTGAAATCAGTGGTGTAGACATCATCTAAGCTTATATATGTGTGTGTGTGTTTGGTGTGTTCCTTCCTGTCTTGTGTTGCCTCTGCTGAAACCTCACAGACTATTCTGCTCGCAGTAGTCACCATATTTTTGCTTTGTTGCAGAAGCCGGCAGGATGGGAGCATCCTCCGGAGCTGTTCCCCAAGTAAGTCTGAACTCTTGCTTGAAAATATCTGTATTCTCTTGAATAATCTACTTTTAATATTTAATATTCTCCCTGGATCGCTTTTTCCTTTGATAAAAAAGAAAAAAGAAACAGGCAATGAATTACCCTGGTGCACTCAGAGGCATTTTTCAGAGATGTAATGTCTTCCTTTCCTTTCCCTCCATCTAGAGGCACCAACCCTTTTGCCACGGTCAAACTGCGCCCAACTGTGACCAATGATAGATCAGCGCCCATCGTCAAGTGAAAGCTCGCTATGGATTTGAGTCATTGGTGGCAGTCAAAGATGTACAGGACGCTTCTTCGTCTTGAACATGGGTCAACACCATGTGCAGAATGGATTCTCTTAAGTGAAAATGGGGCAGACTTTGAGCCTGACATATTGTACCTGCTTTGATCTGGGACTTTGGTTCTTTTTGCTACATTCTTTTTGAACAGGGTTGGGAAAGATGGGGCCCTTGTTGACAAAATACAATTCCCATCATCCCTCACTATTTTCGGGGGATGATGAGAATGGGGGTCCAACAGTATATTCAGGATCTCCCAGTATGGTTGATTATGTTTCCACACAATGTGCATTTGTTGGCATGCGTTTTGCAGAGATTGTTTTCTGTTTTGCTGTTGAGGGCATCACATTTTTTGAGTGATCAAAGGTTAATAGTTTGTCTTTGGGAGGATACCCTACATTTCCTAGCCAAAACAGTATCTTTATGTCTTTTGTGTAGTCTGTGGTCGTAAGAATGTGATCAACACCCATAGGATAGCACAGGTATTGGCAAACCCAGGCCTGGATGCAGGCCCTTGGGCTCTTTTCTCAGGTCCTCCTCTCTCTCACCATCTTATCCTATCCTTCCTTCTCTCTTTCCTTCCTCCTTCCTCCTTTCCCTCTTTCTCCTTCCTTCCTTCTCTCTTTCCTTCCTCCTTCCTCCTTTCCCTCTTTCTCCTTCCTTCCTTCCTTCCTTCCTTCCTTCCTTCCTTCCTTCCTTCCTTCCTTCCTTCCCTTTCACCCTTTTGTCCTTCCTTCCTTCCCTCTTTCCTCCCTCCTTCCCCCTCTCTCTTTCTCCTCCCTCCCTGCCTTCCCTTTTGTCTTTCCCTCCTTCCCTCTTTCCTTCCTCCTTCCCTCCCTCGCATCCTTACCTCCTTCATTCTTTCTCCCTCCCTCCTTTCCTTCCATCCTTTTGTCCCTCCTTCCCTCTTTCTTCCCCCCCTCCATCCCCCCTCTTTCTCCTCCCTCCCTCCCTCCCTCCCTCCCTCCCTTCCTTCCTTTTTGTCTTGTCTTCCTTCTCTTTCCTCCTTCCCTACCTTCAGTCTGAGTCCCTCTACAGAGATAGAGAAGATCGGGATATAAAAGTTTTAAATAAAATTTAAATAAATTGCTCTTGACATGAAAAAAAGACTAATATTATATGCAGATCGGATTCACGATTAATGCTGTTGAAATGCAACATATAATGATAAGTGGATAAAAAGTACAAACAGAATCATCATGAAATATGCTTTTGGTATATGCTGAAGAGAGGAGATATCGTTAGTTGTCAGCTCCCGTCAGTCCAAACTAGCATAGCTAATAGCATGGGATGATGGGAATTACAATCCATCACCATTTGGAGGACTACATGATCCTCTCTCCACTCCCAAGATACATTTAAGAGGGCAGAATATGAATGTAGTTCTTAAGTGGCTGGGAAAAGGAAGGGGCCTGAGGTTGTAAGGAACTGTGGGAGTTGAAGTCCAAAACACCTGGAGGTCCCAAGTTTGCCCATGCCTAGATTAAGCCTATATTATTATATTGTTTGTTTTGTTTTTTTGCTATTGTGGGCAGTTTTGAAGAGAGTAATATCTGCAAGGAGGGCAATAAAAAGAAATTTCAAGGAATCCCAGCCAATCCTGTCTATAGATGACATTAGCCATTTAAAGTATTTAGTTCTGAAAAAGCTGAGGGAAGTATCCATTGCACAATAAGTCAGATAGTAAAGGTGACTTTTGACTTCCATTTGCAGAAATACTCAAAAGATGTAGATAACTCTGTTGCTAAAGATGGTTTTACTCACTCAGTCCCCTTAAGAGGGCAACCTTAAGTTGTGCCCACCTCGATAAGCAGAATTTGGAATAGCTCTAGAACTGATGAGGGAGCTGCAGTTGAGTTGCCTAGTTTTCTTCTCTCCTTCCCCGTTTTGCTTCTGTAAATAGTAATAACAAAACTGTTTCATAAAATAAAGAAACTTAAAAAAAAACACCATCTCCTGATTCAGAGTTTGTAATTCAAGTGTGGCCTTCCAATAAGGGGTGAGGGACATAACTTAGTTCCAAGCATGAGGACATTGTGGCGGAAAACAAACCACGTGTTGTTCCTGTTTGATCAGCCCACACACTGCCTTGCCAGGGTAAGAAAATATGTCACACAGGTGAACAGTAAAGAACAAGTTGTTTAGTCTTCTTAGTTCAGATCAACATATCCACAATATGATCAGTTGCATCAACTCACTAAATGTCCTTTCAGAGAGATTTAAAATTGTATTTCTTTGTCCATGTGGAGAAACCATCTTTAAGCAAACAAGAAGCAAATCAGTCTTTTTCTCTCTGCTTTTCTCTTCATCTTTCTACACCTGAATAGCTTGAGCCTGAACAAAAATGCAACAGTATCCAAAAGTTCCAGGCTCAGCCATCACCCTGCGCATTGCTTGACCAATCAGCTTTGTGCATCTTATTTTGCAGTTGACACACACATACTCACTGATTGCTTGCATGCGCCAACAGACATCTCTTATGGAAAGGAACAGAGAAGGTAAAATGTGTCTGTATTTATTATTTATTTAGAACACTGATATTCCGCCCTTTTCACCCTGGAGGGAACTCAGGGTGGAGCACAGCATATATACAGCAAATATTCAATGCCAGGACATGATTCCATTATATGAATACATAAACATTAAAAACATTTGTCTAAACATTAAAATACACTGTTTAAAACCATCTCGATCATTGTCCATAGGAAACCATTTTTTCCCTACTCTTGCTATTTTAGTTTATGAGGAATTATTTTCTCTAGGGAGAGTCATAACAGTGTAATGATTTTTTTAAATTCACAGTATTCATATTCCACCCTTCTCACCCCAAAGGGGATCAGAGAACACATATATGGCAAACATTCAATGTTGTTATACACTGACAAGACACACAACTGTACATAGACAGAGGTATATAAAGGCCTTCCCATCATTGGCATCTTGGAGGTTGTGCTCGGTTCCAGCCACGGTGTGTGTGTGTGTGTGTGTGCTGTCGTCCCATCTTCCTTCCCTGCTGAAGAGCTTCATTTGTAAACTTCCTCCTTGATCGAATTGCTGGCATTTTTCTGGCATTTCTTTATGGGTGCCTTAAATACCTCCCCACTTTTAAGCAGTACCTTAAGCACAATGTGTTGTCAAAGGCTTTTATGGCTGGAATCAATGGGTTGCTGTGAGTTTTCCTAGCTGTATGGCTGTGTTCCAGAAGCATTCTCTCCTGACATTTCACCCACATCTGTGGCAGGCATCCTCAGAGGTTGAGGGGTCTGTTGGAAACTAAGTGAGGTTAATATATCTGTGGAATGTCCAGGGTGGGAGAGAGAACTTTTGTGCACTCAGTAACAACCACCAGATGGCAGCAGGACCTAGCTGTCTTCTTTCCTCTCTCCTGGGGTCCTTTAGCATTTGGGAATATTGTGCCATTTAGTGCTCTCAACAATTTATCAAAAAGACCACAGGCATATCTGTCTTGTTGCATTATTCCAAAGATCCAGATCCTGTTCCATATTGATGGAAGGCTGGAGAAAAGAGCAGCATGCAAAGGAACACCAGCCAATTTGATGACTTTCTGATCAGGAAAGAACCATAGAATTAGAAGAGGTCCCCAAGGGCATTCAGACCTATCCCTTGCCATGCTGGAATTCTTGATCAAAGCACTCTTGACAGATGGCCATTCAGTCATCTCCAGAGAAGGAGAGTCCACCACACTCCAAGGCAACATATTCTGCTATTAAACAGCTCTTATCATAGGGAAGTTCTTCTTAATGCTTAGATGAATTCTCTTCCTTCCATTTGAATCCATTGCAGAAAACAAGCTTGCTGCCTTCTCAATATGACATACTTTCAAATATTTAAACATGGCTATTACATATATTCCCTCTCAACCTTTTGTTCTCCAAACTATACACACCCAGCTCCCTTCCAGACATGCCCTATATTCCAGGATCTGATCCCAGTTTTCCTGTTTATCCCAGATTATCTGGCAGCGCAGACTCATATAATTCAGTTTAAAACAGAAAACCTGGGATCAGATCCTGGGATATAGGGCCTGTCTGGAAGGGCTCTTAAGTCGTTTCTCACAGGGTTTGGCTTCCAGAACTTGGCTCATTTTGGTCACCTTTCTCTAGACACCTATATCTTTCTTGAATTCTGGATTCTGGTACTGGACACAATATTCCAGATGAGATCTGTCCAAAGTTGAATAGAGGAGGACTATAACTTCCCTTGATCTAGACCAGTGGTTTCCAACCTGCTAGTTCATCACACTAGAGTTTAGTGAAGAGTTTGTAGTTTAGTGAAACCTCCCTAAACTACAAACCCCTGAATTCTGCAGGAGGCAGAAACCAGATTTAAAGTGGATTCATTCTCTAGTGTAATGAGGTCCTTAGCCAGCACAGCCAATGGCAAAGAATGCTGGAAGATAAATTCCCGGAGGGACTGGACTAGACATCCTTTGTAGCGCTTTTCCAGATTCTATGATTCTACTGTAAATGGAAAACGAGTGGGATATAAAACTGGGGAAGTAAAGCATGGTCATGAGTAGCAGGAGGTGGGCAGTGCATCTGGAAAACATAAATAATGATTTACCCTCATGCAAAACCAGGATAGAGTTATATTCATTTCGTATCTTTTAAATTCATTTCGTATCTTTTAAAGTACTTTGGCCACATCATGAGGAGACAGCAAAGCCTAGAGAAGACAATTATGCTGGGGAAAGTGGAAGACAAAAGGAAGAGGGGCCGACCAAGGGCAAGATGGATGGATGGCATCCTTGAAGTGACTGGATTGACCTTGAAGGAGCTGGGGGTGGTGACGGCCGACAGGGCGCTCTGGCATGAGCTGGTCCATGAGGTCACAAAGAGTCGGAGACGACTGAACGAATGAACAACAATCTTTTAAATTACTATAAAGCACTTTGCATGTCCAAAATATTCTGTGCGGATCCTGCATTTAAGGAAAGGTTGGCAGTAAATGTAGGAGATAAACAGGATGGAACAAAAATCCCTTTATCTTCCATGTACTCCGTTAATATGGAAAACAGCAAAAGGCTGCATGCAGAACATAATTTAATTAAGGTCTGTTAACACCTTGAACAAGCATCTAATTAAAGGATTAGAGAATGTCAAATCAATAGCATTTTCCCAATCACGCAAACACTGACAGGTAAATCCATTTTAGGAAGGATGTTTATGTAATTGTGATGGTCTTGTGCTACTTATTTCCATAATGTATTCGTGTTACACAATTAATCTACTCTATTTGCCATTACTCCATTCTATGGAATTTTGAAATTTGAGGTTTTGCCTCAGAGAACTTTCAATTCTCTGCCTGAGGACGCAGTGTCTAGGTCACTAAGAGGAGTGTACTGCTGTTGTTACAGTTATGTACCTTCAGGTTAACTCTGATTCATGCAAATCGCACTGTAGGCTTTTCTCCACAAGATTTATTCAGAGGTGGTTTGCCATTGCCATTATATTAGGCTGAGAGAGTGTGACTTGAAGGACATCTATTGGTTTCCATACCTGAAAAGGGTCTCAAACTCCAAAGTCCCAGCATCTTATTGTTGTAGCCCAACACTCGAAACAGGAGCCCCTAGTGGTGCAATGGGTTAAACCGTTGTGCCGCAGGACTAACAGAAAGGTCAGCAGTTTGAATCCGGGTAGTGGGGTGAGCTCCCATCTGTCAGCTCCAGCTTCTCATGTGGGGACATGAGAGAAGCCTCCCACAGGATGGCAAAACATCCAGGCGTCCCCTGGGCAATGTCCTTGCAGACGGCCAATACTCTCACACCAGAAGCGACTTGTGGATACTTGGCTTTCTCCTCAAATCCAGCTATTCTGGAGTAGACTCGAGGCACTGGTCTTAACTAGGCACCATTTTGGGGAGACTGGGCTTTCCTCCCAATCTCAGGCCTCTCCATTACGGAAGTCTGACATTTAAAAAGCTAGCAAAACTGCAACTTCAAAAGCTAAGAATAATACGATGAAGGAAAAATGACAAGAAAAACAAATAAATTTTGAAAGTTTGGAATTTCGAATGATTAAATACATTTTTAAAAAATGTCATACCAGGCTCATGAAGCAGGATTTTGGAAGAGAGGTGTCAATGCCTGGTAGGGGGTCGTCCACAAGAAAGCCCCTTACTCCAAGTCATTGAAGCGATTCAACATGGGCAAATTTGACAGATCCCATCCCACGTGTTTGTTTTTTTTTTTGCTGCTTTTTCCAGTTATATATCAATTTCTGACCTCAGAATATGATCCCTGCCCATCTCCTCCCTACCCTCTCCAATTTTCTAGAATTTTTAAAACACTTTGCTGACGATTTATGACAGGCGCAGACAGGAAGTCCTCCTGCGTCATGGGAAGGGCTCCATCATATATCGATATATTTCTGTTTTCAAAGGGTCTAGAAATGGGAGAGGGGGGAACTGCATGGGATAACATCCTGAGTCACTGTGTTGTCCAAAAACGTAGTCGAAAAGTCAGAGCCCTAAAAACAGGGCCCAGATGGATGATCTCTTGATATCCCACTTGAATTTAGAAGCAGGACACCCCTCCTTTTGCAGGGAAGGCTCAACCTGGCTTTCATCTTTTCTACCAACACACAATGAGCACAGAGAAGCATAGGAACTTATTCATCAGCCAGGCTGCCAGGCAAAACAATAGATTGGAATGCTGATAATAACTCAGTTGGCAGTCAGTCATCCAGGGACATAGTAAACCCCTCTCAACATGAATGGAAGGCATGTTAGATTTGATATTCGCCCTGGCATTGCTTCTTTGATCAATGAAGCAATAAAGGCCACCTCTTACTCTGCCCTCATCTTTGCAAGTCTCGATTTGGAAACATGGGAGCTGGCATGCCGGGAACAAACCCTGGAATTCAGGACAACAATTATGTTGGGTGAGTGGGCTTATTAATAAAAGACCCTCCTCATAAATACACAGCAGAGTAACGTATCAGCAGCAGCATGACCCAGTACTAGTAGCCAAAAGTGATAAAAAGAACAAAAACCCACAGACCAATGTTATCTCTTCTGTAGGAGGCATTTCTTTATAGCAAAATAATATGGTTGCACTATTTACAAGAACTCCGTTTCCATGACACAAATAAAGTTCAACCTTCACACACAAGGCCTTCTCATTCAGAGGCCTACCTCATACACTGAGGCCTTTCTCCCACAGTGAGGCCTACTACCATTGAGACCTATTCTCCCACTGAGGCTTCTCTCGCAGTGAGAGCTCTCCCAGACTGAGGCATTACTAAGTAATAGGCACACCTGCTTATATTGAACTACGGCTTTTTGCTGAGTCATTTAACCCTTTCAGTGCTTGACTCACATTTTTGTAATTAAAAATACCTTGTTAATTGTTTAATATTTCTGACAAATTATATTAAAGAATTCCAAGTACCCGACCAAACTACAAATCCTAGCATTCTCAACTATCATCATCATCATCATCATCATCATCATCATCATCTTTAATTACTTATTAATCGCCCTCCATCCGAGATGCTCTAGGTGATTTAGAAGCTAAATTGTAAAAGATAAAAATACATACAGAAATTAATGATTAACATAGATGAATTCTCTATAAAGCCATGGCAGTCAGAATGTAGACATACCATGCAATTGGTATTAATATTGTGCAGGCCTCTAGATATCATTGAACTGCAATTCTCAGCAATATTTAGCATTGGCTACGCTTCTAGTGCAGATGGGACTTGCACTCCAACATCATTTGGAGAACCATATTCTTCCCACATGAAGCACTAAGATGCAATCTCCCATCGTCATTGGTATCATTCAATCATGTTTCCATGCAACACCATTGCTATGAAAGATGTAGTTCTAACAGTTGTGCATTACATATCACAATGGAGAACATTCCTCTGGTCCAGATAGATGGAGCCTTTACTTCTCAGTCCTTGCTGTGGTCAATACGTCCAAAATACCATCCTGCACACCTTTTTTGCCAAAGAGACCTGCTTGGCCCCCCATCCACCTGCACAGGGTGGCGCCAGGTGCATTGCCTGTCGGTCACCTTTTAAACCAGGTTTAATGAAAAATATCCCTGCCCTCTGTGGTTGAAGTTGCTGCTGTGGAGCAGGGAGGGAGAGCTTGTTTTTCCTCCTTGCAGATGCCTGCCTCTCAAGCTCTCATGTGGGCCTCCAGACAAATGGTCCATTGTTCCTGGTGCCCTTATGGCTAGGAAGCGAAGGGGAGGGGGCAAGGAGAGACCTGCTATGGCTCCTTTAGCCGATTAGCCTTATTAATAGAAATTAAACCCCGTCTGCAAGCACTGAGAGCTCCCCCATGCTTCCTTTCCTACCTGCGTGCTTTTGCTCCTTCCTCCCCCTCCTTGGACAGGAATGTATAGATAAGGGAAGGCGAGTGGGAGAGATGGTAAGAAGCTTAGAGGATTAGAAAGCAAGACCTTTCACTTCTGGGACTTGTGAGGATAGGTATTAAAACCTACCTGGGCTCAGCGGTGCCACAAATGCTGGCTTCGTTTCCCTCTCTACAATGGCCCAATCTCACCTTGCCACCCTCAGAAATATTGTGCCAGAGGAATGCCTCCTCCTTATACTAGTTGTTGTTTTGGATTTAATCTGAGATCGGCACTCTATAGTTCATACTTCACAACTGCAGTACTATATATCTCTTTGAGTGCCATGACTTCATCCTATGGCAGTGGTTCTCAACCTTCCTAATGTCGCAACCCCTTAATACAGTCCCTCATGTTGTGGTGACCCCAAACATAAAATTATTTTTGTTGCTACTCCATAACTGAAGGTTTGCTACTATTATGAATTGTAATGTAAATATCTGATATGCAGGATGCATTTTCATTCACCGGACCAAATTTGGTCAAATTTGAATACTGGTGGGGTTGGGGGTGGATTGATTTTGTCATTTGGGAGTTGTAGTTGCTGGGATTTATAGTTCACCTACACTAAAAGAGCATTCTGAACTCCGCCAATAATAGAATTAAACCAAACAGGAAATACTGGGTTTGGTGGGCATTGATCTTGAGTTTGGGAGCTGTAGTTCACCTACATCCAAAGAGCACTGTGGACTCAAACAATGATGGATCTGGACCAAACATGGCACAGATACTCAAAATAGCCAAATGGGTACACTGGTGGAATTTGAGGAAAATAGACCTTGAGATTTGGGAGTTGTAGTTGCTGGGATTTATAGTTTGCCTACAATCAAAGAGCATTCTGAACCCCACCTATGATAGAATTGGGCCAAACTTCCCAGACAGAACCCCATGACCAACAGAAAATTCTGTGTTTTCTGATGGTCTTTGGTGATCCCACTGACACCATTTTGTGACCCCACCCCACCCCTGGGGTCCTGACCCCCAGGTTGAGAAACACTGTCCTATGGGGTTGTAATTTGCTGAGGCTGATGAGCTCTCTGGTAGAGAATTCTAGGTATTCCTTCCTGAACTGCAAATTCCTGGTTTCCATCGGTTGGAACCAGAGCAGTAAAAGTGGAATATGTTGTTGTTTGCTCCCAAGTTGTTTCTGTCTTAAGGGTATCCTAGGGCAAACCTATCACAGAGTTATCTGGGGCTGAGAGTGTGTGACTTACCCAGGGTCACCCATTGGGTTTTCATGGCAGAGCAGAGACTCATATCATGGCCTTTACAGTTGTAGTAGAACTCCAAAACATTACATCTCCAAAGTGGACTACAGAATATAGCACTATATAATTATGTAGTGTGAACCAAATGCTGCTGAACTGCAGTTCCTAGCATCCATTACCATCACTTCCATTACACTAGACCTGCTGGGATTTGCCTTCCAATAGACTCTTGTGGTTGTGTTTTGGTGCCTTCAAACTGATGTCAATCTATGTTACTCCATCATACAGTTTTCTTGAAAAAATTTCTTCAGAGAAGGTCTGCCATTGCCTCTATCTTAGGATGAGAAATGTGGCTTGTCCAAGGTCACCCATTGGGTTTCTGTGGCTAAATAAAGATTTGAATCCTGGTCTCTCAGATGTCTAGTCAAACCACTATACCACAAGGACCTCAGAATTCCTTGATACCATTTCCCCTTTCTGCCTTTGATTTTTTTTCCCTATCAGGAGCTACTTGAGAAATTGCAAGTCGCTTCTGGTGTGAGAGAATTGACTGTCTGCAAGGACATTGCCCAGAGGACACCCAGATGTTTGATATTTTACCATCCTGTGGGAGACTTTTCTCATGTCCCCGCATGGGAAGCTAGAGCTGAGATGGGAGCTCACTCTGCTCCCCGGATTTGAATTGCCAACCTGCTAGTCAGCAGTCCTGCCAGCATAAGGGTTTAACCCATTGCGCCACCGGGGGCTCCTTACCTGCCTTTGATGAAAAGCAGTTCAAATCCTGGACAGCACCATTATTTCACTGATACTTAAGGCACAGGGTTCATGGACTCATTCACACTAATATTGCAGTGCTATAATCCCACTTCAACTGCCATGGCTGCATTTTATGCAACCCTGAGATTAGTAGTTTAGCACGGGGGATTTTAAAAATATGGAGGTGACTCTTTGTCTGGACATCCTCAAAAGAGAGGCTGGACAGCTACCTATTGGAGATATTCCAGCTGGCGTTGGAATGGCTTAGGGCCATTATGGCGAACCTATGACACGTGTGTCAGCACTGACATGAGTAGCCATTTTCAATGACACACAAAAGTCACTAATGGAATCTTTACAATTATACATGTTTGTCATTTAAACTATAAATATTGTGAAATTATGGGTTTTTTTCCTCAAAGTGACACCCCACCCGAGTTATGCTTGGTTTTTTGGCGAATTTTGACACACCAAGCTCAAAAGGTTGCCCATCAGTAGGGCACCTTCCAACTCTATAACTCTTATTTCCAGAAATCTGGAGACTAAATATTATCTCTAATAGTTAGACGGGAAGACAGATCACCCTTTTTGGTGATCCCGGAAAATCAATGTAGACAACATTCACAGAAACTACTCTCACAGGAAGCTGAGATATTATGGCAATGGCTATGAAGAAAGTTAGGGTGGTGAGTTACAAAAATACTTAACAGTTTTGGAAAAGGCAGCCCATAACTTAGAGAGCAGGGAGGGGAGAGCAGGCATGCTCGGCGCATGGCATAGTGTATGTGCATGTGCGGGTGAGTGAGAGTACACAAGGCTGGTAGGAGGCTCAAACCAGCGAGTCCCTTCAAGGCAGGGGGGAAAGAGTCCGTGCAATGTGGGACTGGGAGTGGCCCAGCAGCATCAGTAGGAGGAGCAGCAGAAGCTGCTTAGGTAATTTGTAATGCTATTTATTTTTAAAAAGTCTGTATTTCCTTTTGCTTTTATTGATACTCCCATTAAAAATGCATAAGGATGTGGGTGAACTACAACACTAAAAAGCATGCGTCAATCTTCCCCAAATCCCACCAATATTCACAGTTGGTCATGTTGGGTCTGTATGCCAAGTTAGGTCCAGATCCACCGTCAACTGGGTTCAGTGCTCTTTGAAAGCAGGTGAACTACAACTCCCATATGCCAAGGTCAATCACCCTCCCCCCACCACAACCCCACCGGTATTCAAATTTAGGCGTATCAGGTATTTGTGCCAAATTTGGACCAGGATGAAAATACATCCTGTATATCAGATATTTACATTACGATTCACAACAATAGCAATATTACAGTTATGAAATAGCAACGAAAATAACGTTATGGTAGAGGGTCACCACAACATGAGGAACTGTATTAAAGGGTTGCGGCATTAGGAAGGTTGGGAACCACTGGTTTAGAGCTAACTTACTTTAAAAAATCAGGAGCCTCTTAGAGTTCATTAAGAGCTGTTTCATTTGCACTAATTAAACATCGTCAAGGTGTCTTGATATATAGTATGCAGTCATTTTTTAAAGTGTCTGCAGATGGAGCTATTGATTTGCTTAAAGGATGGCTCCAGTTTAAGGGAGGACAGTCATAATAGGGACAATCTCAAATAGTTTGGAAATGTCAAGGATAAAGGTTACTTCTTACCTGTATTGGCTGTTCTCGCCCCAGATGTAGCTGTTTTCCAAAAGTTAGTGCGTAAACATGAAACTTCTCAGCTTCTCATACAGAATCCTAGGCATGTTGAACACTTTAATTTTTCCTGCGTTGGGAGTACGTTCTCCTGTCCAAAGCTGCATCACTATTGCATTTATAAGGTTGTCCTGGGCAAGGCCCATGCTCCAGTCCTCAAAAACTGTAGGGAAACCCCAAGAGGTGAGAAGAAGGGGGCTTAGTTATTCCTCAGGCCTTTTCCCATCGACTCCTTGCTACGGAGAAGCAGGATTACTGGCATGCAAGTCCTGTTCCTTTCTCATTGGCCAGGAAAGCTTCTTAAAAACTAGAGAAGTAGTTTCTTTCTTGGAGAGCAGCAAACCAGGATGCTTTAGCGACTTTAAAACATAAGCAGCTGCTGACCCACATCTACACTGTAAAGAGCTTGGAACTTGGAGCAGACTGCTTGGCTGTACAGTAGGGGCTCCCTGGAAGCTCCCTTGGAGGTCACCACGGCTCCTTGCTTTAGGAAACTTTGAGAGACCAAGTTGAGAAGGACCTTGATTGTTGGCTGAGAAAGAAGAATGCGAAAGATTGGAAGACTTCTTCTGGTGCTTCTCTTTGGATGCCTGTCATGGAGTAAGCCCTGAAAAGTTTTCATTCTTTCCTTCTTCAAATTATCTCCCCCACTCCCCAGCACTAGGAGAAACCCTGCTTGGAGACCTCAAAAAGCACAGTCAAAGACAGAGGTATGTATTATGATACAGAGTACAATTTTGTTGTTCAAATATTATTTAAATGTAGCACTTTCATAAGCTATAAAGCATGTTGAATGGTCTAAAAGTATGGAAAAGTTCTGTTTTGGGACTGCAACTACCATGATCCTCTAACCCAGCATTTCTCAACTTGGGGTGGCGGGACCCCTAAGGGAGTTGTGAGGGGGTGTCAAAGGAATCACCAAAGACACAGTATTATTTGTTGGTCATGGTGGTTCTATGTGGGAAGTTTGGCCCAGTTCTATCATTGGTGAGATCCAGAATGCTCTTTGACTGTAGGTGAACTATAAATCCCAGCAACTACAACTCCCAAATGTCAAGTCTCTTCCCCAAATTCCACCAGTATTCACATTTGGGCATATTGAGTATTCATGCCAAGTTTGGTCCAGATCCAACATTGTTTGAGTCCACATCCATTGTTTGGATGTAGATGAACTATAACTCCAAAACTCAAGATCAGTGCCCACCAAACCCTTCCAGTATTTTCTGTTGGTCATGGGAATTCTGATTTTATGGTTGGGGGTCACCACAGCATGAGGAACTGTATTAAGGGGTTGCGGCATTAGGAAAGTTGAGAGCCACTGCTTTAACCAGTATGGCTGTGGGCATGCAATAATTGAGGGATACTGAGGAGTGTAATAAAAAAAGAACTTTTCCAAGGTCTGGTATTATGATAGGCTAAATACTGCTCTTGTTGAGAGCCAGCATGGTACGGTGGTTTGAGTGTTGGCTGTGGTGACAGGTTCACTTTAAGATCATTGTAAGTCAGAAATGGCTTGAAGACTCACAACAAGAAGTCGCCTGTTGCAGCAGCTAAGGTGTGCCAATGACCGAATGTGCCCAGCTCTGCTCTCTTTTGTGGGGCCCAAAGATTCAAAGAGTTGAGAACCTGATATTTGAAATTGCAATCCAGTAACCAGGTACTCTGTTTCATGACATGGGCTGGATCTACACTGCCATATATTGCGGCTTCAGACGGCAGATTAACTATGTTGAACCTTGATTATATGAGACCCAGCCTTAGTCTTCATTTGGAGTTTGAGTGTCTGATTGCTCTTTTACTTTCTAGATTCTTGTGACTGGATCTAAAACTGGATTGGTGTGTGTGTGTGTGTGTGTCTACATACCAGCCATATTGATTCATCGATCTGAATAGAATTCTCCATTTATCCAGAAGAAGACTTGTAAAATTACTTTTAAAAAGTTATTTGTTTTCATTACTTATTGCAATAATTGAACATAAGAAACAGTACAGTAATGGAAAACAATATATCTTTTGGCTTTATTCATTACTATGTTATTAAAGTAAATGTTTAATCTAAACCAAGCATGGGCAAACTTCAGCCCTCCAGGTGTTTTATACTTGAACTCCCATGTTAGGAGTTGTGGGAGTTGAAGGCCAAAACATTGGGAGGGCCGAAGTTTGCCCATGCCTCATCTAAATCCTACTGTTAACTATTGAGTCTTCTGAGTTTACCTATGTTTTGACTCACCATTCAAAAACTGATTTAATCAGTTTGCTCTAGATGTGACTATGGCCCCTTCCACACAGCTGTATAAAATCCACATTGAGCTGGATTATATGGCAGTGTGGACTCAGATAACCCAGTTTCCTCCACTTTGGGTGAAATGTGGATGTGGCCAGCTGTGAATTGTCTGATAGTGCTTGGCAGGCCTTGTCCAAGCTGCAAATAAAAGCGGCAAAACGGTGCTATTTGACCCCGTATTGAAGAGGTCCATGGTTGTGCTTTTCCTCTGTTCTACCTATAAAGCTAATTGGACTTCTGGCTGAATCTTAGCGTGCATCTACACTGTAGAATCAATACTGTTTGTCACTATTTTAACTGTTGTGGTTCAATGTGATGGAATAATGGGAGCTGTAGTCTGGTGATACACCACCACTCTTTGGTAAAACCACAGCCCCCATGAATCCATAGCATTGAGCCACATCAGTTAAGTGCTGTCAAATTGCATTAATTCTACAGTGTGGATCAAGCATGGGCAAACCTTGGCCCTCCAGGCATTTTGGATTTCAACTCCCACAATTCCTAACAGCTGTTTTGGAGGTGAAGTCCAAAACACTTCGAGGGCCGAAGTTTGTCTATACCTGGTGTAGATGCATCTTTAGCTCAGTAAAGGCAATGGGATAGCTTCCCCGCTGGCTACTCCTGTTGCTGTCACCAACATCTTCTACTTCATTCTCCATAATGGTAGGGTTGGTCCAGCAGAGGCTTTAACTACACAGGACCATAACGTCACAAAGCAGCTACATAGGCCATGGTAGTCCACGCTCTAGTTACATCCCGTATAGACTACTGCAACGCTCTCTACGTGGGGTTGCCTTTGAAGACGGTCCAGAAGCTTCAACTAGTCCAACGAACGGCAGCCAGGTTGTTAACAGGAGCTGCACTCAGGGAGCATACAACCCCCTTGTTGCGCCAGCTCCACTGGCTGCTAGTTTGCTACCGGGCCCAGTTCAAAGTGCTGGCTTTGGCCTATAAAGCCCTAAACGGTTCTGGCCCAACTTACCTGTCCAAATGTATCTCCCCTTATGAACCACTGAGGACTTTAAGATCATCTGGGGAGGCCCTGCTGTCGGTCCCGCCTTCGTCACAAGCACGTTTGGCGGGGACAAGAGGCAGGGCCTTCTCAGTGGTGGCCCCTTGGCTATGCAATACCCTCCCTAGGGAAATCAGATCTGCTCCCTCCCTCTTGATGTTTTGGAGGCAAGTTAAAATGTGGCTATTCGAGCAAGCGTTTACAAATACAGAGTAGCTAATATAGGAAAATGAATGACCTGCCAATGGAATTGGACAATGCTTGAGAATAATGAGACTCTGATGATGTTGCTTTTATGGTTTTTGTGATGTCTTATACTGTTTAATATTTTTTATCTATTATGTTTTATGTATACTGATTTGTTGGAAATGTTGAGTCGCCAATTGGCTGAGAAAGGTGGTATACAAAAACAGTAAATAAATAAATAAATAAATAAATACATTACTATAGCCGTGGCTGGCATTTTTAGGGCCTCTAAACATCCATAGGAATAGCCCCGATGACTTCCTGCCACTAATGCTATAATAACCAGCCCATTGCTAAGGTGCTCTGTGTCAAAAAGGTCATGACTGGCTCATGGTGAAAGACAGGAAAAGCAAACCCTGTGTTGACATTCCTGGAGAGCTTAAGGGCTTGAAACACCCGCACCGCTCCCTCTCAATTTCTTGTTTGTGCCGGTATCTCTGTACTTAGCCACAGCGCTGGCACGCAGACGGGTAATCCGTCTGGCATGCACCTGTACAAGGCTCCCTTCCTCTCTCCAGCATTTGGGGCTCTTGCCCCTGCATGCATTTGTCTGAAAAATGAGCCATTATTTCTGTATTGCAGTCCCAGGTGGAGCATCCAGTAAAAATCCCACCAATTGTCTTAAAAAGAAATAGTTCAAGGTCATGTTCCCTCTATTTTTCCAATTTACAGACCAAAATACGTAAGCTTGACCATTAACAGGAGTTTTAAAAGCGAAGCTTAGAGGGCAAATAGGGGTAGAGGATTCTGGGATCTAGAGTAATAAAAGCAAACACATAATTTGTGCAAGACTTGGTACGAAGTTCCAGAAGAACTCAAGCAATTAAGAATTCTTATCTGGAAATCTGAAATTTGAAATACTCCGAAATATGAGATAGTGACATCTTCGCTTTCTGATGCTTCAGTAAACACAAACTTGCACATATGTAGTGGTTTTGCAAACAATACTGTCTTGTGTCTGAAAGCTTGTAGGTGAAAGTTCTTGGAGAGAAAACATCATGATAATCAGCTTATGGAATTTGCTGGCTTGGAATATTACAAATAGCTGTTATTGTGGATGGAATCTGATAATAAGAAATGAAGAATAGATACGCAGAGCAGGCAGAAAATGGTAAATACAATCCAACCATAAGCAGATGTAAAGTTGTATACTATACACAAAACAAAAATGTTAACTTCACATTTAATGTCTCAAGGTTAGTATTTTCAGTGACTAGTCAGGAAGCTCCCAGTGGCGCAGTGGGTTAAAGTACTGAGTTGCTGAACTTGATGACCGAAAGGTTGCAGGTTCGAATCCGGGGAGCAGAGTGAGCTCCCGCTGTTAGCCCCAGTTTCTGCCAAATTAGCAGTTTGAAAACATGCAAATGTGAGTAGATCAATAGATAGGGTACCACTCCGGGGGGAAAGTAACAGTGTTCCATGCTGGCCACATGACCTTGGAGGTGTCTATGGACAGTGCTGGCTCTTCGGCTTAGAAATCAAGATGAGCACCAACCCCCAGAGTCAGACATGACTGGACTTAATTTCAGGGGAAAACCTTTACCTAGTCATGAAAGAGGATATAGAGTGGCCAATTATGTATTGACAGAAAAAAAGGGGAGGAAATGCATTTAAAAAAGACAAATAGGTAAATCTGGACATAGTGCCTCCAGGTTCAGAGCCCAATTCAGTATTTCAGATCTGGACCTATTTTGACTCAGACTGCTTGCCTTCCATACCTTAATACTAACAACAACAAGGAAGGAAGGAAGGAAGGAAGGAAGGAAGGAAGGAAGGAAGGAAGGAAGGAAGGAGAGCCAGGGCAGCCATATAGAAGTTGGTAGAGACCTTGTGGCCTATCCAGTCCAATCCCCTGCCAAGAAGCAGGAAAATTGCATTCAAAGCATCCCCAACAGATGGCCATCCAGCCTCTGTTTAAAACCCTCTAAAGAAGAGACCTCCACCATGCTCCGGGGCTGAGAGTTCCACTGCTGAACAGCTCTCACAGTCAGGAAGTTCTTCCTAATATTCAGGTGGAATCTCATTTTCTGTAGTTTGAAGCCATTGTTCCGCATCCTAGTTTCCAGGGCAGCAGAAAACAAGCTTGTTCCCTCCTCCTTATGATTTCCTCTCACATCTTGATACATGTCCCTCATGTCTCCTCTCAGCCTTCTCTTCTGAAGACTAAACATACCCAGCTCCTTAAGTCGCTCCCCATAGGGCTTGTTCTCCAGACCTTTAATCATTTTAGTTGTCCTCCTTTGCACACATTCCAGCTTGTCAATATCTCCCTTCAGTTGTGGTGCCCAGAATTGGACATAGTGTGATTTCAGGTGTGGTCGAACCAAGGCAGAATAGAGGGGTTGCATGTCTTCCCTGGATCTAGACCAGGGATTCTCAAACTTTTTAAATAGAGGGCCAGGTCATAGTCCCTCAAACTGTTGGAGGGCCAGATTATAATTTGAAGAAAACGTGAATGAATTCCTATGCACACTGCACACATCTTACTTGTAGTGCAAAAGACACTTAAAAACAATACAATAATTAAAATGAATAACAATTTTAACAAATATAAACTTATTAGTATTTCAATGGGAAGTGTGGGCCAGCTTTTGGCTGATGTGACAGGATTATTGTTGTTGTGTGCTTTCAAGTAGTTTCAGACTTAAGTTGACCCTGAGTGGGGGCTGGGTAAATGACCTTGGAGGGTCGTATTCAGCCCCCGGGCCTTAGTTTGAGAACCCCTGCTCTAGACACTAAACTCCTATTTATGCAGGCCAAAATCCCATTGGCTTTTTTAGCCATCGCATGACATTGTTGGTTCATGTTTAACTTGTTGTCCACAAGGACTCCAAGATTTTTTTCACACGTACTGCTGTCGAGCCAAGCGTCCCCCATTCTGTATCTTTGCATTTCACTTGAGACAAGATTGAGATTCTGTTGGCATGTTGTCAACCCTGATGCTTAATTGTCTCCTTACCTGAACTGATGGAGGTGATCTTAGGGAACTACCACATCCTGTGTGTGCCAAGTCTTACATTAAGCCAGGCTATTCAAGGTCTTGGAGGATGTTTGCCAACTGAGATGAACAACTTTCAAGCTTATTGTCTTGGGTAATAGACAGACAAAATCTATTTTTGAGCAAGAGAAGATGGTGGTTTCTTAATTCCAGACAGTCTTGGATTGCATTAATTGAATCCATTCAAAACAGGCTTTTTTTTGCCTTTCCCCCTTGTACTTTCAGCCTCTGGAGAATGCCATTAATATTACTGGGTCAAAATGCATTGGACTAAGTGGGAAAACAAAACTTTTTTTCAACACTCTGAGACTTTGTCTCTTCTCTTTGTCTCTTCATTGGGTGTTACTGTCCTTGTTGGTCTTTAAATCACTTGGAGTCAACTTGTGTGAAAGTTTCTCCCAGTATGTACTTGCCTGATCTCCGAGATCTTTCCTAGAGGCCCTATTTTGTCAGTCTTGCTTATGATCAATGAGTGACCTTAGTAAGGACTGTCTCAGTTGTGATACCCACAAATGATTTTCGCTGTCTTTGGAGACACACCTACTGTCTTCAGTAACTCAGTGTCATTGGCTACTTCAGACCCACTTCTTCATGCAAGCCTTTGGATCCCTTTGATGGTGCCTGAGGAGATGTTGCTTTTTGTTGAACAGACAATGGTATGTGGAATTTTGCTAGAATTTAGAATTTCAGTGGTATACTTTTCTATTTTGTATTTCTAGTTTTACTTGTTAGTTGCTTCATGGTTTACATATTCCATGGTTTACCTATCACTATCTATCTATCTATCTATCTATCTATCTATCTATCTATCTGAGTGAATGAAGTGAGGTATGTAAATATAACAGTAAATTAAATGGGCAAAAATAATAATTAATGGAATAGTGCCAGAATTCCCCCTTCACAAAGCTGATTAGCATTGCTGACAAGTTTTGTGTTTGCCTTCAGATATAAGCCTTTCATGTAGCTTAGTTAAAGTCCTTTGATTCCACTTTAACTGCCATGGCAACACACTATGGGATCCTGAATTCTGTAGTTTGGTGAAGCACCGGTGCATTCTCAATACCTTATTCATAGAGTATAGATTCTAAGGACTTTATCACACGAGGCTGGTGAAGTGGCATATCCACAGGATTATGGTGTCTTTTGTTATTCCTCACCGCACGATGCCCAGTCTGTGATGCCCAATCCGTCTTGTAGCTGATTTGTATCCCACCCATTCTGGGAGCACCCCTTTTAATTCATGGGTAAACTGTCAATAAATCTCAAATGTACTAACTTTCTACAGTGGATTTCTGTGTGAAAGGCTCCTCCCTCTGCAGTTGCACTTTGATGCAGTCATATGATGTGAGTAGGTTGATTTTATGGCATCACCACAAGGCCAACTTTCCCTCCCTCCCTACTGTGAAGTCCCTCAATTCCTTTATTGATTATCTATTTATTTATTTCCGGTTTTTCTACCCCGTTCCTTCTCAACCCCCCCCCAAGGAGGACTCAGGACAGCTTACATTTGGCAGCAATTCTATGCCAATAACAAATCAGTTTAATAACAAAACAGTAAATAGCACATTCATTAAAGACAATAAAATCAGTATTATTGATGGTGTTCAGGGGATGCATCCAGCTCCACTCCTGCCAGAGAAGCAATAATAGTCCTTCTTCACAAGGAAGTCTTCCCATTTCCTTTTTAGAGGGGTGCCCTACTCTCCAAAGAGAGTCTTTCCTCGCTGGGGATTGTTCTCACGAGGAAGAAAGTGGTGGGATGGAAATTTGATCACATGGTCATGGATCACCAAAATAGTGCTAAACCCCTCATGTGGAGTAAGTGTGACGAAGTTTGAGGCAAAACTGGGATACTTCTGTAATTAAACTAAGGCAATTGTGATGCGATAGCAGACTTGCGTGATAAATACTTCCCTGCTTAATGTGGTTCCTATTCATCTAGTGGGGAGCTGGGCTAAAGGTTAGGAGCTCACCCTGACCCGGCTTCAAACTGTCAATCTTTCGGTTGGCAAGATTTACTGCATCTGCAGCTGGTGATTAACCTGCAGTGCTAAAGCCAGCCCAGAACTATAGTACTATAACTGAACCCATCATTATTTAAATAGAGAAAGAAGAGCATGCAAAAATAAATGAAGTGATAAAACTTAGGAAAAAAGAGGTTTGGTGAATTTGTGTCTAAAGGTATTTTGAAAGGCTACAAGTTTCAGAAGATACTTTGTCTGATCTTTCCTGTCTGATTTTCTGTTTCTCCAGCACTTCACTCCCCTGCTGCTGCTGCCCACGCCTGGCCTGGTTTATTTGCTGGTTTCCCACTTGATTTAGGCAATGGGGAGAGGTGATGCTGAGGATGGACAGATGCCTGAAAGAGTGAAGCCTCCAGATGGTGGCTGGGGCTGGGTTGTGCTGCTAGGTTGCTTCGTCATCACTGGCTTCTCCTACGCCTTTCCAAAGGCAGTGAGCATTTACTTCAAGGAACTGATGCATGACTTCCATGTTGGCTACAGTGACACAGCTTGGATCTCATCGATCATGCTAGCTATGCTGTATGGAACAGGTGAGGAGGCTACAATTCCATCCAAAAAAGCACTATATTGTTTGGGCTTATAAAAATATAGACAGGTATTTTTTAAACTACACTTAATAGCAATTGGTACATTGCAATAGTAGAGCAGTTGGATCACATATTGCTCATTCTGAAGATCACATATTGTACTGATATCACTTTAGGAGCCCCCAGTGGTGCAGTGGGTTAAAGCTGCTGAACTTGCTGACCGAAAAGTCACAAGTTCGAATCTGGGGAGTGGCGTGAGCTCCTGCTGTTAGCCCCAGCTTCTGCCAACCTAGCATCTCAAAAACATGCAAATGTGAGTAGATCAATAGGGGAAGGTAACAGCACTCCATGCAGTCATGCTGGCCACATGACCTTGGAAGTGTCTACGGACAACACCGGCTCTTTGGCTTAGAAATGGAGATGATCATCAACCCCCAGAGTCGGACATGACTGGACTTAATGTCAGGGGAAAACTTATATCTTATATCACTTTAATAATTATGGCTGCTATATGGAGAATTCCATAAGATGTAACAAGAGCAGTTAAAGTGGTATCAAAGTATTAGAACGGTGGAGTGTGAAAAAGGACCCTAGGTCCGTGTCATTCCCTTCTCCATGCCTTTTTTTCCATTCTGGATTTCTTTAATTCCAAAATTTCCAAAAATATATTTCCATCCAAGATAAGAGTATTAGAAGCAAGTCGTTTCATGAGTTCTGATTGGCTACCCCAGCATTTTTTTCTGAGGTGTTGGACCGCAGTTTCCATAATCATTGGCCATTCTGCTCAGGAAAAATGGGAATTACAATATAATACACGAGGAGGGTGTCAGGATGAGAAGATCTCACCCAAAGCTTGTTAGAATGTGTTTCTATTATCCATTGCTTCCATCTCTACAAGTAAGCACAGCATCAGACATCACTTCTAACATTTTGGGGAAGGGATCCTTGGTATTAAGCAAACAAAGCTATCTTCCAATTCTTATATATTGCTAAGCAAGAGTGTTCCTTCTACCTAAAGCAGTGGTTCCCAACCTTTTTTGACCAGGGACCACTTGACCAGGGACTACTCTCCAACATTAGTACCAAAAGGGTTACGAATCAGGTTTTGGTCACCTTTAGATTCAGTTTGGTTATTTGGGATGCTGATTCAGAAAATCACATTGGATAGACTACATCAGCATATACTGGATGGTATATGTTCTGATACAGAACATATACCATCCAGTAGTCACTATCTGCTCACCCACAGAAAACCATATTTAATAATCTAGAACTGATGTGGTAGTAGTAATCTTTCATGGGTAGTCAGCCTCTCCCCTCCGGACATCTAGACATAAGAGGGTTTTGCAAGACCAGTCGCTCTCATTGCTCTGTGGATTCATGGCAACGGTGTAGTAATGGTGAGGCTGCGGATCATATTCGTTCTTGGGTGGTGGTCCACAAACCATGGATTTGTAACCACTGATCTAAAGCCTACACACAAATGAGGAAGAAGAATGGCTCTTATCATGGTTCAATCGTAAAGCTCAGGTCTACTTTGGTTAATTCTTGAGATCTTTGGACAATACTAGTCAGAATGAACTAGAGACTAGAAAAAAGTACTTTTTAAATTAACTGCTGGTTGTAGTGTAAAAATTGAGACTGGAAAATAAGCGGCAGCCAATGAAGCTCCTTAAACGGGGGTTAACCGCTTCCTGTAATTCACTCCAATTAGTAGTCTGGCTACCGATTGTTGGACCAATTGAAGTTTCTGAGCCATCTTCAAGGGCAGCCCTACATAGAGTACATTGTAATAATCCAGTATAGAGGTAACTAAGGCATAGACCACTGTGGCCAAGTCAGACTTCACGAGGTACGGTCGCAGCTGGCGAACGAGCTTTAAATGTGCAAAGGCCCTCCCCAGCCACCGCCGACACCTGAGCATCAAGTGTTAGTGCTGAGTCTAGAAGGACCCCCAAACTGTGGACCTGTGTCTTCACGGGGAGTGCAATCCCGTCGAGCACAGGTTGCCACCCTATACCTCGATCTGGCCTGCGATTGACCTGGAGGACTTCTGTCTTGTCAGGATTAATCTCCAGCTCATTTGCCACCATCCAGACTGTCACAGCGGCCTGACACTGGTCTAGTATCCAAGGAACTTCTTTGGAATTAAATGGAAAATACAGTATATTCTGGCGTATAAGACTACTTTTTAACCCAAGAAAATCTTCTCAAAAGTCAGGGGTCGTCTTATACGCAGGTGTAGTCTTATTCATGGGAGTCGTCTTAACTCTATATTTTAGCTGGAAAAGTTGGGGGTCGTCTTATATGCCCAGTCGTCTTATATGCCGGAATATACGGTAGTAGTAGAGTTGGGCATCATTTGCATAGAGACTACATATGTTCTGCTGCATATGCAGTAAATTTTACTTTACTTCAGCTGTCGATTCCTTTTATTTCGTTCTAGTCTTTGTCCCTTTTTGATTTCTTGGATTCTCTTCAGGACCTGTGAGCAGTATTATGGTGAACCAGTTTGGATGTCGTCCTGTGATGCTCGTTGGAGGCCTCTTGGCTTCGTCTGGAATGATTTTAGCTTCATTCACCACAAACATTATTGAACTGTACCTGACAGCTGGTGTGTTGACAGGTGAGTGTTCTTGCAAAGTGGGAAGAGAAACAATACACCTCTAAAATAAGCATGCATCTGCGAGTGGGAGGTGGAACATAGAACTGACAGAAATTGGAGAGAGATTGCAAGGAGAGTGGAAGAACTTGATGACAGAGATCTTATCTTGAGCAAGCAGAGTACAATGCCACGGAGTTCTATGTCTTCTCAAACCCTGGGATGTTCTGAAGCCTTGCTGCTGGGAGAGGATTGGATAGGGCTCAGGATAGCTCCCTAGGCCCCATCCAAAACAGGTACATATGACACACTTAGATACATCTTTAGGAATTCTAAAGACCTTCTCCAAAATTCTATGGTCACTTTCAGTGGAAGTTGACCATGGAGTCATGCTGAAGGACCCAGAGAATTCTAGAGAGAACATATTAATCAACCCTGTAAGTAACAAAATCCACAAAAGGTAAATCCACAAATGTGGAGGGCTTGACTCTACAATATTTTCATACCCATTATACAAAGATGCCTAGTATCCTTTCTTGTACTATTTGTGCATGTATTGATAGTATTGATAATTTAGTCTAGAAAGTATATTTTACATTTGCATGGCACATTCTGTCATTGAGTGAAACACAAGCATTGCATGCTCCTACTAATTGTAGAGAGATAACATTTCACTTAAAAATATCTTTTAATAACAGAAAAGTATAATGCACGGATAGGGTCACATATTTCTGGGATTGTAGGACAGATACCTCCATTGCAATGGTTCCCAAACTTCTTTGGTCATGGAATCCTTCAGAAGACTTTCCTCTTGCAGAACCCTAACTCTGTTTCTGATTTTCCCATGGAACCCTAACTCTGTTCCAAAGCACTGTGAATCCAGAAAGTTTTTTCTTCTTTCATCTACTCCTATTGCCCAAGGGTTTTGTATAATGTAGGTTTGGAGATAAAGGGAAAACATTTAAAATATAACCACAAACCTTTATTTTGGTACAAGAAAATATTGGATATAACCACAAAACTTTATTTTGGAACAGGAAAAGTATTGGATTCACACTGAATTCACACAGTGATGAATAAAATTGTTTCATTTTTGTACGTAACCTAGTTTTGAAATTGAATTTTATGTCCAACAGCTGAATACACAAATTTGGGGTGGCATCCAGTTTACTCTGGCTACTGACAGCTATATATCTATCAGCTCTATAAAATACTGATCAAATTTTGTTCTTACGACAGAGGTACAGTAAAGTCTCACTTATCCAACATAAACGGACTGGCAGAACATCGGCTAAACAAAAATGTCAGATAATACAGAGTATCCTACTGTTACCTGTGCAAAGCGGTGCTAGACACCTAGAATACTAACAACAGGGACTCAAAGGGTTAAGGCAAGACAACGCCTCAGCCAAGCAAGAAGTGCCCAGATGTGGAAGAGGAGCATGAGAATCACAGAGGGAAGGAAGGACGATGCTGCCTCTTCCGGTCCTGCCTCTCCCCCCCCTCTTCTTCCCTCCCCCCCCCTCCTCTTTGTCTTGCCTTTTTCACTTTTTGGGAATGGAGAGAAATTTGGGGAGTGCTCCTTTAATTGAAGGGGAAATGCTGGAGGAAAAGGAGGACATCGGATAAGAGCGTCAGATAAGACGAAATGTTGGATAAGTGAAAGTCAGATAAGCGAGACTCTACTGTACATTGAATTTCAACACCATCTTTGTACTTTGGCATGGAATTTAAAAAAAGATTTAAACAAAGGTTTTAAAGATTTTTCATGGAACCCTACAATGCATTTGTGGAATCCTAGGGTTCTGCAGAACACAGTTTGGGAACCTCTCCTCTATCACACTCTTGAGACGTTTCTATCTCTTGAGATCAGTGGCTCAAAATTTAAGCTTTAAATCTTATTTAGTCCCAAATCGAGTAGATGAATTGAATCAACGGAACTTACAGAAATGTTAACTATTGTAAACTTCTCATTGATGTATTAGTCCCCCTCTGGCTGAAATTCAGAAATTGATTCAGGTTATCATTTATTTATTTCTTTACTTCATTTGTATATCATTTTTCTCACCCCAGGGGGGACTCAAAGTGGTTTCCAACATATTCACAGAAAAATATAATGCCTCAGAAACATATGAAACCTACCATAAAACATTAACATATAACTATCAATTAAATCATAAAACGTAATTACGTTTAGATATTAAAACGTGGAGTTAAAAACATATTAATGTAAACATTAAAATCAATTAATTCAAAAACATAGTCCAAGGCCAATCTAATATCAAATTGTACATAATCCCTGTTCATTCCTTGTATTGCTTACTGCTCAAATGCTTGGTCCCACAGCCATGTTTTCACTTTTTTCCCTGAAGGCCAAGAGGGAGGCCACTGATCTAATTTCATTGGGGAGGGAGTTCCATAGATGAGGGGTCACCACTGAGAAGTCCCTGTCTCTCGTCCCCACCAGTCGCACTTGCGAAGGAGGTGAGACCGAGAGCAGGGCCTCCCCAGACAATCTGAATCTCCAAGATTAATTTACTGGTAATTTATAATTCCTCTTGCTTTCTGCAGGTTTAGGCATGGCTCTCAACTTTCAGCCTTCCCTGATCATGCTGGGGTCCTACTTTGATAAGCGGAGACCTTTGGCGAATGGGCTTGCTGCAGCTGGGAGCCCAGTCTTCCTGTCAGCTCTCTCTCCACTGGGGCAGGTTTTGTTGGAGAAGTTTGGCTGGCGAGGCGGATTCCTCATCATGGGAGGCCTCCTGCTCAACTGCTGCACCTGTGGGGCAGTGATGAGACCCCTGGAGATGAGTATGAAGACGACAAGAGAAAAGGCCCAGGACAAATATGAGGCCAAAGAGATGCTGCCAATGGGAGAAAGGGCAGACGAGGCCATCAACACCACGGACAACACTAAGAAAGCCAAGAAAGCCAAGAAGAAGAAGAAGCCCAAGAAAGGCAAAAAGTTGTTAGATTTTTCAATCTTCAAAAACCGAGGGTTTGTCATCTATACGATTGCCATGTTCATCATGGTCTTGGGTCTCTTTGTGCCCACCATATTGCTGGTCAACTATGCCAAAGACACAGGAGTGCCTGACAAAGAGGCTGCTTTTCTGTTGTCCATCATTGGTTTCATCGATATCTTTGCCCGTCCATCTTGTGGGGTTCTTGCTGGACTAAAGTGGGTACGGCCTCATGTCATCTACCTGTTCAGCTTTGCCATGCTCTTCAATGGCCTGACCGATATCATCAGTGCCAAGGCCAGCACTTACACATCTCTTGTCCTCTTCTGCATCTTCTTTGGCATCTCCTACGGCATGGTGGGGGCCCTGCAGTTTGAGGTGCTCATGGCCATCGTTGGCTCACAGAAGTTCTCCAGTGCCATTGGGCTTGTCTTGCTAATCGAAGCCATCGCTGTGCTTATTGGGCCACCCTCTGCAGGTAAGCCTAGGATATTTGTAGCCTGGAAACATCATTCCCTTTCACAGGGCTCAGGATGAGGTATTGTTTATCGGGGCTTAATTTTGCATACCACAGTTCACCCTTGAAAACAAATAGTAATAGTAATAATCATCATCACTGAAAAGGGATATGACCAGGAAGAAGAGTGTACTCTTGAGCATGTGCAGCATGCCCATCCAATATCAGTGAGAAATCATGATACTTCAGTTGATAGTGCCATAGTCTCACGGAATCAAATAGTTGGAAGATCTCTTGCTAGGGGCTCTGTTACTGCTTTTTTTTTTTTGGGGGGGGGGGGGGGGGAATGAAAGCAGAATAGGTATTCTGTCTTTTCATTGTGATTGGTTAGCATTTTGTATCTATCCCTTTGGTCATCTGTTCTATTTCCTCAAATGCATGTAGGAAAAAGTATTGCTATTTTCTTCCTCAACCAGTCTGAGCTGATTTTGAGCTTTAGCTTTCCATATACTATTCCTACAAACTTGAGTTACACATCTGTACCCTTCTTTGGTGATTTGTCTTTCCATTCTGTTTACATATTATTTTTTCCTTTTTCTTAATTTTTCCAGTGTTTCTCATTTGTCTTCTTTCATGTGTTTGTTGATGATGGTCCTTTTTTGCAATTCATTCCTAAAGAACTTCCCACACTCCCACCCCCTTAGCATGTCTAACCAAATGATTCCTCCCAGCAATTCCCTGAACTTATTCAAATCAGTTGTCCTGAAATCCAAGGTCTATATTATATTATATTCTTCTTTGTCCTTTCTCATGATTGCAAGTTCTAACATAACATGGCAATTGTTGAAGGATTTCATGGCCAGAATAACTGGGTTGTTGTAGATTTTTCGAACTGCATGGCCATGTTCTAGAAGCATTATCTCCTGACATTTTGTCTGCATTTATGAAATGCATATCTCTGAGGATGCCTGCCATAGATGCAGGTGAAACGTCAGGAGAGAATGCTTCTAGAACATAGCCATACAGCCCGAAAAACCTACAACAACCCAATAACATGGCCATTTTTCCAGTGCAGTGTTTTGGTCATCTATTTTTTCTGCTGAAATATTATTATTTCTGTTTTCTCTACACCTATATATATATATTGATGATTCCTTTACTCTGTTTTTATTCAACCTGACCTGTCATGATTGCTTCTATTATGCTGGAAGAATGATTTTTTTATATGGCTGTGAATCTCCAGTTTATAGCTCCAGTTTATCCATGGGCAGGTTTCTTGAGGAAACACAAGGAGTTTAACAAGAATAGTACACATTTCTTGTCTACCCATCTTATTTGTGAATGACTAGACTCATCTAGAAAGTGTTCTGCGACAGTGCTGAGACTCGGGAACCTTTTCAGGAAGGTTTGTTTATAGTAGAGAACTAAATACCCTAAACAGACCAGGCACCATCTGATCCTGGAAGCACAGCTTTGGTTAGTATTTGGATGGGAGGCTGCCAACAACAACAACAACAACAAACAAGTTCTCAAAGCTATACTTCATAGGAAGGAACTTGACAACCTACCTCTGAGTTTCCTTATCTAAGTTTCCTTATCTTATCTCAGAAATCCCTGTCAGTTTACCAGCTGTTAGGATTTCTGAGAGTTGAAGGCCAAAAACATCTGTGGATCCCAGGTTGAGAAAACCTTGGGAAATTAATGGGATTTCTATAAAGTTAACAGGCAACTTGAAGACCACACATACACACAGAGAGATCCATTGTGAACAGGTGCAGTATTACAGCTGCAGCTTAAAGGCCTTTACTAAAACCATTTTAGATATCAACCCAGCAATATTCAATGCAACAATTAGATGCAGGGCCCTGTCACAAGTCCTTGTCACACTGGAGAATGCTGGCAGAACAATACTGGACATGTTGCTCTGCTGCACCCCGATTGCCTGCATAACAATCTTCCATCACTCAGTATGCCTCTGACAGGTTGACCTTAGAATTGCCATAAGTTGAAAATGACTTGAGAGCACAGAACAGCAATTTGTGATCCTGGTAATCGTGGTGTGCTTATAAACATGACCACTAATCAATTATGAATGTATATGTTCAGCTTATGTATTCATAACTGCTCAACAGGATGTTATCCAACATGTTTATCCTCTTCCCCTTGCCAGGTGTTCCCATTGGCCTGTAGCTTCTGTTGCTTTCAGCATTTAGACAGAAAAATAGGTGTGATTAATTGATTAAATATGGATACCAATAATGGGCCTCTCTTTCTAAAACTTCAAGTCCTTGACAAGTGTTTTAATAGAGTAACTACATGGAAGAATACTACAATGCACGATGCTGCTAATTCTTTTTTTTTCTTTTTTTTGTTTCACCCCAGGGCGATTGGTGGATGCACTTAAGAGGTATGAGGTTATCTTCTACTTGGCTGGCTCAGAGGTTGTGTTGTCAGCTCTCTTCCTGGCCATTGCTTCCTATTGCTGCCTGAGAAGGGGGAAAAAGAAGACTTCTCAACCAGAGGAGAATCCTCCTGGAGGTGGTGGTGGGAGCGAAACAGAGGAAGCCGAATCTGACATACAGGAAGGCGAGGACCATCCTGGTGACCATCCCCACCTCTCACACAGCATCAACAACGCTGGGGGTGATGTTGTGAATCACATTGCAGAGAACAGGCATGTCGACGGAGCTGGGCAGCCAGATGGGGAGGGTGAAGTTTTGGCACCAGGAGGAGGCAATGTGGTTCACACAGTTGAAAGAAACAGTTTTTAACTATATGGAGGTTGAATTCAATCAACAAAGACAGTATTAACAATGCACGGGACCTAGTCTGGCTGAAGCAAAAGTATATAGGGAAAGCTGACAAGTTTGGATGGTGGGAGGAGAGAATAATAGTAGCCTGAGAATAGTGTTTTTTATACAATGGGATGGCCCCATGAACAGAGTTCCCTGAGGAAAGCAAGCCATGTTGTTCCCTTGAATGTTCTATGGAATTCATATATTTTCCTGCAATGCATGGACTACCTTGACAAACCTGAGAATTAGAGCCGCTTAGTGACCAGGCTGATAATGTTGATCTATTTGATACATATATTTTTAAAATTTCATCTACAAACCCAGAGCCCAGGAAAGGAGGAAACAGTGTAATAATTACAATGCTTAAGTAAGATGTTGCTCCTTACCTGAGAAAGTATAGGATATAATTCTTTTAATGTGCCAAATACCAGAAGAAAAGAAAGCAATATGATATACTTGGAAAGAATAGTGGAGTGCCAAAGCTTGTTAGAGATCGTTTGTGATAAGGTGATGCCTACCGCTGGACACATCTCTATGAGTAAGGGAGTATTCCTTCTGTAGATTGGTTCTTGGTGACTGGAATGTTGATCTGACCATATACCAAGACAGGAGCTGGATATGGCCACTATGTGAATGGATTGGAATCCTGTTAGTGATTTATATGAGTGCAATGCCTGTTACACTGATGTATGGCACTGTTTGGAATGCTGTCTGATTGTGGAGGGAAGAAAGCAAAGAGAGCTGTATTGTCAAAGGCTTTCATGGCCGAAATCACTGGGTTATTGTGAGTTTTCCGGGCTGTATGGCCACTTTCCAGAAACATTCTCTTCTGATGTTTGACTGTATCTATGGCAGGCATCCTCAAATGTTGTGAGGTCTGAAAGAAGCCAGTAAGAAGCAAAGACCTTGAAACTGCTAGGCCATTAAATGCTAATCAAGGTGGCCAATTGCAACATTCACACCTACCTCAAAGAGATAAGAGTTTTTTCTCCCACCCTGGACATTCCACAGCTATAAAAACCCCATTTTCCTAGTTTCCAGCAGATCTCACAACCTCTGAGGATGGCTGCCATAGATGCAAGTGAAATGTCAGGAGAGAATGCTTCTGGAACATGGCCATACAGCTCGGAAAACTCACAACAACCCAGAAAGAGCTGTTTCCATTGCCAGATAAATTTTGGGATCTGGCAGTGTACTTTTCTCTGATGAAAGAAATGACTTTCACTGCCACTCTTATACTTCCCACACTCTTCCTTGCAGTGCCTACTACCATTTACCCCACCTTTTACGATGGCATAGTTTACACCAACCAACAGTACCACAGCCAGAATCGTGGATTAGATGGGCTTTGATAGAGCATCTTATAACATCTTCTGCCATTTTTGATGCCATTAATGCCTAAACCTATTGTTTATGGCTTATACAACCAGGGAGTTCTAAGAACTTATATAACTAATGCATTTCAAGAGAGACAGAAATACTTCACATTAATGAGCAACGTGCTTCTTGAAGAGAAGTCAGGGTTTTTGTTTTGTTTTTTGCTGTTAACAGAACCTGTTTTTTATACCAGGATTCACTTTAGCTTCCATTCTAATCCTTTTGAAATGTGAATGCTTGTAATAAGTCAATAAAAACAATTGCTTTACCTAATCTTTTGTATTGTGGACATGTCCAAAAGAACATACGTTTCTATCAAAGATTCAGCCACATCTATGCATGTCGTACATGGAAGTGAAGAGTTTGGTAATGATCGTCTAAAAGCAAGAGCAGACCTTGTTGTATAATAGCTGGTATTTCACTGCCATTGAACAATGGTTCTATTTGCACTGATTTTAGATTATCTAGGCAGGTTTATCAATGGTCAAGTAATTTGAAACAATCCAGTTGAGTCACATGGGTCGATTGGTTTTCTTTACCATGTCAAATTTGTGTCATTTTTACTTTATTCATGGGTAGCCTAGAAATATAAAGAGCTGGTAATCAAATCTCAAAAACTTTGAAAAGCCAGGTTTACTATAAATATAGCAGATGCAACATGAGTATGTCCAGTATGCAATAATTCTGAACCTTTGAAATGACTAAAAGTAATTAGATGAGAAGATGAAAAAAGTGCACCAATGACAAAAGCAAGTGGAAACCTGACTACCTCCTAAACTGTTACCCTGTTAATTCAAGATACAGTATGTTACTTTTGTGAGAATATTTGTCCTTCAAACTGCTGTAGTTTGACACCATCTAATGGCATCCAATTATTAAACCAGTTATCTGTGTTTCAAATAAATTTGTCACTTTGTGGTAATTGCACCAAATTGCACCCTTACAACAGAGGTGGGCCAATGTGGCCTGGCAGCTGTTACTCTATTGCCTCCTCTTTATTCTTCGTAACAGTTCTTCGTAACTGTTGATGCTGGACAAGGCTGATGGAAACAGTCCAGCATCTGAAAGGGTACATTTTCATAGAGTGTCTGCAATCTCCCAGGAAGACACACCACAATCATGGGGAACAATACATTCCCAGTAATTTAACACAAGATAGATTTCCCACCCCCCTTTACGTAAAGGAAAGAATGTTTGCGCCAAAGAACAAGCAGCAGGCAAGAGGCTGAAATAAAAGGTTTTTTTCTTGAACAACAAGAAAATTAGGCTAAAGGCTTCCCAGGTCGTTAAAGATGGATTTCTGGATGAAAGTTACCTTCTTGGGCATGCCTAAATCACACTTAATCTGCTTTACAGCCAGGTCTCCAGTAAACAGCCCATGTCAAAGCCCTTCCTTCCGCCTGGTTCAAGAACTTGACCTAAAATGCCCCAGAACAACACCTTAAAGGAACTGTGTTACATCACAGAGGGATCAGACAATTAATATGTTTTACAGAGGCTACACGAGATGGGACGTTACTTCACAATGTCTGGGACATCACAAAATCAGTTTTTCCGCAAGCATTTTGAATTGGGAATAAGTCATACAGCCCTGTCGTATTATTTTTGTGATAATTCAAATGTATCCCACAATAACTTAGCTTTCCAATTCATTGTTATGTTTTGTTAAAAATCTAACCTTTACATGCAACAGAGTTAGGAAGTTGATATACAATGAATTCATCATCATCATCATCATCATCATATGTAATGGATCATCTAATTCCAACTGTAGCTATTACGGAATGTGAAAAGTACAAATAGGGATAGAGAATGCACAAAATAGTATAGACTTGTCTTGTTTGTATAGACAAGAGAGAAAACTATGTTCTAATATACAAACACTATCAAATATTTGAAGAATTGGGGAAGGCAAACACTTGCAGCACAAGATTGATGAGCATTTCTTTTCAACAGATTTCGCTGACTACAGGTCTTACAATCTCTTATCCATGATGAAGGTGGATAGGGACATGTCTGGTGGTGACCAAAACAGTTCTTCTGAAGGCAGCACTTGCATCCACATAGGATTGCCCATTCAACAACTCTTCATCATCTTGTTCTAATGTCCTTGTGTGGTACACCTCTTTAAAAGATCCATATTGTCTCCCTTAAGCTGACAGCAGGTAGACCACCTTATAGGTACAGAACTGGTCCTCTAGTCATCCTCATCAGACTTATAAATGAGGATGAAGGGTTTGGTATATACGAGCACTGAGGAAACAGAATGAATGGCTTGAGCCCACCCAGCTGTCTTCTAAGCAGACACAGCATTGCAGCCATCATGAGACCAATTTGCTCACCCTCTAGCAATTTAATGCAATATACTGGATTGAATTTTGAGGCATATTGTCTTTGAAGAAGACAAAGAAATTATCTGCAACTGTTTCCCTAGCAACCTGCCAAAGGCAATGCAACTACAATCTAATGAGTGATGACTGTAATTAGCACTTGCAAGATACGATCTGCATGTTTAGTTTCTCCAATATTCTACTCCCTGAAGCCAAGAAAAGCCTGCAGATTTACTATGCCTGTGATAATGCAGATGGGAGGTTGACGACAGAGCAAACTCTGTGTGCCCGCACATAGCCTTGCATATTTTGTAAAGCTTACCACTAGACACATTGCGCACAAAGATCACTTTCATACAGCCCAACAGCTGCATAAAGAAAGCAGCCTCAGAAAATCTATGTGAAACCATGGATAGCAACAAGCAATGGGAGGACATTACAGCTACAGTCCTTGCTAACTGGAACCATTCCTGTTAGCATTCTTTATGAGGGAAACAGGGGAAAGATGCAGACTGTGGGATGGGCTTAGCATGTGGCACCCCAATAATATTTTTTGACTCCCCACCTTCTTCAGATTGCTCATTTTTCTGATGTGAATGGCCTGTTCTGGAAGTTTTCAGAAGGGACAATTCACCTTTTAGATAGCTCACAAGGTTGATCATTTTTAAAAGCCCACCCATTTTCAAGAACAGAAGATATCAGTCACATCTTATTATTATTATTATTATTATTATTATTATTATTATTATTATTAAAAACCACATTTTGGAAGCCTATGGAGTGCCCGGAAGGAACCCTGGGAAGGAAATTGAACCTTGCCACCCATCAAAACAGCTATGAGCACATATTGTATTCAGAAAACATTTAGGATAACCTTTTAAAAATCCATGTAGTGTTCATGAATAATTAAACATCTGTTTGCTTTCAATCAGACTTTGTACTTGGTGCGGCAGTACAATATTTATGTGGATTGCTTATTACAATAGATGAACTGGTCCTTTAAGCCAAGCTCTGAATTTATCTTAACCATACTTTTGAATTTCGAAATTATGATGGGTGATAATACTATAATACCTCTAGTGGCAAATGCCTCCTTCCCACAGAAGGAACTTGGTTTTCTCAATGGTGCTTGTCTTTCATGCCTCTTCCTGTGATAAAGCAAATGTTAGAAGTCAAGAGAATAAAGAGAAAAGGTGAGAAGTTCATGTTTCTCTTTATTAGCTATACCATTTGATGTATTAAAAGCCTATGGAAATGCACCCTGGGCCGTGTGGCTTTTTTGTAATCATGTACAAAGAAAGAAGCAACAGAAAACAAAACCAAGAAGCATATATATCAAATTAATGCCCTTATATTGCAGTCTGGAAAAACTATTTTCTCTTCTTTCCAGAAGGACAAACACACCACTTTAAAACCTCATAATGGTACAGAATTAAGAGAACTCCCCCTTATAATATCTGACCATCTCCCCTACATTTCCTTTGGTGTTAGTGTGTGTCTGGATGTGTGTGTGAAGCCCACAATAGGCTCTGTGCTCAGCAGCAGTATTTCTTAATGCATCAAAGTAACTTTGTGTGCGAATGTCATGAAAGTGTAGGGAACAAATTGAGAGCCGGAGTGTCCAAATTTGTTAACTCTGACTCCTTCCATAGATACCCTTCCCCATCCCTCTTGATATAGAGTTTTCTATTCTAACACCTTGTGAAATACTAAATAAGGCGCAAGTTTTTTAAAAAGAGCATCCAATGAGGCACCTATGTGGGAGAGCATACAAGGCAGGCAATGTGATCCTTAAGCATCAAATTTGGTGAAGGCCAGCCAGAACTCATTGCACATGAAAACCAGTGGAGCTTGGGAACATGAAGCATTGTTATTCAGCCTCGATGTCATGTTCCACATTGCCTATCTATAATGATAAAGCTGAGACTGATTCTCCTCCAGCACCCTTTAAATTATCAGTTGCACCAAGGCTTCATTTTGCTTCATTCAATTTTCACTTGCCTTCCATCCTTTCTTGTCTAATAAAGGTTAATAAAGGGAACCAACATGTTCTCACTCTAACTCACCAGCTAAAGAAACACAGTTAGAGATCAACAGTGGAGGAGGACATCGAAAAGGAATGAAAATTATTGAGCTGTTCCACAGTTTGGTTTGTGGACTAAATGAACACAAGAGAAGCCTGGGCTGATCACACTATTTTAGTGACAAGATGTATGCAGATCTGTATCACACACATTCAATCACACACCCCTCTGCATGGAGAGCAATACTGGATGAGGACTAAAAGGTATTTCAGAAAGTTCATTCCTCTTACCATCTCAATATGAACAATAGGATTATGAGAAAAGGCCATTCAGAAGGGAGGAGGATTTTTTTTTTTTTGGGAGGACTGTGCAAAAGTGCCTTGGGTACGAGTGACCTTCAAGCTCCCACAAGCAATCTTGATTTCCTGTGGCTGGCCTTATACTGAGAGAAAAGCCACTTTGGACAAGTTGCCTAGAGAAATACAATTTATGAGTCTCTTGCGGGGATTTTCTACTTCATCAAGTCCATGAACTCAGGCATCGTCAATGAGTTTCTCAACATCCTCTTCCTCTTTCTTGTGGCATTCAACACCTCCACTGATCTCCTCCTCATCATCGTCGTCCTCCTCAGCCCCATCTGTGAAGACATCCTTCTGGCCATAACTCAGAGTGGTACGTGCCAAATCCACCTCAATGGGGAAGACATCTGCATCCCTCAGCACGGCATAGGAGTCATCATAGTATTTGGAAAGGGTGGAAACAAAACGTTGGAGCTGGAATGTAATGTCTTGCACTGTGAGGGAGAAAAGGCAACAGAAGAGCCATGAGGATGGAGAACAGAACTCAGCATCCTTTTCCAGAGCATAGAATTGTCAGTGGATAAACTCTTACTAAATCTCCTGAATGGTAAGAATGAATAGTCAGGCCTATTTTAATAGTAACTCTCAAGCTACCAGAAACAACACTTATCTTGCATCTACCAATCTCCATGGATGCTGGTTAACTGAGAGTCTTCTCTCTTTCTGTGTATGAAAGATTCCAATGTTCACGAAACACCAACAGAATAGACTTTTTCATACTTAGCAATTCCCCTAAAAGCATAAAATATCTTTTCTCAAAGTTTAAAAAATCCTATACACCTATGTCCTACTCCTTTTATTTGACTTTAATCTTTTTACCTTTCCCCACTGGAAAAAACTGCAATGATATGGTAAGGTTGAATTTCAGGACTCCTTTTTGGTATCAAATCCTTCCTGCAGTGAAGACAGGCAAGTTTTCATCACACTGAAAAGTGTGGAAAACTGCACCAGTGTTGGCACGGTCCTCCTACTCTGCCATAAAACATATGGATCTTGGTTTGCCAGTTACACATCCTTGCACTGCAGTGGTGATATATATGTATTTCAATACTGGCATCTGGATAGGCTGTTTGGAACTACTAATGGAAGAATATAGTCAACTCCAGGTGAAAAGTAGAAGAAGCATACTTCTATGGAAAATATGGAAATATGTTAGTATTAGGTTATTTTTCTCTTAAGAGGTCTAACTGTGTCTCTATGTCTGTTCAAGGATATGGGAGTCTCTGTAATAGTAAAGTTTGCAAACCAATCCTTCAGACTGGGAGAAATAAAGCAGCTACACTTACCATGTTTCTGGTCTAGCAGCTCCACCTTTTCTAGGACATCCTTCCTCATCTTGGCAAAGCGTGTACGTGCTTCTTGGCGGCAACGCAAAATTAATCTGTATTCATAATTCCCAGTGCTGAGCCGATAGAGCGGTTCTCCAAGTGCCTGCCCAAGACACCACATTACTGTATCAAGCTTCCATACATTATGCAATGGTTTCTTAAATGCTTTCCCGATATGCCCTAGCAAATCCCAGTTCCTCCCACGATCATACCGCAGCACTGGTTGGCTGCTAGCCCAACATGAAAAGCTCAAAGCACTGAGGTAGCTTTTAGGGAGGAATGGGCAGAAGCCTACAACCCTGAGGGCAGAGTGGTTAAAATTCCGAGCAACAGGCTAAATCACATGGGACGCAGAAACATTGAGGTGGATGTCTATGCTTATTCCACATTCAGAAGAGTATGTGTTATTGACAGGAATTTCTACTCTCATGTGTGTACAGCACTCCTATTAAACCTATATACTTGAACGTCATGTGTGGTTTTGCACATTCTCTTGGCAGTACCCTCTATTTGGAAAGAGGAATATATGCAGTGCTAGTTATGGGGCTGGATCTCAACCTCTCACCTCAGAAAAGGTTCTTTTCCCCTACACACAAGATTGATACTTCAGATGTTCCATGTTCCTCTCTTTCTACCCATATTTCATGTGGTTTGGCTTTCAGTTCAGTTCTAAGGCAGGTCTGTGTGCAGGAGTATAGGGCCACTCTCAGAAAGAATGAACAATGAGAGAAAGTATCTCTAGATTTAAATTATTCGATTTATTATCTAACCAGCGTTTGGATCAGGGTAGAGAATGAGTAGTCTTTCAGTACTCTTAGGGTTATATATCTTCCACACCGGTCTTATGGTGATGATCAAATGTTGAAGAAAATGTATGTTCAATGAAGCTTGAATTATGTTTGTGAGATTCCACATTGAGACTGGGGTACAAGAGGTCGGAACTGTCTTTTAATCATTGTCCAAGAAGAGGACTGGCATATATCTTTCTCAAGAAAAAGGACTGGGGGGCAGGCAAGGCAAAACACACAAAAATAGAGCTTTGAAATTCCTGGCTGGCTTTTCTGGTAGCTGTAATCCAAAAAAACAACTGTTCCAAGTGCTGGTCCAATATTGCCAACCCCATTTCCTTGGAGTCAGCTGTAGAAACCTTAATTATTTATACTACAACCTTCTCAGAAGTCTAAACTTTTGTTTTCTAGCAAGTTTTTCTGAGATGTCTTTAAAATTTAAGAAAAACTGAGTCACAGATAAGGCATTTGGTAAGGCAGGGATGTCATTTTCATCAAGCCTTATGATTGCTTTCAAAGGGCCATTGAATGCGTGGATACAAAATCTGTGGATATACAGAGCCAACTATATATATTTTTGTTTTACCCCAGACTGGGAAGAATGGGAACTGCAACCCAAGAGCACTTGTGGCTCTGAGATTGGGAAAAGGTTAAAGGACATTTTAAAGTCAGATATCATACCCTCAAACCTTTTATCTAAATTCAAACACCACTATCCTGACTAAACACAACAAATTGCAGCCCTCCAGGTGTTACTGTAGCCCAACTCTCATCAGCTCTAGTTATTATCTCTAATAATGAAGAAACAAGCGTTGCAGTCCAGCATCTGGATTTGGCCCCAGGGCCTTGGTTTTGACACATGTGTTGTAAGATGTCATATTTGGAAACAACTTCCATAGGTGTGCAAGACCCTGCAGAATAATGCCAAACACTTTGGGAAGTATGGACACAGTGCAAATCACACCTACATTTTGGTGTATAGTAACAGCCAAGTCAGGTATAACTATGAGCAAACTCTACATTGCAATGGCAGTAGACAACATATTAGGGACTCAGTACTTACAATGCAGCTGTATTCCTCATCATCCATTTCCTTCACTTTGAGACAATAAGACTGAGATGGAATAAGAAATACACAATGTTACAGCATACATGGGGAAGTGTCCTAGTCACCAACAGATCTTTGATCAGATTTTGCCAGTTCAGGGTGGCTGCTTCCTCAAACCAATCAATCTATCTATCTGTAATGTAGTTTTCTATCTTTCCTATTGAAAGGGTATTTTTATTTTGTTCAGTTCCTTGCAAAACAAGTGGAAGTAGCCACAGTCATGATTTCAGAGTACACATATAATAGTTTTAAGCTTTAAATTCTTAATTCAAGTCTGAAATGCTTTCAATGCTCAATACATTCAAAACAAATACATTTGGGATTTTTTTTTACATCTAAGCAACATATAGAAAGAGAGAATGTTTGAAATTATCTTGACAAGAGACTATTTCAGACTTTAGGACTTGTAATTTTCTAAAGAAATAGTATTATTTTGTTAGGGTGAAAAAGAATAAAAGAGCATCTCACCAAATATTCAAACTTGACGTCCAAATACTTCTTGATAGTTACCCTTGTATCTGGAATGGCTTTTTTCAAGTAAGTGTTCAGGTCTGTCAACATCTGTAAGAAGAGACTGATCTTGAAAAATGAAGATTAAGTAAAACTGAGCAGGCCAGGTTTTTCAGCGTGAACTAGAAAAATAGTCTCAAGGAATTTACCAGGCCATGATGAGGACACAACATTTCTATCCCTTCCCAAAGGCGAGCTACAACATTATAAGGCCAGAACAGCTTCTGACCATGGCCAAACTTAATGTTTGCTGGCAGCAAACATAGGAAAAGAGATATGAGATAACATTGGGAGATTCTGTCTACTTCTGCCTCTGGCTTTGCTCACCATCAGCTGAGTCTCCCCATGACTTGCTCCAAGAGTTAATTGCTCCACTTGGGGAAGACAAGTTCTCTATTTCTGCTTGTCAATAAATATTGTATGATTTACCCAGAAGGGAAAAAAGATCTCTGGAAGTTTTGGGAGTTCCCACTTCTATTTCTTGTGATTTTCCACACATTTGCATCCAAATTCTTTTTTAAAAATATATATCCTAGGTCTTCCTCATTCCTCCCCACTGTGTTCTTTACCATCCTTTCACTGATGATGTACAGCCATGCATCATTTCAGAAAATGATTTTCATAAACTTCCACTAAGTATTTAAGAGTTATAGCAAAGTGCAAAAAGTGTTTTAGGAGAATTGCATTAGTTAAAAATTAGGATCACTTTGTTTTGGTGATCTTAACGACTTTCTTTCACTTGAAGGCTGAGAGGAAACGTGATAGCCAATTCAAAATATTTGAAAGAATGTCATAGGGAATAGGCAGCAAATTAGTGAAAATCATTTTCTGAAATGTTGTAAGTGACTGTATGTGACATATGAGAAATGGGAAGGAAAAGAACGGGAGAGGAGGAAAAGAATTTATGGTATTTCAAGAAAGACTGGTTGCAACTGGATAAATAGGCAGGTTGAATTTATTTTGTTGAAATTATTTACTCTTTTTACATATCTGGAGGCACCTGTATTTTAATTTCAAATTCTTTTGTACACAATGAATTTTTTTTTATTTGTCCCATCCCATAAAAATCCTTACCGGCTTGATGGTTTTGAGAAGGTGGATCCCAAACTTCTCAATACTGCGATGGGCATCTGCAAATTTTACAAATGCTTCACTAGCAGCCGGCTGAGGCTCCCGAACACCAATGACTGAGAAAACATCACCAAATGCTAGGGGAGAAAACATTATAAATATACTGTTGGGGATTGTGGGCAATATTTATTTATTTATCTGAAACATTTATATTCCACCCTTCTCACCCCAAAGGGGACTCAGGGCAGAGCACAACATACAAATGGCACATAAAATAACTATAAATATACACAAACATTAAAATTAGTCATATCTACTTTAAAATCAGCTGTTTAAAACCATACCATGCAATATCATGCAATTAATTTTCAAGGCATATTCATGACCATGAATATAGTATACCTTTTCCCCCATTGCCCTCTTTGTCACTCTGTTTTCTCCTGCTGTCTCCTGTTTGTTAAACTGATACTTCTCAGGGACGCATCTCTTTTTGTTGGAAATAGCAACATTCCAAGCCTTCACTATTTGTTTGTTAATGTATATAGTTGCTCACCTGCATTGTTTGTACATGTTGATTTGCCAGTTTGACTGACTTATGTGGTGTGGGAGGGTCTACAGACATGTGATTGTACTAAGCATGTTCAGACTCAAGACTCCATTTTGTTATCAGTTTCCTTTATATTTCAGTGGAGGTGGAAGCAGTATGCTTTTGGACTTCAATGGAAACAGTCTGCATTTTGGACTTATGCAAGAACAGTTTAATATATGTTTGCTTTGAAAAGCAGTGAGTATAATTATGCAGTTTGGAGTTTCATAAGATGTATACTTAAAGACTTTGGACTATTGAGTAAGAATGATGCCCTGTGTTCTCAACACACAGAAACTACATCCTATCTATAAATGTGCCTGTATGCTGAATCAATACAAGATGTTTGTGAGTTTTTTAAAGAATAGTTTGTTTCTGTCTCTGACTGCATATTTTAAACTTAGAGGTTTCAAGGGAGAGTATATGTTTTGGGCAACTGCAAGTTCAACATCAACTTCAAAGAAACGTTTCTAAAACTCTGCTAGCCAAATATATGTTTTTTGTGCAGTGGCATGTCTTTGTCCCTGGTAATTCAAAGACATGGTTTATCAGTTTAACAGATGAGTTACATGTGTGCTATTACATGAATGCTTGTGAACATCACCTTTTAAAAGGGTTGACTTCTAACAAGGTAATGCCTTTTCTTGACTAGTGGTTTTCAAAAGGTGATCTCCAGATGTTCATGGAGATTCACATTTGCCAAAAAGATATGACATCATTTTTCCTTTTAAAAAAAGTTATGAATGCCATTTTCCCAAAACTTTTTATTCAAAGTTTCTAGCCAAATCTTCCATTTCGTTCTTCTCCTGTGAGCATGGAAAGAGACAAGATGTCTCCAGAGAGATAGATAGATAGCTAAGTGTTAACTTTCCTATATAGAAATGTAGATCCTTCTATAAAGGCTGTTGTAACTTTTAAAGCTGGACACTGTTCCTAAATTGCTGAAGACCATTTGCTCTATTGCTAGCTCAAGTAGCTTCATGAAGTAATCTTGAACCATGCAGTCTTCTGGAGTGTTTACCTCTATGAGTCTGGGATAGTTCAAAGAAAGCTCTGAGGAGATGCTTTGTGTGTTCTGTCATACCTAGATCGAAGCAAAGAAAAGGAACAATGGTCATCCAGTAAGGACACACTATATCAGAGATTCTGTAGTTTCTACATTTACTGCCTGAGCACAAAACAACAAGACGAATGGCCCTCTGGAACTAGACAAGAGAATAATGTTGGCTGATATTGCACAGCCACTTTTTGAGAAACTGGAGACAATTTTGTAATTCACTTCGAAGATTTAAAAAGTGAGAAAAGGAAGTTACAAACCTGGTTATGAGTTTAACTATTTTAAATTTTGGTGAATTTTATATTCAGCTTTTCTACAAAGTAATCCCTCCCACTTTGAGAACCAGCTTGCTATAGTGGGTTGAGTGCTGGACTAAGAATCTGGAGACCAGAGTTTGAACCTCTGTTTAGCTAATGCATGTGGAAGGGATGAAGCTGGGCTGGCTGAATTATGGGAGGTCAAAGGTGAACAGGGACTGTGTACAATTTCTCAATAAATAACCACCAGTGTGAGTCCTGAAAGGCAAAATAAATTCTCCTGGCTGCAGGCAGGAAATAATACATTTACCTTTGTACAGTTCAGCAGTTCTTTCCAACTCTTCCAGTCTTTTCACCAGGCCATCTGCAGAGAGTTTATAAAATTACAAGGACTGGTTAATATTGATTTGCTAATTCCATGTTATGCCCCAAGAGAGCAAATTGGAATGGACAATGAAACTTCACAGAATTATACTTGTTAGGGTTTCCATTGTCAAAGTTCTTGTACATCCTAGACATACACAATACACCTCATCCTGAACCTGCATAACATGGAAATAATTCTTCAAGATTTGGCAATAAGGACAATTCACATTCAGATAAGAGCTGACAGGCAAGAATCATCAGCCATGCATGAATAGAACGTGACATCTCCAAATCAGAGATTTAAAAAGTTCCAGAGCAAATCAAAATGTAACCCAGATCAGCATTTTCCAGAAACAAAAAGCAGGAGCCAAAAAGGTACAGCATACTAAAGAATCTGCAGAACAGACAGTTCCAGTAACAAATAACCTAGCTTTGTTACTTTTTTGTGTATAAAGGTATAATGAAGTGCTTTTAAAAACATAATGTAAGAAGCAGTGATAAATTTACTTCATTGATATAATGAACAGCACTTTCAAAGCAATTCTAAATGTTACATTGAAAGGCAAATTAAAATTATTTTCTAGGCATTTTGGCCAGGGCTTTGGAGTCATAGCTGTGGAATCTGAGTTGGCGTAGAAATGTTCTGACTCCAACATTGGCTTCAAAACAACAAACTTATATTAAATGCCTAGTTAGTTACTTTCACAAGAATTTCAGAAAGATTTTTTATACAGAAATGTCAATTAGTTAAATATATTTAATGTTCTATCCATCTAAGTAGCCTGATGTGGTAGTGATGAAATGCTTTGTACTACCATTTTCTAAAGTAAAATAAATATTACTAATTAATATAAATTTACAATTTAGTCAGAGTCAAGACAGCATGAAAACAGAAGAGATGGAGTTTTGGAATACTGACTCCTGAGCCCTGGTTTTGGTAAGAATGTTTCCAGTGTTAAAATACTTATTTAGTAATAATAAAGGGTTTCTTTAAAAAAAAAAAGTAACAAGAGTAACAAGCAATGCAATTAGCTCATTTCCCAACATTATATTGGCAACAGATCATCCCTCAAAGACTGTAACAAGTAATAGCAACTAACTGCTTTTTTTTTTTTTTAAGATATGTAACATTAGGCTCTGGTACCATAGTCAGACTGTCAGGATATTTAGTAGCATTCGTGCATATATGACACTTTATTTTATTCTATGTTTCTGTTTGTATAGGTGTTGAACAGGTTGTGCTCTGGCACCATGAGATGCAGAGCTAACCTTAAGAAATAGGGCTACAAAGTGGTGTCCACAACATGCGAGTGTGGAGAAAAGAAAAGCACACACCACCTACTACAATGCAATCTGATCCCTGCCACATGCACAATGGAGGACCTTCTCACAACGATACCAGAGGCACTCCAAGTAGCTAGCTTCTGGTCAAAGGACATTTAGCATAATGTCAAGTTTTAAAACTTAGTTTGTGTTTTTAAATACATGTTAACGGTACCCTCAACTCACTTCTGACATGATAAATAAATTTGCATAGTATTTACAAATTCAAACAATCCTTAACATTGGGTAAGAAAAGAGACAGCCCTTATCAGCAAGTCTGTATTTGGCATGATAATTATCTGCATGCCACAGAAGATGACCTAAAGATGAGAAACAGCAGCCTACCTGAGCATCATCTGGACAAGGCAAGATCTGAGCAGAGATCAGGAAGCCAAGCCTTGTGAGAAGTGATTTAGGGAGTTGAGTATATTTAGTTTGGCAAAGACAAGCTTGAAAGGATACATGAGAGCCATGTTTAAATGTTTGAAAGTGTGCCATGTACAAGCTTGTTTTCCGCTGCTCTAGAGAATTGTTTTCATCTAAACATTAGGAATAACTTCTTGATGGTAACAGCTGCCCAATGGTGGAATATGCTGCCTTGGAGTGTGGTGGAGTCTCCTTCTCTTGAGGTTTTAAAGTAGACGTTTGATAGTCATCTGTCAGGAATGTTTTGTGTGTTCCTGCATGGCAAAATGGGGTTGGACTGGATAGCCCTTGTGGTTGCTTTCAACTCTGTGCTTCGATAGCTTGTTCCATGGCTTCCAAATAATCCATAAGCTCATTCCTTAACTACTACACTATAAAAACTCTTGCTTCCCAGGAATTATTGATCATATATAGGCTATATTCAAGGCCAATTTCAAAAGTATGCATGCTTTGTACATGTATGGAAATACAGACACAAGCTTTCTCCTTACTAGGTAAAGTCACTACACAGAAAAGTCAAATTCAGTATCTCCTCTGGGATGCAGCTTACCATTACAGAGGATGGCTCGACTCAGCCCCAGAGCATCCGCTGTCCCTGAGCTCATGTTCTCCACCAGACGGTGCTTCACTTTCTTTAGAACTGTATTCCAGGAAAGAGATACACAATCCATGAACAGGATCATATCTCTTACACTTTATCTGGTTAGAACAAACTTACAAGGGTTTACTTAAAGAAAATGTCTTGGGAGAGTCAGTGTTACTTGAATTACATCAATGTCATGAGAGATAGTAAGTATGACAGATACCAATATCCAGGGTCTTTCCCTGCTTTGGATCGGCTTGAAGTTTGTTGTAGTGAATCGTCACTTCCGTCTAGAACAACAAAAAATGAAGTTGCTGTTTTGCATTTGAAGAGAAGGTATAATCCACTGCCACTGAACAGCAGCAATGGATTTGTATTCCTGTAACCGTCACCTGTTACTCACCTTCACCATCTGTATCATTTTAGCCACTTCGACTTTGGTTTTTCCTTTCACTGATTTTCCATTTACACCCGTGACTTCATCTCCTGCTGCCAACGTTCCATCTAGAGCTGCAGGAGTGTTATCAAATACCTAAGGTGAAAAGTGAAGGCATGAAAATGCCAAAGAAAGGAATGAGGAACCAGAACAGCAACATGCTCTCGCTTGTTTTCTTATCACTTACTTGGCACACATTATTTACAGGAAACTTTAGAAGTGTCATGGATAATACATTCAGAAATTCTTACATTTGTGTATCTCTGCAAAAATACCATTTTCAGCCTTTCTTCAATCATAAAAATCCCATCCTTTCAGGAAGAATCTATGTGGTATGGTACTTTCCAAGACTGAAAATTCCTACTGGAGATCAATAATAAATGGGCTGAACTATTTAGGTCAGTTGGCTTGATGGAAGCAGACTTCCCAAGACAATTGCACTGAAAATGCTATAGAGTGACCCTGGCGAATGATTTGAACTCTGTTGGGCAAACAGCTTCTGTTTGTGAATGACAGAGCCTAGCTTTAACACAGTGTTTTCGGAACCCCATCTGTTGATGTGTTTGCCAGGTCACTGGCAATAATAAATCATTGTTTTCTAGATTCTCTATCACACTATTTAGGCATGGAAAAAATATTGGTGTTACTTCTATCTTCCATCTAATACCTCGTTGCTGAAGAATGTTAAATACATTCACAACTATCTCTGTATCCTGCTATTTCTTCCCACTCAGCATCCATGACAGGATTGATTTCAGCTTTCAGGATTATTCACAGCTTTCTATTATCCTTCTCTACCAGACTTGGGGCAAAGCGGAATTAACTAGACTGGAAGTGGATACATGAAGTAAACTCATTTGACTTGCAAGTCAAGTTGTCCATGACAGAGAATAACTGGTGGTGCATGAGGATAATTAGGATACTGGGCCCAGAATTCCTATGGGAAAAAACATATTGAGTGGTCACTACCAATGAAGAAAATGTGCAGGAGAGTCATTTTTTTTCTCCCACAGCTCTTTGCAAAGCAACTCCAGGGGGGTCCAAAAATCACAGGAATTGAGAGTGTTCCTACAAAACTATGAATTGCTCTGTGCTGAAAACATATAGACCTTCGCTTCCAAAAGATAAAACACTCATCTGCTGTGAACACTAACCTGAACAATATAGAGACAGGGACAGTACTGAGCTCCTCCTCCAATGCTGATCCCTATTAGATTTTGAGCATCCTTCTTCAAAGTCACTGTCCCAGGAACAGTAGGGATTCCCCTAGAACAAAGCAGAGGCACACAAGCATAAAGGCTTCCACCAACAACTAGCTGTCTATGCCATTTCTATCAAAGCTACAGAAGTCCCAAGAAATCTGATCTGCATTTTCTCTACTTAGGTTTCTACCTACTGCTCAAGACAACATTCCTTGGTCATCTCCCTTTTTGTTTATGCAGATTTAAATACAATTTTGGAGAATATCAGCTACAGGCATCAAAAGCAAATGATCACATCTGTTTTACATTCTGTTCAGTTCTAAAATATATAATTCTAGAGATGGGGCCAAATTCAGTCACCTTGTCATTTTACGTGGCCCTCCAGGCGACGCACTACAACTCCTGTATTCCTCATCATTAGACATCACAACTGGAGCTGATGGTAGTTGTGATACAGTAACATCTGGAAAATTACAGTCTGTTCTGTTTAGTCATGAGAGTGGGGATTGAATTTAGATGCAAGGCTTGTGAGAATAATGTCGCCCTTTAACCTTTCTCCAACACCCTATCAGCAAAGTATCACCTGGTGGCCAATACTGCCAGTAGAATTTAACAAAACAGCACAATTTGAATAAATACTAACTACTTATAGAAACCATGGGAAATAAAAATAAAGCACTCACAGCTTATCCTCCTCTATGTCCTCTAAGTCTGAAAACATTTTTCCAAGTTACTTGTGATGATTCCTGGAGATTTTGGTTTCCCCAAGTTACCTAGGAAGGAGAAAAGACCCATACCCACATGAATACCAATCTTTTTTCTTCTGCTGCTCTCTTTTTAATAGGAAGCTGGTTCAATTCTCATTTGCTATTGAAGGAGAAAGATGGCGCAAAAAAGAGCAATTCATTTTGCTGTTCAAAGATCTATCAAATGTTGGATAAAGCATTAAAAATCTGTCAAAGCAATATCAGGTGTGATTTGCTATCTCCAAGCTTAAAAGCAGCTCTGAAGTACATAATGCTCATAGTAGGTTTCATATCATGCAACTCCATAAACAGCAATTGTCTATCCATCATGTAATAACGGTACCATTTCTGACAGACTGATATTCCCACATTCTTCATAGAACATCTAATACATTGTAACAAAACAGAGAAGTTTCTCAGTGGTATTTATGGTAATTATATTTCTTTTTTCTTCTTAGGCAATCCCTCCGAGTATGATGGATTTACAAGTGTAGTGCCTTGGCGATGGATTCGTAGGTGATGTGGAGCCCTATTCTTGACCTGCATGTTCTTCTGCAGTGAGGACATCTGTTTCCAGATGGTAGGCGGTCCCGGTCAGGGTTGGCTTGACGTGCCTTCCTCTTGGCACATTTCTCCCTTTCGCTCTCCATCAGGTGCCTCTTCAAATTCTGCGGCACTGCTGGCCACAGCTGACCCCCCAGTTAGAACGCTCAAGAAACTGGGCTTCCCAGTTTTTGGTTTCTATGCCACAGTTTTTAAGGTTAGCTTTAAGTCCATCTTTAAATCTCTTTCTGTCCACCAACATCCTGTTTTTTGTTCTAGTATAGTAACTTGGCCAGTCCAGCAGAGTTGATGGCGTAGAACAGGGGTCCTCAAACTTTTTAAACAGAGGGCCAGGTCACAGTCCCTCAAACTGTTGGAGGGCCGGATTATAATTTGAAAAAAACATGAATTCCTATGCACACTGCATATATCGTATTTGTAGTGCAAAAAAATACTTTAAAACAATGCAATAATTAAAATGAAGAACAATTTTAACAAATGTAAACTTATTAGTATTTCAATGGGAAGTGTGGGCCTGCTTTTGGCTGATGAGACAGGATTATTGTTGTTGTGTGCTTTCAAGTCATTTCAGACTTAGGTTGACCCTGAGCGAGGGCTGGTTAAATTACCTTGGAAGGCCGTATCTGGCCCTCGGGCCTTAGTTTGAGGACCCCTGGCATAGAAGCATAGCTTCAATGCTGGCTGTCTTTGCCTCTTCTTTAAGGCTTGTTCTTCCTGAGACTGTGGAAGAGGCCCCTTGTGATTTTTTTCTATGGGTTTTTTTTAAAATCCTGTGTTTATGTGAACCGTCCAAGGACCCTACAAGATTGGAAGACTAACATCCAGGAAGAAATTGCAAACATAATGCCTGCTATGCTGGCAAGAGTCATGACAAACGCCAGAAATCGGTTTGCTCAGTGTATGGAGAATGGGGGACGTCACCTACCTAATTTGATCTTCAAAACTACATAAAACAAAACTTTAGGTATGCACCTACATTATAAAAAAAAACTGATTCATACAATGGGTTTTATTAAGTTTTTTTTAAAGGAAGTTACGCTGCCTCACCCTGTACTGCAGTTCAAAGCAGATAATGTGGGATTTTATTCTGCTGTGTGGAAGGGGCCTGACTCATACATCTCTCATTCATAAGTCAAATTCAGCTCATGGTGTTCCTATGAATGACAGTTAATAATAAAGTAGAAAGCAGTAGGAAAAGGGAAAGCACTACAGATGGATGGACGCAATGAAGGAAGCCATGGCCCCAAGTCTAGAAGACCTGAGCTGGGCTACTGATGACTTGGGAGATCTCATGTTGATTAGGTAAAAAGGTTGTCCCCTGACATTAAGTCCAGTCATGTCTGACTCATGTCCATTTCTAAGCCGAAGAGCCGGCATTGTCCATAGACACCTCCAAGGTCATGTGGCCAGCATGACTGCATGGAGCGCCATTCAACTAATCGACTCACATTGATTAGTTGAAGTGAAATTAATGCCAGTTTACAATAATAGGGTTGAGCACAGCAAGAGAAGACAAATAGTGCATTACAGTGGTATGGACCTGAGCAGGGCTGCTGTGTAAATAAGGTGACTTGGGGGGGGGGAGGTTTAGGGGTTCAACCCACCCCCCTGAAATTTTTCAGGTTAAAAAACAACAACTATTTTTTGGCTATTTTTGGCCTTACTAACCTTGCATATCTTTTATGGAGCAATAAGGGTCTTTGGACTGTATTAAAAATGTTGTTGTGTTATTATTTATTTATTTATTTATTTACTTAACTTGTATACCGCAGTTTCTCAGCCCAACAGGCGACTCAACGCGGTTTACAAGGATAAAAAACAATCAACGATATACAATTTAAAACCATAAAAGCATAATATACAATATTGACACAACAATAGACAACACAATGCATCTCATAATGCATCTCGTGATCCAATCCGTCGTCCAAATTTCCATTCCTGTAATCATCACATTCATTGCACTGTTTAACCGAATGCCCGTTCAAACATCCAAGTTTTTAATCTTCTTCGGAACACCATTAGTGAGGGGGCTGATCTTACCTCCATAGGAAGGGCGTTCCACAGCCGGGGGGCCACCACAGAAAAGGCCCTGTCTCTCGTCCCCGCCAGCCGCACCTGTGAAGCAGGCGGGATAGAGAGCAGGGCCTCCCCAGAAGATCTTAGGGTCCTGGCGGGCTGATAGGCAGGGATACGTTCGAATAGGTTATCGAACTACTCTTCATGATTGGCCAAAAATAGTTTCAAACCCCACCCCCCACCCCCATAAATATTTTTCTGGCTACGGCCCTGGGAGTCACCATTCATGAACTGAAGCAGATGCAGTTAACAACGTAGGCCCCTTCCACACTGCCACCTCAAATCCAAATTATCTGCTTTGAACTGGATTATATGGCAGGGTAGACTCATATAATCCAGTTCAAAGCAGATTATATGGCAGTGTAGAAGAAGAAGGGAGCCATAGAAGGGCCCTCTAAGTATAGTTTATAGGGCAGGCCTGGGCCAATTTGGGCCCTCCCTCCAGGTGTTTTGGACTTCAACTCCCACAATTCCCCTGAGAGGGGAAAAGAAAGGGCCTGAGGCTGTTAGGAATTGTGGGAGTTGAAGTCCAAAACACCTGGAGGGAGGTCCCAAGTTGGCCCAGGCCTGTTATAGGGCCACAATTCCTTACTTATAAGCCTAGTCCTCCAAGTAAAGGAGGAAGCACCACGAGGAAACCCAACTCTCAACCTCCCCACTGAGTTCCCTCCCTCTCTGTCTCAAAATAAGGAGCGAGGGGCTTGCCTTCTCCCTCACCGGAAACGTCCGGCTCGAGCCTCCTCCGCATCCGCTTCCACCTGTCCGTTCTTCCACCTGTGCAAGTCGGTGACCCCGCCCCCGGCCTCTTACGTCACCGCCCGGGAGGCTCCGCCCACCCTCCGCGCGCCGAGCTGTCAAAGAAGTGGCATGGCCGCAAGGAAGGAGAGGAAAGGAACCCGCGTTAACCATCTCTCGCGATACTAACACTCGGACGGCGTGATCTAAAAAAAAAAGGGGGGGGGGAGATGGAGAAAGGAGCGAGTGGCAGTTCGGTTGCCGCGGCAACGGGAATAGAACGCGTGACGTCATAAGGGCCACAACAGGAAAGTGAGGGAAGGCACAGAAGGGATGTTTTATACTAGCTGTTCCCTGCCACACATTGCTGTGGCCCAGTCTATGTATATGTGTTTTGTGTGTGTATATATGCATAGATTTTGTATATATATAATTATTTATATGTGTATCTATGTGTGTTTGTGTATATATGTGGTTTTGTGCATGTGTTGAAATGTATTTTTCATTTTTTGGCTTTTAAAGTTTCTTCTGCTGTGTTTTTCAGTGTTTTTTATGAATGATGGTCACTCGGTGGCCTAATAGCGGCATTGTGCCCAAATCTGGGGTCAATCCGTCCAGTGGCTTTTGAGTTATGTTAATCCCACAAACGAACATTATATTTTTATTAATATAGACAATGCTTCAATGATTCTACACTTCAGATGCACTTAAATATCTTCAAGGCATCAAATGCCACATGATCTTGGAAGCTAAGCAAGACTCAGACCTGGTTAGTTGTGTATTGAGGCCTTGGCCTTTGTAAGCCGCATCGAGTCCTTCGGGAGATGCTAGCGGGGTACAAATAAAGTTTAATAATAATAATAATAATAAAAAGTTGGGTGGGAAGTGGCCTCCAAACAAAACAAATACATGAGAAAAAGATAGATAGATACTATCCATCCATCATGCCCTTGGTCAGCCCCTCTTCCTTTTTCCTTTCATTTCCACCAGCATCATCATCTTCTCTAAGCTTTCCTATCTTCTAGTGATGTGGCCAAAGTACTTCATCTTTGCCTCTAATATCCTTCCCTCCAGTAAGCAGTTGAGCATTATTTCCTAGTGTATGGGCTGGTTGGATCTTCTTGCGGTCCAAGGCACTCTCAGAATTTTCCTCCAACACCACAGTTCAAAAGCGTCTATCTTCCTTCGCTCAGCCTTCCTTATGGTCCAGCTCTCACCTCCATAGGTTACTACAGGGAATACCATTGCTTTAACTATGCGGATCTTTGTTGCCAGTGTGATGTCTCTGCTCTTAACTATCTTATTGAGATTGGTCATTGCTCTCCACCCAAGAAGGAAATGTCTTCTGATTTCCTGGCTGCGGTCTGTGTCTGCAGTAATATTTGCACCTAGAAATACAAAGTCTGTCACTGCCTCCACATTTTCTCCCTCTATTTGCCAGTTATCAATCAGTTAGGTTGCCATAATCTTGGTTTTGTTGATGTTTAACTGCAACCCAGCTTTTGCACTTTCTTCTTTCACCTTGGTTAGAAGGCACCTCAGCTTCTCCTCACTTTCAGCCACCAAAGTGGTATCATCTGCCCATTAAAAAAAAAAACTGCTGGGAGCATCTAGATCATATGTGTCGAACTCAAGGACCACGGGTCAGAAATGGTGTTCCATGCCATTTTATGTGGCCCTCCAGATGTTGGACTACAACTCCTATATTCCTCATCATTAGACATGATGACTGCAGCTAATGGGAGTTGTGATACAATAACACCTGGAAGGCTGCGGTGTTATTGTATCACCCCAGGAGAGTGGGGTTTGGGTTCAGACATAAGGTTTGTGGATATGATGTCTGATTTCAAAATGTCATTTTGCCTTTCCTCAACCTCAAAGCCACAGGTGCTTTTTTAAAATTATTATTAGTAAACTTTATTTGTACCCCGCTAGCATCTCCCGAAGGATTCGATGCGGCTTACACAGGCCGAGGCCTCAACACACAACACAACAATACAATGTAAGCAAATCAAACAATTAAAAACAGAATAAAGCAAAATAAACAACAGGCACAATACAGTAAACACAATAAAACTGGGCCGGGCCAGAGCAATGGGTACAAGATTAAAAGTGCTGATGTGACAGGAGGTGTATATAGGGCTTCCAGGGCAAGTGCGATGTGCGATGTGCAGCAATCATTGGTTCTGATAAAGTGCTTATGGGACTTGGTGGTGGAGATTTCCTAATCTGGGAAGGCGCATTGGAAAAGCCAGGTCTTCAAGTTCTTTCTGAAGGCAGCCAATGTAGGGGCCTGTCTAAGGTCTTTGGGGAGGGTGTTCCACAGTCGGGGGGCCACCACGGAAAAGGCCCTGTTCCGCGTCCCCACCAAGCGCGCTTGCGACGCCAGTGAGATCACGAGCAGCGCCTCTCCAGATGACCGAAGAGAACGTGTGGGTTCGTAGATGGAGATGCGGTCACGCAGGTAGGCTGGTCCCAAACCGTTCAGGGCTTTGTAGGTAAGCACCTGCACCTTGAATTGGGCTCGGAAAATAAATGGCAGCCAGTGGAGCTCCTTAAACAGGAGGGTTGACCTCTCTCTGTAAAGGGCCCCAGTTAGCATCCTGGCTGCTGATCGTTGGACCAGTTGGAGCTTCCGAGCCATCTTCAAGGGCAGCCCCATGTAGAGCGCATTGCAGTAATCCAATCTGGAGGTGACCAAGGCATGGACCACTCCGGCCAGATCCACCTTCGCGAGGTACGGTCGCAGTTGGCGCACGAGTCTCAGTTGTGCGAAAGCCCTCCCAGACACCGCCGATGCCTGAGCCTCAAGCGTAAGCATTGAATCCAAGAGGACTCCCAAACTGCGGACCTGTGACTTCAGGGGGAGTGTAACCCCGTCCAACACAGGTTGCCACCCTATACCCCGGTCAGGTTTACGATCGACCAGAAGGACCTCTGTCTTGTCGGGATTGATCTTCAGCTTGTTCCTCCTCATCCAGATAGACACAGCGGCCAGGCACTCGTCCAGCACCCGAGAGGCCTCCTTGGAATTAGGTGGAAAGGAGTAGTAGAGCTGTGTGTCATCTGCATAGAGGTGGCACCTAGCTCCAAAACTCCGGATGACCTCTCCCAGCGGTTTCATGTAGATGTTAAAGAGCATGGGAGACAGAATAGAGCCTTGCAGGACCCCACAGGTCAAAGGCCAGGGGGCCGAGCAGGCGTCTCCCAGCTTCACCATCTGGGATCGACCCTCCAGGAAGGATTGGAGCCACGACAAAACCGTGCCCCCAAGACCCATCCCAGAGAGTCGTCCCAGAAGGATACCATGATCGATGGTATCGAAAGCTGTTGAGATGTCCAAGAGAACCAACAGAGTCACACTCCCCCTGTCCAGCTCTCTACGGAGGTCATCCACCAAGGCGACCAAGGCTGTCTCGGTGCCGTGACCAGGCCTGAAACCAGACTGTGACTGATCTAGGTAGTTGATGTCATCTAAAAAGCCCTGGAGCTGGGAGGCAACCACCCGCTCCAACACCTTACCCAAGAAAGGGAGGTTGGAGATCGGTCTGAAATTGTTCAGCACCGTGGAGTCAAGGGAAGCCTTTTTAAGGAGTGGACGAACCACAGCTTGTTTCAGGAGAGATGGAAAAGACCCCTGCTCCAATGATGCATTAATGATCAACCCAAACCAATCAACCAAACCCTCCCTGGCCGATTTAATTAGCCAGGACGGGCAAGGGTCCAGAGCCGAAGTGGTTGCCCTCACAGCCCCAAGGACCTCCTCCACAGTCTCAGGAGGAACAAGCCTAAAAGAATCCCACAAAGTTGGACAAGCAGATGCCTCAATCACCTCCTCTGGCACTGCGGTGAAATTGGAGTCGAGCTCAAGGCGTATCTGAGCAACTTTGCCTGCAAAATGGTGTGCGAAATCGCTACACCGAGTTTCCGGGTTGTCAAAAACCTCCTCCACCACAGGTGGCTGAAGGAGCTCCCCAACGACCCGGAACAACTCCGAAGATCTATTTGCTGCAGACGCTATACGGGTAGTCGTATAGGACTCCTTGGCTACCCGTATAGCCACAGTATACGCCCTAAGAGAGGCTGTAGCCCGTGCTCGATCAGGCACGTCCCGAGATCTCCTCCAAGTGCGCTCTAGCCCCCTCCTCGCATGCTTCATCACAGCCAGCTCCCCCGTGAACCAGGGAGACGGCTTGTCATGACGCAATGTGATGGGGCGTTCGGGAGCGATCGTATCTATCGCCCTGGTCATTTCCCTATTGTAGAGATTGACCAAGACGTCGACAGGATCGCCAGGCTCCATGGCAGAAAGAACCCCAAGATTCCTCAGGAAACCATCCGGATCCATCAGTCTCCTGGGGCGGACCATCTTAATTTGTCCTCCACCCCTGCGGAGGTTAAGGGTCGCAGAAAGTCTAAAACTGATCAGATAGTGATCAGACCATGACACAGGAAGGATGTTTTGTTCTTCCACTCTGATCATTCCACTATCCGCCACAAAAACTAGGTCGAGTGTGTGTCCAGCCTGATGGGTAAGGCCAGATATAATTTGTGATAGCCCCATGGTCGTCATGGCGGCCATGAAATCTTGAGCTGCACCAGTCAAGGAGGTCTCAGCATGAATATTAAAGTCTCCCAGCACAACCAGGCGCTGGGAGACCAAGGCCGAATTGGAGACCACCTCTGCTAGCTCAGACAGGGAATCTACTGGGTCGCGGGGTGGGCGGTACACCAGCAGAAACCCCACGCTATCACGGTTCCCCACCCTCAGGTGGACACACTCAAACCCAGATGCTTGCAGAACAGAGCATCTGACCACGGCGATGGATTGCCGATAGACAACTGCGACTCCTCCTCCCCGCCCCCCCAGCCTGGCCTGCTGATGCACTCCGAAGCCCGGTGGGCACAGCTGAGTGAGATTTACTCCCCCCAGCTCGTCCAACCAGGTCTCGGTAATGCAAGCCAGATCCGCCCCCCCCCCCCATCCAGGATCAAGTCCTGAATGGCAGCAGTCTTACCATTGACGGATCTGGCATTAATCAGCAGGATCTTAAGACCAAGGGGACTGCCATGGGGCCTACCATTTCCTACCTTCTCCAGGGTCGCAAGAACTCTGTTGCGCTTCTCCCTTGGGTTGCCATTCCCATCATCCCCAGTCTGCATGGTGGAAGCGATGGGAGTTATTGTTCAGTAACACCTGAGGTCTCAGACTGGGTAAAAACTAAAGAACACTGAACACTATGTAAAAACATTATAATTGGCTCTCTCCATGGATTGATTCAAGGGCCACATCAAGGTTGATGTGGCCCTCAATAAAAATAAGTTTGATACCCTTGATCTAGATCAGGCATGGGCAAACTTGCGCCCTCCAGGTGTTTTGGATTTCAGCTCCCACAATTCCTAACAGCCTACCAGCTATTAGGAATTGTGGGAGTTGAAATCCAAAACACCTGGAGGGCCCAAGTTTGCCCACACCTGATCTATAAGAATAATTCCCTTTCTTTTTGACATAAAAAGGCAATTAAGAGCCATTAAGAACAGTCTTTGGTGCTTGTATGTCTTTAAGTTAATATAGCAGCCTTACAGGTTATATAATTCTTGTGATTCTCCCATTATCAAATTGAAACCAACTGAATTTTTCTGCATTACTGAAGATTTCACTCCAAATGTATGCAGAACCATTAGTGTAGTGAAATGTAGTGTTTTAGAGTATAAAAATATTATTAGGTGTTTATCTCTGGTAAATCGTTTGAGCACTGAAAAGACAGCTTTGGTCTTTCAAATCAGGAAAGGACATTTATCACATCGTGTGCCATTTCCCCCCAGCCAGCCAATGTTATGTCTCTAAAGAAACCAAGACTCTTCTGACCTGACTTTTGACATAAAGAAAAGAGCAGCTCTTTTATCTGGCAATGTGTCTGTGCCGAACATGGCTTTGTCAACGATGGCTTCTGTTTCCAGCGGCACATACGGTTTTATGTTCACAGTGAAATGCCATGAATGGGGCGCGTTGATCAAAGCATTGGAAGGTGAAGCCACCCATGTTGAGTGGACAGAATGACGTACTTAGGAAAGAGTTTGAGGCACATAAGACAAGTAGTTTATTCTTCCAAGAAACTGGGTTACACGGCAAGGTCTATTATAAGCTAAGATACTAGAAAGACAGAACATGGACTTCAGTGCCAGAGAAATGCGTGAACGTGGTCCTGGGCTCAGTTCTGGCATCTTCTCTTGTAAGTGTTGAGTGGCAGTAAAGACCCTTGAAGACTCTGCAAGTCCCAGAGCTCATCTGCATTGTAGAAATAATGCAGCTTGACTCCACTTTAACCATCATGATTCAATACTGTGGAATCAATGAAGCTGTATTTTGCCATCTCTGCTGAAGACTCATAAAACTACAAATCCCAGAATCACATAGTATTGAGCCATTGCAGTTAAAATGGGTGTCTAATTGCATCAGTTCTGCAGTGTAGCCCCACCTCAAGTTGTCAATCTTGAGCAAATCTTGGTATCTTCTCCCCTCTGCATACTGTATACCAACTGTATAAAAACCATCATTGGACCCCACTGATTTGAACAACTTTCAGCCAGTCTCCAACCTCGCCTTTTTGGGCAAAGTCTTGGAAAATGTGGTTGCCTCACAGCTCCAGGTGTTTTTGGAAGAAACTGACTATCTGGATCTTTTGCAGCCTGGTTTTAGATGAGGTCATGGAATTGAGACAGCCATGGTCACCTTAGTAGATTATCTCTGCAGAGAGCTCAACATGGGGAATGTGTTCCTGTTGGTTCTCCTGAACCTCTCAGTGGCCTTTGAGTATCCTTCTGGGTCGCTTCACGAGGATGGGTCTTGAGGGTACTGTTCTGCAGTGGCTCCAGTCCTTCCAAGAGGATCATACCCAGAAGGTGTTGCTGGGGGAGTCCTGCTCAGCCCCACAGCCATTGTCCTGTGGTGTCTCGCAGGGCTGAGTATTGCTCCCCATGTTGTTAAACATCTACATGACGCCATTGGGTGAGATCATCTGGAGTTTTGGAGTTCAATGCCATCTGTACAGGGACCACACAACTCCCATGTTACGTCAGCCCCACTGGCTGCCTGTTTGCTACTGGGCACAGTTCAAGGTGGTGGCATTGGCCTACAAAGCCCTAAATGGCCCTGCTTCAGTTTACCTGTCCGAATGCATCTCCCTTTACGAACCACCGCAAAGACTAAGATCTTCAGGGAAGGCCCTGCTCTTGGTCCTGCCACAGGCGTGTTTGGTGGGGATGAGAGAGAGGGCCTTCTCAGTAATTGCCCCCCGGCTATGGAACTCCCTTCCTGCTGAGATCAGCCCCCTCCTCCTGTTCTTCTGAAAGATGGTAAAAACCTGGCTGTGGGATCAAGGCAGTTTTGAGGCAGTGCCATGAGGCAATAACAGTAAACCTACTCTGCTGACCGGAGCCAGCATGGTGTTTTGAGATGGTTATAAACAACTGATTTAAAGTAGATGTAACTGTATTTATAGTTACTTTATGTTTCAGCATGGAAAGCTTGCTGTATATATGCTGTGCTCCTCCTTGAGTCCCCTTCAGGGTGAGAAGGGCAGAATGTAAATGTTTTAAGTAAATAAATAAACATATCGAGTAGCTGGGGACAAGTCTACATAGGGACCACTAAAGGCAGTGCCCAAACACAAATGAAGGAACATGAAAGGCACTGCAGGCTGAAAGGAGACATGATGGCCATGTATAAATATGTGAGGGGAAGTCATAGGGAGGAGGAAGCAAGCTTGTTTTCTGCTGTCCTGGAGACTAGGATGTGGAACAATGGCTTCACTCTACAAGAAAGGAGATTCCACCTGAACATGATGAAGAACTTTCTAACAGTGAGAGCTGTTCAGCAGTGGAACTCTCTTTGCCCCGGAGTGAGGTGGAGGCTCCTTCTTTGGAGGCTTTGAAACAGAGGCTGGATAGTAATCTGTCGGGGGTGCTTTGAATGTGATTTTCCTGCTTCTTGGCATGGGGTTGGACTGGATGGCCCACGAGGTCCCTTCCAAGTCTATGATTCTATGATTTTACTTCATCTGATGCTTCTGATTGAAAAAAAACCAAACTAGTTTATGAAGGCAAAAGTATTCTAAACAAGTCTTGCCAAGAAAACCCTGTGATAAGTTTGCCTTAGAGTTGCTGCAAGTCAGAAATAACTTGAAGGCACACCCAATAACAATTGGCAAAACCACCTCTGAATTCATGGGGTCACCATAAGTTAACAGGCAACATATACTTCACTTAACAACAACAACAACAACAACAACAACAACAATTTTATTACTTGCCCGCATCTCTTCATGGCTAGAGGTGAGTCACACCTTAGTCAAAACACACAAACATTGCAAAAATTCTATAAACACATATATTGAAATGTAGTTTTATAAAAGATACATATCAAAAGTATACACCAATTCTATAAAATACATACTAAATACACAGGAGAGATTTGTTGAGATGAGGGCTGCAGAGTCAATGCAGAAATACCCACACATAGATTAACTATAGCTTTCCAACCCTTTCCATAAGTTCCTTCAGTCTACAAACTGAATGGAAAAGGAACTAACTATTTGTAGCTCAACACCACCCCCTCGTGAGCACACCTAGTTACTGGATTTCTTTTGACTATACAGTTTTTTTATTGCTGGAAATAAAATGGGGACTGTATTGATACATGAAAATGTTGTGATGCAAAATAAAATGCACAACAAAATTATTGGCAAGATCTGTTTTTGTCCATTCTTTGAATCCACAGTGCTCTCTGGATGTAGGTGAACTACAACTCCCAAACTCAAGACCAATGCCCACCAAACCCTTCCAATATTTTCTGTTGGTCATGTGAGTTCTGTGTACCAAGTTTGGTTCAATTCCATCATTGGTGGAGTTCAGAATGCTCTTTGATTGCAGGTTAAATCCTGGCAACTATAATTCCCAAATGACAAAATCAATAACCCCCACCTAACCCCACCAGTATTCAAATTTGGGCATATGGGGTATTTATGTCAAATTTGGTCCAGTGAATGAAAATGCATCCTGCATATGAGATATTTACATTATGCTTCATAACAGTAGCAAAATTACAGTTTTGAAGTAGCACCAACAATAATTTTATGGTTGGGGGTCACTGTAGCATGATGAACTGTATTAAGGGGTCACAGCATTAGGAAGGTTGATAACCACTGTCATAGAGGATTGGAAGAAAATGTAAGTAGGATTCACAATTCAGAAAACTGCAGTAAAATAAAAAGTGAGATATTTTCACGAGAGTTGCCTGATTTCCTGTCAGTCTGTCAGTATTGTCTATGCCAACAGTGGGAATTATGTAGCCCTTCAGGTGTTGTTGAGCAGCATCTCCCAGAAGCCTAGCCAATGATGAGCAATGCTAGGAACTGTAGTTCCAGCAAAATATGAAGACCACACAGTTCTCAACCTGAAAACTATGCCTTCTATTTACACTACTTAGTGTTCCATAGGTGGCACATACACTAAGAGTTAATTCTCACTGGTCCACTTAAATTTGGTCAGTGGTGCATTCAAAACTTTGTGGCAGAGGTCAAGTTCCCAATCAGAAGACTGACCAAAAAGGTTCCCAAATATACTAGGGCTGTTTTATGTACTCTAACATTAAGTAATTCACATTACTATCTAAAGAGGGGTGTCCCTTCTATGACCATTAAATTCAGAGTTTAAAAGGGCTTGTTTGCACCTACCTGCTCTAGGGGCTCTTGGGTTTAACCAACTTCTACATGGTTCATTTAACTGGAAGTACTACAGACTGAACATGTGGCCTTCTACATGCGGAGTATATATGCTACACTTCAACTATGATTGCTCCTATTTAACTATTCAAAGATATGCTTGATGTATCCTTGACTTATCTCTGAAATGTTTTTGCATTTGGTCCTTTTTCCAGCATGTAACACGGTATTTTTTTCCTCGTTGGTTGTTATTTTTCTTCATTTTGAATCACCTAACCTGTTAATTGAGATCACTGAGAACTTTAAAAAATAATCCTGTGACATTTTTAATACTGTCCCTCCAGATTGGTTGTGATGCAAGCCACTTTTGTGTCATCTGTAAACCTCTGAATTATGCAATTCTGTCCACAGTAGTATTGTACTGTTAGGTGATCTCTGAAAACCTGGCTGTTCCAATGTGCCTTTTCAGATTAGGAATCTCCCAGTACCAAATCCCAGAAGGACTTTAGTTACCAAGATCACCGCACACTGCACACCGCACTTATATCATAATCCCACACCCCTCCGATACATCAGCACTTTTAATCCTGTACCCCTACACTGGCCGACTCAGTTTTTAATAATGTCTTGTCGTGTTGCTATTGTTATTGTTTTTCTGCTTAACTGTTTTTATTTGCTAGGTATTGTATTATTGTATTGTGTTGGCCTTCGGCCTGTTGTAAGCCGCATCAAGTCCTTCGGGAGATGCTAGCGGGGTACAAATAAAGTTATAATATAATATAATATAATATAATATAATATAATATAATAATACTAGGGAAAGTCACTACAGTTGCAGGAATCCCAAGACGGGATGACTTTTCTGATGTCTGGTCTTTAATCCCATGGAGGTAAGATCAGCCTCCTCGCTGATGGTATTCCGAAGAAGACTAAAAACATGGATGTTCAAGCAGGCATTTGGTTAATTCGGTGCAATGAATGTGTTGATTACGGATTGGTAATATGGATGATGAAATTGGACCAGGATTTTAGTTAGGAGATGTATTGGATTGTGATTTACGTGTAATATTGTGTATTATGTTTTTATGGTTTTAATTGTATACTGTGCACTGTATATTTTGTTGTAAACTGCGTTGAGTCGCCAGTTAGGCTGAGAAACGGCGGTATACAAGGACAGTAAATAAATAAATAAATAAATAAATAAATAAATAATCCATGCTCCCATCATTACTACTGTGGGTTGTTGTAGGAATCAGAACTGGGAGCCAAGATTGATCTGTGTGCTCCAGAAGCCCCAAAGGGATTTGTTGGGGGTACTGTGGGTCAAACCACCCCCTTGACAAGATTTGTGGACTGCCAAAGTAGAAGGATGAGAAGGAGAACCAATGCCCACTCTCATTACTCATGGGTCCAGACTGTCCACTCAATGCATCACATTTTCACCTTCAGAATGTAAAAGATTATTGTCAAGAGTGGCTGTAATTCATAATGACACCCTCTTTTAATAGCTTGTGGAAAGGGGGGAACATGTCTGAAGAAAACCGAATGAAGTGGTCAAGTCAAAGATGTAGGGACCCCTGCACTGGGCTACCCCTTCCAACTTCCCGGCTCTATTTCTGGCTGAAAATTTTGAGTTTAAGTGGGATGACCTTGTGACCTGGTTGCCCCCAGGGGTCACTGATGAAAGCAGATGGAAGCTTCACAGTCAAGTCCCTTGTGTGTGAGCCTTTTGTTCAGAAGAGTCGGGTGCGCAGTGCTTGGGGACAGTGCTCAATTGTTCAAAGGCATTGCTCTGTCCCTCATAGATTTCCCTCAGTGGCCCCACACGCACACCCATTTGGTCCTGCGTAGGAAGGGGGCAGGCTTTCTGGCCCCGCTAAGAAGGAAATTCTCTTCTTTGTAGTTTCAAATTATTTGTCAAATGGTGAGATACAAGCCAAACTCACACAAAAATGGAATCTAACTGTTCTTCATTCATGGTCCAAGACGGTCTTTAAATGGTCACCATACCAGAAACACTTCATACTCTTCCCTGTATATATCTATCCTCTGACGATGACCCCACACAGGAAGAACTACAAGAAGATGCTGCTTGATATGGATTGAACCTGAGAACTATTGTGCTCCATCTAGCACAGTAGTTCTCAACCTGTGAGTCCCCAGATGTTTTGGCATTCAACTCCCAGAAATCCCAACAGCTGGTAAACTGGCTGGGATTTCTGGGAGCTGTAGGCCAAAACACCTGGGGACCCACAGGTTGAGAACTAATGTTACTGGCCATGATTAGGAGCAGCTCTCCCAAGAACTTGAGAAGAAAGGCCTGTCTAATGCAGCATTCAGAAATCAGATGATAGCATAAATAAGAATCTAAGATTCAGCTGTATGCTGATCTGTTTAAGTGAACCTGATCAACTCCATTTTGACAATAGCTGATGTCTCCCCATGGTCTGCACTGTTTTCTTAACTTTGCCATTTGTGATGTGCTTGAAATTTATTTATTTATTTATGACATTTATAACTCACTTTTCTCAACTATACAGCGACTTAAGGCGGGTTAAAGATTGGCACGATTCAATGCCATGCATTCATAAAAGTGTGATTAAAAACAGTCAACATAACAATATAAAAATACATAAAAACCATTAAAACATGTAGTGACCAATGTCATCTTGTTAAAATCGTTTCCCAGTAACATCATCTGGCCATTCCATTTTCATCATTCATAGTTTCATGTTATCTATTCTGCTGCATTCTCAAAAGCTTGCTCAAAGAGCCACGTTTTTACCTTTCCCCCCCTAAAGTCAGGAGTGAAGGGGATGATCTAATATCCCTGAGGAGGGAGTTCCATAGCTGGGGGGCCACTACTGAGAAGACCCTGTCCCTCATCCCCACCAATCGTGCTTGCGATGCAGGCGGGATCGAGAGCAGGGCCTCCCCAGACAATCTTAAGCTCCTAGATGGTTCATAAGGAGAGATACATTCGGACAGGTAAGCTGGGCCGGAACCGTTTAGGGCTTTATAGGCTAAAGTCAGCAGTTTAAATTGTGCCCAGTAGCAAATTGGCAGCCAGTGGAGCTGACGCAACAGGGGAGTAGTGTGCTCCCTGAGCACCGCCCCCATTAGTAACCTGGCTGCCGTCTGTTGGACCATTTGAAGCTTCCGAACAGTCTTCAAAGGCAACCCCACGTAGAGTGCATTGCAGTAGTCTATACAGGATGTAACCAGAGTGTGGACCACCATGGCCAAGTCAGATTTCCCAAGGTACAGGTGCAACTGGCACACAAGTTTTGACTGTACAAATGCTCCCCTGGTCACCAACGAAACCTGGGGTTCTAAGCTCAGCGATGAGTCCAGGAGGACTCCCAAACTGCAAATCTGCGTCTTCAGGGGAAGTATAACCCCATCCAACACAGGCTATAACCCTATGCCCTGTTCGGCCTTTTGACTGACCAGGAATACCTCTGTCTTGTCTGGGTTCACTCTGTCTTATCTGGATTCAATGCTGTATTGTGTGCCCAGAGCCACCTCATCTGATGCTATGGCTACAGTGCCAGGTCTTGAGAATATCCCTGTAAACAACAAACATGCTTCAGATACATGCTGTGCTGGTCACATAGATCTCAAAAAAGGATTATCACATATGCATTAGATATTGCTCATGCACAGTTTGTCTTTGTCTGCAAACTCTGAAGTTCTATAAAATACTGTTGCTTGGAATAAACTTTGTCTTGACTAGTGGTGTGCGTAGGATGGACTGAAGACTTAGTAGCTATTTTGATAAATCTTTTTGTTTGTTGTCTCTTTACCTTCCTGCTCAGTTTAAGGACTCATTCCAGCTCTGTGTCTCTCTTGGGAAATACAATAGCACTGATATTTCAGTCCTACCCAACAGTGGCATAGGTTCTTCTGCCACCTGAGGCTGGAAGAGAACTTCACTGTCACATGCTTTCCAATGTTTCACATATACAAACTACGACAAGCAATATCAGAAAAAAGAAGGTACATTTTTTAATGAGGGAGGACATACACCTTCTGAGAAGCTCCAGCAGAAGAGCATGATTCTGCCCCCTCCTGTTCACTCCTATGGATGAATTGAGTGCAAACTATTTCTGCACTTCAAACACAGTTTGCAGCAACTGAGGTAAGCTGAGAACAAAAGAGTAAAGTGAGAAGAGGGCAGAGAAATAGGGGCATTTTAAAAGCAACTGAAAATTCGGTACTGTGCCTTACGAATCAGTAGTAGGATTCAGCGCCCCCCCCCCCCAAATTCTCATAGTGGTTTCCGCCAAAGACTACTATCATTATATAACAATAAGCAACTGAAAAAGGAGGATAAAGAAGCGATAACAAACTTACTAACTATAGCAAGACTTCTTATAGCAAGGAATTGGAAAAAAGAAATGAATATACAAATAGAGGAGTGGTACAAGGAAGCATGGAAAATAGCAATAAATGATAAATTGACATGTATATTAAAGGCTAAAAAAGGTACATGGAAACAAAGCGATTTTGATGCTGTATGGGGAAGATTTGTGGTAAATGGATTAAAAAATAAGGAAGGAAAATTACCGTCACAAGAAGAAATGAAATTTTGGACAGATGAAATGTAAGAATGGTGGCTTGAGACGGGTGGAGGGGAGCACTGTGGTGGAAAAAAGGGGGGGGGGGAAAGAGAAAAAGAGGGGGAAATGTCAAACCAAAACAACAAAACAACATGTTAAAGAGGCTGATGTACAAAATGCAATAGTGTGTAATAAATGTGATAAATCAATTAAAAAAAAGAAAAAGAAAATATGCCTCAATAAAATAAAATAAAATAAATCCGCCAAAGACACCAGTTCTTTTCTGTACTCTGGAACTAAGCAGGGCAACCTTGGCTTCTACTTGAATTGGATGTTACCAATAAATACCAGATGTTATAGGCTATATTTCAGAGGAAGAAGCTGAAAAAGCCACTTCTTAGGATTCCTTGCTTAAGAAAACCCTATGAAAAATTCATGGAGTTGCTGTCAACGGGAAACGTGAAAGCGCACACAAGCAGTTAAAATGGAAACATAGTGCTGTAATCGTGTATTGTGAAAAGCCCCCTGGAATGCGAGGAAATCCTGTTACATGGCTTAACATTTAAACTTTCTGTTTAAGTTGTTAAATTGTAGCAAACTTATTTTAAAAGTAGAGTTGGAGCAAGCACACCTTAGAACTGGAATTGCTGGAAAAACAAGGGCAGAGAGGAACTGATATACTTTGTGACTTCAGTTGTACGGTTGGAAGGTCTACAGTTTCTGCCACATTGTTCTCCATCCTTGTAGCTTTTTGCTTCCTTTTGTGTTTCTCTTCCTTCCTTCTTGCAGTCTCTATCTTAATTAAATGGCAGCCGTTTAAAACCAGCCTCTCTCTTCTATAATGGGGGTGTTACTGCATTCAGGATACGGATCTAAAGAGCAAAGGGTCAGAGCTTAATTACGCCATTGTGCTCTATTGTATGGTGAATGATAGGACCACATTGTCAGGTCACCTCATGGTTGGTGCGCTCTACAGGGGAGTGGGTTTCATGCTGTGGAGAAATGTGTTCCTTTCATGTTAGAGAGATCAGGAAAGAAAAAGACTTCAGTACATTGAACATTCAACCTCTGACTTGATCACAGTTCTTTACTTCCTCAGGCATTGCTTTAAATTTTTACCCTGTGACTAGACAAACAGAGACCTATGTCTGTTCCCTCATTCTCCATGGAGAGTGCAGAATGTATTATATAATAATACATTCTTATAGTGCATTATCCAAAAAAGTTGTTGTATGGAGCACCACCCTCAGGTCAAAACTATGACAACATTAACATTTTCATACCCAGTTTGAATATAACAATTGGGTCTTCAGATGTCCATCTGTACTGGGTAATGCCTTTATTAGGCTAACTCAGTGTTACTCACCTGGGGGCCAGGACCCCTGGGGGGGCAAGGGGGATGTCAGAGAAGTTGCCAAAGACCATCAGAAAACACAGTATTGTTGGTCATGGAGGTTCTGTGTGGGAAGTTTGGCCCAATTCTGTCATTAGTGGGGTTCAGAATGTTCTTTGATTGTTGGTGAACTATAAATCCCAGCAACTATAACTCCCAAATGTCAAGGTTTGTTTTTCCCAAACTCCACTAGTGTTCACATTTGAGCATATTAAGTATTCATGCCAAGTTTAATCTGGATCCATCATTGTTTGAGTCCACAGTGCTCTCTGGATGTAGGTGAACTACAACTCCAAAACTCAAAGTCAACGCCCACCTAACCCTTCCAGTATTTTATGTTGGTCATGGGATTTCTGTGTGCCAAATTTGGTTCAATTCCTTCATTGGTGGAGTTCAGAATGCTCTTTGATTGTAGGTTAACTACAACTCCCAAATGACAAAATCAACCCCCCCCCCCAACCTCGCCGGTAATCAAATTTGGGCGTATCGGGTATTTGTGCCAAATTTCTTCCAGTGAATGAAAATACATCCTACATATCATATATTTACATTACAATTCATAACAGTAGCAAAATCAGTTATGATATAGCAACAAAAATAATTTTATGGTTGGGGATCACCACAACATGAGGAACTGTATTAAGGGGTCATGACATTAGGAAGGTTGAGAATCACTGGGCTAACAAAAAAAAAAGGCACACAAAATAAGTAAGTTTAATCCTGAGATGGTCGTAAAGGTTGGGAAAAGGTTTTGTTTTTTCTTAAATACATCTCTCAGAATCCCCTAGGCAGAAAGGCTAAGTGCTAGGTTCTAGGGATTGTCATGGGGGAAAGTTACTTTTTCAATCTCTTTAAAAAAAAAAAATCCAAAAGTCATAACGTAGGGTGCATCTACTCACTGTAGAATTAATGCAGTTTGACACCACTTTAACTGTCATGGCTCAATGCTATGAAATCATGAGAGTTGTAGCTTTACAAGATTTTCAGCCTTCTCTGCCAAAGAGTGTTGATGCCTCAACCAACCACCACTACAATGATTCCATAACATTGAGTTATGAAAGTTATAGTGGTGTCCAACTGCATTAATTGTACAGTATAGATCAGGCATGGGCAAACTTCAGCCCTCCAAACGTTTTGGACTTGAACTCTCACAATTCCTATTGGCCCTTAGAAATTGTGAAATTTAAGGTCCAAAACACCTGGAGGGCTGAAGTTTGCCCATGCCTGCTGTATTTTGGAGACCAGCTCTCTTTTCCAGTATGCCCAATCTATAAAGCACAACCTAACTCACAAAGTAGAAGAATGGAGTAGGAACAAACTGGTGGAGTCCTGAATCTTCAGCTGGCTGTAGGATTAGGCTCCATGAAGCTGCAACCTCAGGCAGTGGATGCTGAAGGGCAGGGAGAGGGCAGAAGTGCATATCTCTCATACAGCATTACCCTCAGGGTTGGGCAAGTTGGGTACTTTCTTCTGGCATTGTACTGAGCTCAGAATTGGTCGCGTATTTTGTCTGCAGCTGGTTTTGTATGTATGTGTGTGTATGTGTGTAGGAAGGGGGGGGGGGAGAGCTTGAAACTGTACAGAACTGCTCATAAAGCCAAATTAGCTTTGAAGTATTATGTGGCTTTTTTGCAATTTCCATTATGATGTCATGTATTTTATATAAGAACTGAGGAAGTGTGGCTTCCCTTTGTGCAAATAGTGTAAACATCACAAATGATTTTGAAGAATAAAAATATGACTTGATGGAGCCACTTTTTGGTCTGGGTGCAGGCCATTGTAGCATGGCCTGCACCTCTCAAACAAGCCTGCTTCCCTGATGTACAGTGGGTTCATTACTATATCACCAACTGTTGAAATAAGGTCTAATTCTCAGTTCTCTTCTGTCTGAAGCCATTGCTTCAGACTGCCTAACAGCCATGCCAGTTCTGAAATTACAGAATTGCTCCCCTTATCCACAGATTCAATATCTGTGGTTTCACCCCCCCCCCCCCCCAAAGTGTTTCCAAGCATCTGTGAGTCTAGGGCAGTGATGGTGAACCCTTTAGAGACTGAGTGCCCAAACCAGGAGGGGGAAGGTTGGACACTCGAGTGGTGACTGGGGGATTGTGCGCAAACGGGGCAAGGGGGGATGATGAGTGGGGGGTGGCAGATGGGATTGTGAGCAAATGGGGTGAGGAGTGGTAGTGGTTGAGCGGGGGGCAGGCAAGCGGTGAGCAAGGTGGCAAGTGGTGTGTGTGCCATAGGTTCACCACCACTGGTCTATGAGAGAAGCCTTCCATAAAGATGGTAAAACATCATAACATCCGGGCATCCCCTGGGCAACATCCTTGCAGACAGCCAATTATCTCACATTAGAAGCGACTTGCAGTTTCACAAGTTGCTCCTGACACGAAAAAAAATGGTCTATGGTATGCTACCAGTCCAAGTACAAGACAAGATAAATTCCTCTTTATCCTGAAGCCTTGGGAATATTTTCTTCTTCTTCCAGATAACAAAATTGTTATGGTTCTAAAATACCATCATTGTATTTTTCACTAGGAATGTGTCACATGTACTACTGTGCCATTGGGTGATTCTCTAACATATTTACTTGATATAATTGATTAAATCAGTTGCACTATTTCATCCCAAGCATTTTAATACAACTCTTGTTGCAAAATATTGAAAAAGTGGATGAACATCCCTTTCTTCCTAGGTGTTTCCTTCTATTTTAGAAAAAAATTAGCCAAAGGACTGTTTGATTTTCCTCCCTATTGTACATTTCTCACAATTTTCATAGTGTCAGTCATGAATATAGACTGGTCTGTTACATTATGTGATGGATGTAAGACACTGGATGCCAGTAGTGTGGGATGGATCTGTCAGTGCCGACAAGAAAACAGAAGTACAGTAGACTCTCAGTTAACAGTCACTCAATCAAATTAGTAGATGCCAGAAACATTTAATAGCTGGTTGCTTGAGAAGTACTATTAAAAATAGGCCTAACTAATACTGTACCTCATAATATACCATAATATACCATGCCATAAGATCTACATTGACTTATTTATTATTTATTTATTTATTTGCTTTATTTCTATACCGTGTTTTTCAGCCTAATTAGGCGATTCAATGCGGTTTACACAGTGCAGGTTATCACAACAATAAACAGTTAAAACACATCATACACAATAGCAAAATCAACAATTATTATCAATTCATGACGCCTCATGACGACTTGATATTAATATTGAAACACAGTAATTAAAAGCACATAAAGACAAACTTAACAGTGTAATACAGTTTTAGTAAGAAGCTTTGTGAATGCAGTGCGCACTTTTAGTTTTTTTCCCCCACTGCTTGCTTGAAAATTCCAATTATTTGCATTCTGATTATCTGATAATCCACTGTACTGTCTTGTTAGCTAACTCTCATCAACTTTGCTTTCCTTGGTTTGCCAGTAAACTGTCTATTCATTTCTACACAAAAGTACATCCCACTACATTCAAAGAGGCTGACTCTCACATAGATGGAAGTGGGATTGCAACCGAAATCTCCTCTCGCTTATCTCCTTCTTCCTGCTTGTCATCAAGAAGCTCCTCTTTTTGTTCCTGGCTGCCCTCCCACTCACTCCCTGTGATCTACCTGCCATGGTTCCTGCCCCCTCGCCTCCCCATCTGTGCACCTGTCCCTTCCCACCCATCCGCCCCCAGCCCTGCTTCCCCTTCCTTTACTCTTTGCCCTTGTCATTTCATCTCCATCTCTCTCCCTCGGTATTGTTTGCATGAGTCAGTCGTGGAATCATGAGATCACTCTGTTTTTCTGCCTCTCGTTTTGTCGGTGGGAACATCGCATCAAGGAGCGTGGAGAAGTGACCGGGGGCCATTGGGGTGACAGTGACACCCCCTTTCCTATGCCCTCCCTACCCCTTTCCTGCTCGGCATCAATGGAGGCCTTGTTATCCGAAAGGGGAATGAGAGAACCAGATAAAAAGGCGGAACATGTGATCTCATTGGCTTTATTTAGCCCCCCTCCATGCCCCGCCTTTCGTGATCCATGTACAGTCATATAAATAAGAATCCATAATTTGCCTTCTTTTTTGCTCTAAAGAAATTATAAAGGAAAGTTCTTTGATTTAAATGTTCATCAGATAAAGGAATAAAAAGCAGGCATTCTTTCTTTTCCCACTAATTAACAAAGCCAAAGTGTATATTTTTTCTATGTCCCTTCCCCAACCTATATGTGTTGGTCGACAACTCCCTTCATACCCAGACAGTCAGAGCAGAAAATCATTTAGAGTGCTAAATTGTGAGAAACCTGGAGCTCTGAAGCTCATTGGGTGACCCTGTGTGAGTCACAACCTCTCAGCCTTATGTACAAAAAGGATGGTAATGGAACAATCCAAACTTCAACTATACTTTCAAAACACAATTGGGCTACTACATAATAGACGTCTGAGCATCAGACGTTTTGATGTTTCAAAACTGATGTCCACTGATGCCTATACATATGTCTCCAGCTTCCACCAGAATACACTACCAAATGTACAGGCAATCCCCGAGTTACAAACATCCGACTTACAAATGACTCATAATTAAGAATGGATGAGATAATAGGAAGTGAGAGAAATTTACCTCTCAGAAGAGAAATTCACTCCTGAAAGAGCTACCATGGGGAAAAGGTTTCTCCACTGAAGCTTTATTGCCAATCCTTGTTTCCACAACAAGCAATTTTTCCCCCAAAAATCCAATGATCACAGGGACAGAAAATGAGGTGAAATCTTCTGAACTGGGCACAGATAGCAAATCAAACACCATAGGAGTGTAAACTCTTTCCTATGCTATCCAAAACAAATGTGTGTGTGTCGACCTCATAATACAGGGAGAATTCTGGCGGCATACACTGTTTAAGCCCTAGGTAATCCATGGAGCTTGCCAGCTCCTGTCAAACAATGCAAGCAAGGCTCTGTGGATGATCTAGGGCCATGGCAACATGGAAGGCTTTCTGTGTTGGCATAGGAAACAATGGGGGGAAGCTGCCCAGTTGACACTTTCTCCCCATGAGATCAGCTCAATCAAAAGCTGGGCAATTTGGTGCATGGAGTGGCAATTTCCCCACATCCCCTAACTAGGGTCTTCGGATTCACCACGACAAGTGGCAATTTCAGCAGCCTTGTGACAAGGTTGTGTTTGTGTGTGGCTGAAATTACATATAAAATTGGACTTACATACAAATTCAACTTAAGAACAAACCTACAGAACCCATCTTGTTTGTAAATTGGGGACTGCCTGCATTGTTTTTAATCAAAATAAGTAAAGTAGTAGTCCAGGAATATCTGGCAACTCTAAATGAACTCAAGTCTCCAGGGCCAGATAAACTGCATCCAAGAATATTGAAAGAACTAGTAGAAGTTATTTCAGAACCACTGGCAATAATTCTTGGAGAAACGTTGATGAGCCCTTTGATGAACCCTTTGGGTTTGGTCACTTAACCAATTACAGATACGCCTAATAGTCATATTGCCTAGCCCACATTTGACTAGTTTGCTTGCAAGAAGGTCAAGGGGGACTTTGTTGAAAGCCTTATTAAAATCAATATATGCTATATCCATAGTGATCCTTGCATCTACCAAGCTTGTAACTCTATCGAAAAAAGAGATAACATTAGTCTGGCATGACTTGTTTTTGAGAAATACATGCTCACTTTTAGTAATCACAGCATTCCTTTCTAAATGATTGCAGACTGCCTCCTTAATGATCTGCTCCAGAATCTTTCCTGGTATTGATGTCAGGCGGACTGGACAGTAATTGTTTGGGTCCTCTTTTTTCCCCTTCTTGAAAATAGGGACATTATCTGTCCTCCTCCAGTCTGCTGGGACTTCTCCTGTTCCTCTTCAACCTGGAAAGAAGTGACTAGTGGAGTGCCGCACATTTCAGCCCTGGGCCTAGTACTGTTCAACATCTTTATTAATGACTTGGATAAAGGTTTAGGGGGCACGCTTATCAAATTTGCAGATGACACCAAATTAGGAGGAATAGCTAATACTTCAGAGGACAGGATCAGAATTCAAAATGACCTTAAAAATTAGAAAGCTGGGTCAAAACTAACAAAAAGAATTTGAACAAGGACAAATGTAAGATACGACACTCAGGCACAAAAAAGGAAATGCAAAGATACAAAATGGGTGATGCCTGGCTCGACAACAGTCCATGTGATTGCCATGTATAAATATGTGAAAGGGTGTAATAAGGAAGAGGGAGCAGGCTTGTTTTCTGCTGCCCTTGAAACTAGGACTAGGAGCAATGGTTCAAATTACAGGAAAGGAGATTTCATCTAAATATCAGGAACAACTTCCTGACTGTACAGGCTGTTCAACAGTGGAACTCTCTGTCTCAGGGTGTGTTGGAAGTTCCTTTCTTGGAAACTTTTAAACAGAGGCCAGATGTCCAGATGTCAGGGTTACTTTGTGCTTTTCCTGTATGGCAGCATTTGGAATAGATGGACTAGCATGATGCACGGTGCACCTTTACCTTTTCTGTCTAAACAAAACAACCCCCCCCCCAAATAAACCCAAAACCTGCACATATTGCCTAGATGCAAATTTAGGGGGGAAATCCTATTAATTTGTTACAATACCTTCCAACATAGAAGTGAATGTTTTGACTAGGTGTTCTATGTACCTGCTTAGTCTGTTAATAAGCACCTTCATTACTGTAAGAGCTGTTCAACAGTGGGATGGGCTGCCTTGGAAGGAGATGGATATTTTAAAACAGAGGTTGGATAGGCAACTTTTAGGAGTGCTTGAGTTATGTATTCCTGGGCAGCAGGGGCTCTCGCATTCCCTTCCAGTTCTAAGACCCTATGCTTGTATGAACTTCAGACTCCCTTTGCTGTTCTCTTTTCTTACATTCTTTATTTCTAAACCAGATTCAGATTAAACTGCTTCAAGAAGACATCTTCAAACAGAGGACTGTCTTTGTAAAATCGGATACATGGCCAATACTACCCAAAACTCTAGTGTTTACAAAGAAACAGAACACAGGTCCCTCTCTCCATTGAACAATTTGAGACATCCTGTTTAATCCACGACAAAGCAACAACACTTCTGTGTTTTCTGCTCACGTTATCTACTGGTTAAGTGAGATTATTCAAGCTGGTGTCTATGTTTTTACATTTTAAAACTTTATTATGGTCCTGATTTACTTGTGACTATATATATATATATTTGGGCATAATACTAGTCCATGATACATTCCTCAAGTTGGATCGCAAAAAGAGAAGACTAGGCTATCTGTTTGCTGCCGCTGTTGCTTTCTTGTAATGGCTTGTAATTCTAGATTGTGGTAGAGTATTTCAGGAAGGAAAAAAAACTCTCCCAGATCTAATGAAGCTATTGAGCTGCTCCTTCTTAAGATGGGGAAGGGGGCGGGTACGTCTCTGCATCTGGGGAAATTACAGAGGCTTTATTGCTTTGGGAAACCAAAGGATCCCTGTGACATGTTACTGTGGAAAAGGTCTGCCCAGTGTGACCCACCAAGCTGCATTGAGCTCCCAGGCCATCTGCTATGGCCTTCCAGGTGCTTGACAATCCCTCCTATTTTCCCAGATTTTTACTTAAGTCAGTCATGCTGTTTATATTCAGACCCTCAGAAGTACACAGCAAGAGAGATAACATGGCTCCTTATAGGGTATATAAACTGCTTTCACTATCTAAATGCAACAATGCAGAAGGCTTTGTTAGTCTTTATCAAACAACCAGATTAAGCAAATTTACCTGTGAAAGGATCAAATATTTTATAAGGTCAACATGTCTTCATTGCCTACTCAGACCCAAGCCTACTCAGACCCATATTGCTAGATCACAACAGCAGGCACGGTTAAACCAATACTGGCCCAAGCCCTCCTGCCTGAAGTGGATTAATATCTGGGTTCTCAAACCCAAGATCGAAGAAAGACCCCCTTATGTTTCAACACATGGGTCATGATGATGGTATCACCAGTGATCCTGGTGATGTCATTAAATATAAGACATTGAGCATCAGCCACAATTGCACAGAAAATGTCAAACATAAAACACCAAGTCTAACAAATGAGGACACACACACACTAATCCATGTTCCCTCACCCTATGACTCCCCTTCCCAAACCTGAGAAGAAGGACCAGTTGCTGAGAGCTAGAACTCTTAGATCCCTTCTACACCGTCCTTATGTCCCAGGATCTGATCCCAGGTTATCTGATTTGAACTAGATTATATGAGTCTCCAGTGCCATATAATCTGGGATAAGAAGATAATCTGAGATCAGATCCTGGGACACCTGGATGGTGTAGAAGGGGCCTTAGACTCCTCCTGTCATCTATGCTGGTATGCTCTCTGCATAACCCATCTCATTTCCTCCCTTTCCTTACCTGTCTTTACTGCTATGTCTTACCTAACCTCACCTGCCTTTATGGAAAGTAGAGTAAATTCTCAACAGAATTAGCCAGGCCCCAAATGTAGGTAGAAGTGAGCCAGGCATTGTGGGTGGTGATGGGTAAGATGATACTTATTTATTGAATATATTAAAGGCTAGCCAAGTTCACCACTTCAGGCACTTCACATCCCATGGTATGCCCTTCACTCCACCTGATGGACAGGTCTAGGGTTACTCAAATGAAAACTGGAGAAGGCCTCCATATCTTTAATTATTGTTCAGAAGAAGAAATTTCAGTGGATGTTACTTGTTATCTGGTTGCATGATATACAATGGCTACTTCTATAGAATCATTAAAGGTACAAGCTCCAATTTTTAATCTGGCAACTCTAGACAGGCCCTAATTACCCTTTTTGAGGGTATTCCAGGTGTGGGCTGGGGAAAGGAATCATCTAATTGGGTTGTTGTTCATCATCTAATTGATGAACTCTACAGATAATATCTAGGCTTACCAAGGTCCTGTTCACACCAGACAATTATAAAGCTAAGATTCCATCTTATGGAATCCTGGTGTTTATAGTTTGGAGAGACATTAGAGCTCTCTGATGTGTACTTTAAATGCTGCTCCCTCAGCCACCATTCTAGGATCACATAGATGTTGCCAATGCAGTTAAATGGAATAATAATGTAATGTGAAATGGCTCCATGTCTTGGTTTTCAAGAATCCAGACCCTAAACTATGACCCATCACAGTTAAACTCTGACCCACACCTATTGCCATTCTTCAATAGTGCCAGATGATAAAAACTTGGAGATAGTGTTGATATGTGCTCCATTGCCATTTTAGATAGGGGATATTAAGATACACCTAAAACAAATCCCCAGAAGGAGAAAAGGGATCGCTAGAAATCAATTTGTTCTTAAGAAGGAACCTATGTGGTGCTGTTGGATGGGCAGGGCTGGCTCAAAATATTTTGCAGCCTGAGGCAAAGAAGAAGATAACGCCTTCCTCCCATGTAGAAAAGCTAGCTGAAATGTCAGCTTCTCTTCCTTCAACAGAAAGTAAGTGGTGAGTAACATTCTCACTTAAAATAGCAAGGTAACTGAAGGAGTGTAGGACGCACCATATGATACACAGTTTACTTTTCCAATATCTTGCCAGCAACTACTTCACCATTCCTCATGGCAGGCCCAGTCCTGTGAAGGGACTTGTTTTCCACAGCCATCAATGGACCACCAGATCGATGACAATTGTCCACCCAAGTTTTAGGAAACGTGTGTTGGAATCATTTCTTTCACTGGATCTTGCTTGTCATGGTGTGAAAGAGATTTTGGGAGAGAGTGACGCTGACCAAGACAAGTTCCCTCCATCATGGATTAGGAGGAACTTGAATCCAATGTTACATCTCCACACCCAATACTTTGTGGTCCCTTGGTATGCACTGAGGTTTGGTTCCAGTATCTAAGATCTGTGGATACTCAAGTCTCGTTACATAAAATGGCATACTAAAATACTACCCTGCATATAAAATGGCAAAAACATTTTTGGAAATTGTGTGTGTCAATATCTTCAACCCATGGATGGTTGAATCCATTGCTACAGAATCCATGAATATGGAGGGCCAACTGCCCTCCACATTGGCTCTGCCATTTCTGAATGCTGTTGCTTTTCTCAGAAATCATGCCATTTTGTGGGAGAGACCTCTATGCCCACCTTGGGATGAGTCAATATGTCTCAGACATGACTGTACCATCTACTGAGGTGCTCCCATTGCAGAAACCCACAAGACCCCCACTTGGATCATAACCAGAGAAATATTTGCCATGACTCTGCTCTGGTCAATTTTTGCCATTCCGTCGTTAGTTGGCAGCCACCAAGGGGAAGAGGCGGGAACTGGAGGGTGGAGGGAGGAGAGGAGACAGGGAGGAGGGAACAAAAGATGTCTTTGTGGTACGGAGAGAGAGGAAAAAAGCGAAAGCATCACCAAATGCCCAGAAGCCATGTTTGTAACAAGAGAACTATTCTCTCTGATTCTTAAAAAACAACTCGGGAGCAAAAAGAGCCTGGCTGAATTAACCCTTCACGGAGACAACTCAACGACACAGAGGAGAAAGGCGCCATAGTCCTAGACTTTCCACATTTTTATGATTGAAAATGTTTATTTCAGAATGAGGAACAGCAGTGTTGGCTGGTCTCGCCAAGGCTGACCTCAAGTTTAAAGAAGAAGAAGCTCTATTAGGGAAAGTCTTCAAGCCAATTCACATGACCTCTGAAGATGTTGGCTCCTGTGTTTTCATGTGGCTGAAGTCTGAAGTCCAGACTTCCATATTGTTTCTAGTCATTGGACAGCTTGAGGATTTCAGCATATGTTAATTGTGGGTAGAAGCTGTAAATCTTCTAGACATGAACTGAAGTAAGCCAATGATTGGAAAAACTTGTTCCAACAAAGTTGTCACATGATGGATTTATTTAAATGTCTTGCCTTAGGCGATCCCTCGTAGACCACGGATGATGGTCCTCCAAGTGTAGTGTCTTGGCAGTGCTTTATGTGTATGGGAACCTCACAGCACTGGCCTTGCTTTATGTGTATTGGTGGATGTGGAGGATTCACTTTGCTTTATGAGCAAGGCGAATGCTCCACAGAAAGGCGAATGAATTTATTATCCATCTCTCCCTGTGGCTCAATGTAGGATACAGCATCATGTGTTTGTATTAAGCTAAACTTAGAAAAGTTGCTTCTTAGATTATAGCTCCCTGGCTGGCAGCTCTTGCCACTGGCCAGCATCTAAGTTTAGGTATTTTTGAAGCTGTAATTCAACAAATAACATTCTGGGCTCTGGTTCTATCTATCTGGACTGAAATATCTGGATCCAACATCTGGACATATCAGCTGAGTCCAAGTTGTAGAGCAACGTGCCTGGAAGTCATCTGGGGGAAATGGCCATGTTACACTGCATGATCATTGCTACTCAAAACCAAGTTCTCATCTAAATATTAGAAACAGTATTGTTTGGGCCAATACTGTTAGGTTCCCATACACATAAAGCAAGGGAAATGCTATGAGATTCCCGTAGGTGACTGTGGAGCCCTATTCTTGATCTGTATGTTTTCCCGCAGTGAGGAAATTGGTTTCCAGGTAGAAGGTGATCCCAGTCAGGGTTGGCTTGACACTCATTCCTCTTGGTACATTTCTCCCTTTCGCCCTCCATTCATGCCTCTTCAAATTCCGCAGCACTGCTGGTCACAGCTGACCTCCAGTTAGAGCACGCCAGGGCTTCCCAGTTCTCAATGTCTATGCCACAGTTTTAAAGGTTCGCTTTAAGCCCATCTTTAAATCTCTTTTCCTGTCCACCAATATTACATTTCCCATTCTTGAGTTGGGAGTATAGTAACTGCTTTGGGAGACAGTGATTGGGCAATTGGACAACGTGGTCAGTCCATCAGAGTTGATGGCATGTTTAAATGTAAACAATAATCAAAGATAAGAAAAAACAGCCCAGCATTTCATGTTTATTTAGCTTGTCTGTGAAAGTTTTCTCTTCTTCCCATAAGCAAGTTCTAGTTAATATGGTAACGGTTTGAATGTTCTACTATTCAGAGCAACAATGGTGTTACTCATGCCAAAAAATTGTGATCTTGGATGTCAACAAACCTCAGTTCTACTCAGAGCCTGGAAATGTTATTTTTTTTCTACTAGTGACTATCTTGGCTGGTGGGGATTTTGGGCACATGGTACAAAAGTAAATGTTACTCATCAAAGAAAGAGAGCATGAGTGACATTATTTCTATGCATGTTAATTTTCAGATGTAACCACAATGTCCCTCTTACAGAAAAACTTTGCAACCTCTAATAGATAGCCTTTGCTTGCTCTCTCAGCTCAACCAGGAGTCATTCCCATCTCCTGAGGTTTCCCTGCTGGACTTGGCACCTTAGGGTTTCTTTAAAATACCTTTGATTGTACATGTACATGACAAACTGAGTTCACTGGGTGTTATATGAGATCTCTCTGTGTTAGCAGAATATTCGAAAAACCTGTCTTGAATGTTTGTCGTATTAACTTTTCAAAACCCATCAGTTCCATTATATGGAAAGACTTTGAAGAAGTGTCATAATATTTTCAGATATTGGTTTTAGAATTTCTGTCCCAAGTTTAATTTACTGCTTTCCCCAGGAAATAATGAAGTGGAGCTTCTATCCAATATCAGCAATGCAGCTTCACTCCTGAAAATGTGTTCTGTATATAATCTTAACTTTTGAGTTTCCCACCAATGAAAGCCATTATGTCACATCCAGTCCATGTGGGCCTATATAATCATAATGATAATGATTGTATTATCCACCTCTCCCTGTGGTTCAATGTGGGATAAGGAACCCCAGTGGCGCAGTTGGTTAAATCCTTGTGCCGGCAGGACTGAAGACTGACAGGTTGGAGGTTCGAATCCAGGGAGAGCTTAGATGAGCTCCCTATTTCAGCTCCAGCTCCCAATGTGGAGACATGAGAGAAGCCTCCCACAAGGATGGTGAAACATCAGAATATCCAGGTGTCCCCTGGGCAACGTCCTTGCAGATGGTCAATTCTCTCACACCAGAAGTGACTTGCAGTTTCTCAAGTTGCTCCTGACACAAAAAAGTGGGATACAACTTTTGTATGTGTTTGTACTAAGCTAAACTTAGGAAAGTTACTTCTTAGATTATAGCTCCCTAATTGGCAGCTGTTGCCACTGGCCAGAGTCTAGTTTAGGGATTTCCGAAGCTGTAATTCAACAAGTAGCATTTTGGGATTGGTTCTATCTAACTTGACTGAAATATCTGGACCCAACATCTGGCCACATCAGTTGAGGGATGGTCCAAGTTGTAGAGTAACGTTCCTGGAAGGCATCTGGGTGGAGATGGCCATGTTGTATTGAATGATCATTGGTACTAAAATCCAGATTCTCCTCTGAATATTAGAAACAGTCTCATTTGGGCCAATACTGTGAGGTTTCCATACACATAAAGCAAGGCAAATCTAAGCAATCTTTTGTTTTGTGGCATTTAGATAAGTTCCGGCATTTCATAAAGAAATAGCAACATAGTTCTTCACTCTTGCAATTTATGTGGGAGAGAAATCATACAATCCTAAGGAATAAAAACATCTGAAGATGCTTTCAAAATCCCTACTGAACTTTATTTTTTGCCCCCTAAAACCAGAAAAAAATGCCTCTATGGCCTGGAGCAATGAAAAGAGCCAGGAAGAAAGACAGCAGACATGTGATAGAGCTGAGTATTCTTACCACTAGGAGGGAAGCAGGCCAAACCAAACTCTTTGCGTTTTAATGTTTACAGGAAGTTGAGCTACCAAGGCATTATTTCCCAGGTAGCAATGCTGTTCCTGGAAATAGCCTGACTTGCATCAAGAGGACCATGAAGATAGGCAGTAACCAGAATAGAGATTTCTCCTCCCAACCCTCGGGAGCATCCCAGGGTCAGCTGTCTCCATGTCTCCAATGCCCTTAAAGTAAGAACACTGAATGCCGGTGGATGTTCCGGGGACACGTGGGTTGAGGGGGGTGACAGGCAGATGCTGAGTGCGTACTGATGACGTCTTTGCTTTCGTAAATCAAAGATCACATGGGGATGTGAGTGTGTGTGCATGTATGTGTGTGTTTCAGCAGTACTTTGAAAACAACTGAAGAGATCATGTGGAGGCACAAATTCATGGACCACCCCCACCCCATTTTCCCCACCCATCCTCTTGATCTGCTTTTCCTCTTCTCTGTGCCAATAACCACAAATATGGACACTTTCAGCTCTAACAGAGGCACTGCAGGGCTCTCAGTGGAAAAAGATTTGAAATGGCCTGTGGAGAAAGGAACCATCCAATTTCTTTCCTGAACTCTGCAAACCATAATATATGCACTCTTAGGACATTATCGCATGGATATGGGAAACTGGCACTGAAGCAGGAACCTTTGCTTATGGTTCCTATCACATGTCATGGACATCTCATTGCTGGTCTTCTGTCTCTCTGTGATGAACCTGTTTCCTGAAATTGATGGGAAAGCCATCAATAGCTGCAAATTGGACCACATTTCCATCATTCCCTGGTCTGATGGCCCATTCCTCTTCTGTGCTGGCATCCCAGCTCCGAAGTGATATCAGACAGAATAATCCTTTTCCTTTCCCAATCTCCTTTGGTGTTACCCAGACATTTGAAATGTTATTTATGTGTTTTTATTAACCTTAGTTGGAATTGCAAAAGTGCTTTTAAAACAATTACATTATGTAACAAAATTTGTAAACAAATTATGTTCCTGTTTTTAAAGTATTATTACCTGTTTAATTGTGCGATGTTTACTTTGAAAGTAGTTGCTATATTCCAGAAACTTTATTTTTGTGGCTGCCATTTTTAACCTTTCTTATGCCATTTTAAACCTTTTGTGTAGACTGCAAAAATAAAAGATACATGTGGATGTAAAACCATAAGTTTTGCAGTTTAATAAAGTTTTTCCATGTTTTTATGATTGAACCAATTAGAAAAATCGTGTTACATCGTGTTTTTTTAAAAAAAATAAATTATGGAGCAGCAGATCTGTGAGAGAACAGAATTAGAAGGCTAAGTGGAAGGACCATAAGATTACACAGCTGTGCAAATGTCAAGAGGTGTGATAGCAAAGGTGATCGTCCCAGTATGTTGCCACCATCTGTGATCATGCAACCGCTGTGAGATAATGGCTTTGTGTGATAAAGTCCTTAATCTTGTTAAATCTGATCTGAAATATCTCCACTCACAATGGAATCTTTCCAGTTCCCTCAGACTCAGAAAGATGTTCTCCAAGGCAAAAACCAATCCTCCAAGTTCTGGTGCCCTTCCTTTTGTAAAAGGCGTTATAAGTGCCTCATCACACTAGAGCATGGATCCACTTTCAATCCAGTTTCTGCCTCTTGCTGAATTCTAGGGTTTGTAGTTCAATGAGGCCCAGGGTGAGAGGTTTAAAGGGCCCTCCCCTAAACTATAAGTCCCAGAATTGAAAGTGGATCTATGCTCTCATGTGATGAGGTTCTAGGTCTTGGGAGCCCCAGGCCCTGCAGGATAGATCTATGAGTGTCAAAGAAAACAAATGACATTCACATAAATCTATATGTAGTACTTGTTGGAGCATGCAAGGGATCAGTTAATGTGTGTGTGTGTCAACTGTAAAATAAGATGCATGAAGCTGATTGGTTGGGCAATGCCTGGGGAGCATGCTGAGCCTGGGACTTTTGGTTACTGCAACATTTTTGTTTAGGCTTGAGCTATGCAGGAGCAGAGAAAAGAAGAAAGAAGCAGAGAGAGACAGAATTTGGAGTGTACTCTTGCTTCATGAGCTACTGAACGAGTTTATCCACACAGACAAAAGAAAGACCATTTGTAAATATCGCATAAAAGGACATTATGTGAGTTGATGCGACTGATCACACTGTGCATATGTTGTTCTGAATTTTAAAAAGTAAACTATTTGTTCTTTACTGTTTACTTGCTTGGCATATTTTCTTTCTCTGGCAAGGCAGTGTGTGGGCTGATCAAACGTGAACTACACGTGGTTTATTTTACATTACACTACAGAACTGTAGTAAGGATATCAGACTGAAATGGTGAAGGGCTGCTCTACTTTTAATGACTGAGGAGAAGAGGGATTTTCAGCAGATGTTGCTTGTCTTATAATAATCAGAACATGCTGAAATTATCTTTTCTACACAACCATTTAAGGTACATGAACTCTCTCCAGTTTTCACTGTGCAATGCAAGGAAATACATAATACAAAGACACTTGATAAGCTCCATAACAGATATAAAGGTAGGCACCAAAGTTTTTATGTCTAAAAATTGCCAGGATGCAAATATAAATCAAATTAACCAGTCACAGATTGAGAAACCATTGCATTCTCATTCTCTACAGCTGCAGGAGAAGCTCTGCTCCTTCCCTTGGGAATCCAGCTGCACAAATTAGCAGGGCCTCTTCTCTGAAATTGGGATTCTAGCCTGAAGACAACACAGGTGGAAAGCATGGTGACAACTCCCAGAGTTCTCAGAGAACCCAACACGCAGTGTCATGAATGGTCAGGTCTCTTTGCACTTTGCATGAATTAACAGGGCCAGTTTGTGTGGATGCAATGTGATGCTTCTGTGCTGAAATGACTGACAAGCCAGCTGGCCTTAGAATCACTCCCTGAACTTGGAAAGTTACTTTTCAAAAATAATTAGCAACAGTTACAGTTATCAGTCTTTAAAAGGGAGTTACTATTATACTTGCAGATTTGAAATGTCACTTTTAGCTTTTCTGTTTCTCAAAAGTAATTTTAAAAAATCTGAATGTGACAATCCCACTCACTTCATTCAGTGCTCTATTTTTTAACCTCTTTCAACAAATTTTGGCAATTTTAGTATGGTGTGCCATGTTTGACGGCACTCTGTGTCTAAAGAAAACATTGGGTCAGACAGGATTAAGTGTAATTGGCTCCTCCAGAGGTTTTAGACTCTTCCTTCCACAAAGGATCCGACAGCAGGGGTTGTAGTTCAAAACATCTGGAGATATACAGAACACACAAACATATTGTTGCCTGTCCAGATTGAGTTTCTAATTATTTTCTACATATTTTACTTATCCTTGATATAGAACTGGGTATAAAGCAGGCATGGGCAAACTTGGTCCCTCCAGGTGTTTTGGACTTCAGCTCCCACAATTCCTAACAACAGGGGTCTGAGGTTGTTAGGAATTGTGGGGAGTGAAGTCCAAAACACCTGGAGAACCCAAGTTTGCCCATGCCTGGTATAAAGGATGCTTTGAAACTGAATAGTATTCTGTGCCACCTGGCAGAGGCCATTTTGGCTTTTTGGTTGTATGATTTGGAATGACCTAAATCTTATTATGGGATACATAGACCTTTTCCCTTATTTTGAATTATTTTGAATCTGAAATCATTGCATTTACTAAAGGAAATTGACAGATTTGATTGAAGCTACCAGAAGTGGATCTGGGAGACAATATTCTTCTGTTCATAGAGATATATGACCCTAGTGAGCCTCAAGCTAACTTTGGGATATATGGGAATATAAACTTTAGTTTACTTTTTCAGTTTATTGGTAAGGCTCTGTTGCAATTCTGCTGTTTGTTGTAGTTGCTGTTGTTTTAATGTGCCTTCAAATCAACTCTGATTTATGGAGATCCTGTCATAGGGTTTTCTTTTTTGAGACTAAAAGTGTATGACTTGCCCAAAGTTAACCAGTGGGTTTCCATGGTCCAGTGGGGATTTGAACTCTGTTCCCGCAGAGCTGTAGTCCAATGTTCAAAACATTACACCATGCTGACTCTATATAACTTGATTACCCACACTATTGCAATTTTCTTGCCATTTATTTTCTTTGTCATATTACATTATAGTCGTTTGTAACAACCAAGTAGCAACAGTAACAACAGACCATGGAACAACAGACTGGTTCAAGATTGGGAAAGGAGTAGGGCAGGGCTATATACTCTCACCTGATCTATTCAACTTGTATGCAGAACACATAATATGATGTGCGGGACTGGAATTAAAATTGCTGGAAGAAACATTAACAACCTTAGATATGGAGATGATACCACTTTGATGGCTGAAAGAGAGGAGAAGCTGAGGAGCCTTCTAACCAAGGTGAAAGAAGAAAGCGCAAAAGCTGGGTTACATTAAACATCAATAAAACAAAGATTATGGCAAACACACTGATTGATAACTGACAAATAGAGGGAGAAAACGTGGATGCAGTGACAGACTTTGTATTTCTAGGTACAAAGATTACTGCAGACACAGACCGCAGCCAGGAAACCAGAAGACGTTTCCTTCTTGGAAAGAGAGAAATAACCAATCTCGATAAAATAGTTAAGAGCAGAGACATCACACTGGCAACAAAGATCCGCATAGTTAAAGCAATGGTATTCCCTGTAGTAACCTATGGAGGTGAGAGCTGGACCATAAGGAAGGCTGAGCGAAGGAAGATAGACGCTTTTGAACTGTGGTGTTGGAGGAAAATTCTGAGAGTGCCTTGGACCGCAAGAAGATCCAACCAGCCCATACACTAGGAAATAATGCTCAACTGCTTACTGGAGGGAAGGATATTAGAGGCAAAGATAAAGTACTTTGGCTACATAATGAGAAGACAGGAAAGCTTGGGGAAAACAATGATGCTGGGAAAAATGGAAGGAAAAGGAAGAGGGGCTGACCAAGGGCAAGATGGATGGATGTTATCCTTGAAGTGACTGGCTTGACCTTGAAGGAGCTGGGGGTGGCCATGGCTGACAGGGAGCTCTGGTGTGGTCTTGTCCATGAGGTCATGAAGAGTCAGATGAAACTGAACAAATAAACAACAATTGGCAAGAGACTTTCCGTTGATCTTCTGCAGTGGGTCCAGATGTTATCATGGATGGGCATTGATGGCCTTCCAGATGTTTTAGCCTACAACTGCCATTACCCAAACCCAATTATGACAATTGGTGAGGGATTATAGAGGTGGCTCTACACAAGCACTATAATGCAGTTTGAAGTTGGCTCGAGGTTACATCCCCAATGCATGCTGCAGCACTCAAAGTATATCCTATGCAGGGTTCGAATTTGAAACCAAAAAACATGAGACACTCATCAGAAGAAATCACATTGTTCTCATGGGAAACACTTGTTTTCTGCCCCTTTGTCTCTCTTTCCTGTGCCCAGCCATGATCTAGCGTTGATCCCAAATGGACAAGGAGATTCACACCAGTGCATCACATTGGAATAGGTAAGGATAAAGAAAACATTCCCTGTTAAAAGCGATCTGCAGTCAGTAGATATTTGTGGCTACTACCCCAGCCTAGAACCAGTCCTTAGGTGATCTGTAGGTTTTCCACAACACAACTGGTTCCTTTAAACCAATGGCTCCCAACCTGTGGTCCATGGACTACCAGTGGTCCTCAAGAACTAAAATATGGTCAGCTGCCTCACGGTTACTACACCGTTGCAACGAGGGCGGCTGGTCTTGTGAAACCCTCTTATAATGCTGATGCAATGGCGATGCCGGGAGGGTAGAGGTTGACTACCCATGAAAGGCGCAACAACAAGCCTCCTCACTGCTGCTCATCGTCCTCCTCTCTCCCCCTGAGTGGAGCTGTTCCATGTGGTGCTTGGAAGTAGGGGTGCCATGGTGTCTTCGTTTTTAGGTCTGTTCCTGGGGTTATTTATGGTGCTGATTCAGAAAATTGCACTGGATAGACCACATCAGCTCTAGATTATTAAATATGGTGTTTCTGTGGGTGAACAGATGGCATATGTTCTGTGTCGGAAACTAGAGCTAATGTGGTCTATCCAATGCAATTTTCTGAATCAGAACCTCAAATAACCAAACGGAATCTAAAATTGATAGGAACTGATTTTTAACCCGTTTGGTACTAATGTTGGAGAGTGGTTCCTGGTCAAGTGGTCCCTGGAAAAAAAAAAAAGGTTTGAGAACCACTGCTTTAAATCTAGTTCCTAACTCAGTTTAAGTGACTGTGTTGAACTGCCCTAGGAATTGATGGCGAAAAATATCTGGCAGGTCATAGTTCTTCACCCCATGCAATTTATTCCAGACTCACAACAAAATTAGCTTTTTTTATAAGAATGGTATCACCTGCCTGAATACTTTCTTACTTGGTCAAGTGTTTGGTATCTGTTGTTGACAACTGGGATGAAGTTGTATGTTATGCTTGTTTGTTTATAGTTGTCTCAAAGGAAACACAACAATATGACTGCAAGTAATTGATAGTTGGCATGCAACGCTATTCAGTTTTGAAAAGCATGTGATAGATGTTATGCCATGGTCTTATAGCTTTCTGAATTGAAAATTTATGACTTAACATATTTGAAAGCAATCAAGAAAAACTAACAAATCTGAAATACTCATATTACAAATGCTGAAATATGTTACTAGCCCGAGTCTGAAAGTTGGCATTCAGGTTTCATTTTGTATTTTTAAAAAATGTTTAGCATTTTTAAAAAGTATCAAATATTCACTACAATTCTACTTTTTATTTAATCTGATATTTAAATATTTTGATGAATTTCCATGGTATCTTTGGCACAGTTATTAAGTTATAAATTATTCTGAAATATTGGGAGAAACTCGTGATGAACCTAGTCAAATACTCAAGGAACCACCAGTGCCTGCTTAAAGCACATTAGGAAGACTATACATTCTTTATTGGAATTCCTTTTCCCTTCCTTCCTTCCTTCCTTCCTTCCTTCCTTCCTTCCTTCCTTCCTTCCTCCCTAACTCCCTCCCTCCCTCCCTCCCTTCATTCCTTCTTGCGATGCAGGACTTTACATTACACTGCTGTGCCATAACTGTGCCATACTGTGCTAGCCCCACCCTCCAAAGCTTCCACACACAATTAAAGACCTGACTTTTCCTACAATCCTTGAACCATGTTTAGACTGGGTTGCTGTAAGGTTTTCAGGCTGTCTGGCCATGTTCCAGAAGCATTTTCTCCTGATGTTTCGCCTGCATCTATGGCAGGCATCTACAGAGGTTGTGAGGTTTAGACTCTCTAAAAATAGATATGAGGACCTTTAGATTCTTTATTAGCACTTTATACTTCTGAGATCAAATACTGTTGTTTTATCTACAGTATTAGAGTATTAATAGAGTATAATACAGTATTACAGTATGTTATCTACAGTATTACTGTTGTTTTATCTAAGATTGCTGTATTTTATTGTTTTTACCAGGGGGTACTGTGAATTTATGATGTTGTATTGATTGTTTATTGTCTACTCATATGTTTTGTTTTGCACTTGTTGTATTTCGCATGGCACACATTAAGTGCTGCCCCAAGTTCCTCTGGGAGATAGTGGTGGGATAGAAATAAAATAAA